>NC_135717.1:1890398-2210531 GCF_964656455.1 Halichoerus grypus
CGTGCGGTAAATGCTGGTGCTGGGCTGGGAGGGGCACGTCAGGAGTAAGCTCTGGGGCGGTGATGGGACCTCACCAGCTTCTTCCTCCCCACAAAGAGCAGCCCCGCTCACCCCCCAGCGCCCGGCTGCCCTGCCCATGGCCGGCAATGGGGGCCCACCCGGACCCCGGCCTTTCCATGTGGGCAGCAGGTTGGGTCCTGAATCAGAGGCTGGCCCCCACATCCGCGGTCTGGTTCGTGCTCAGATGCCCCCACCCCAGTCCCAATTCTCCTTGCAGTGGGGGGACCCGGGGCCCAGAGAGCCACGCCAGCTTCTGGGGGCCGTGGCTGGCAGGTGGGACTAGGGCGCAGGCCAGGCTGTGCCCCGGGAGGGGGGGGCTGCGTCCTGTCTGTCTGTCCATTGTTCCCAGCCAGCGCGGAGGGGAGGGGCTGGGGGAGGGGGGATGTGGGAGCAGGGGTGGGGCGGGGAGGGCCAGACCTGTTAACAAGCTTCTTCCCAGCCCCCACCCCTCCTTACCTCCCCGGGCCCTTCCCAGGCGGAAAATTCAATTAGTTTCGAGCAACTGCTCTGCTGAGGAGCCAGGGAAGGGGGTCCGTTGGCGGCTGGGGTGTACGCTGGGGAGACGTGGGAGGCCAGCAGCCGGCTTATGTGTGCGTGTTTCTGCCGAGTCCCTGTCCCCGTGTGCCTCCATCGTGTGACTGTATACGTGACTGTGTGTCCCTGGGTCCTTGCACGCCCCCCTCTGTGCCCCGCACAAACGCCCTCACAGCCCCCCGCAGCCCCACGTGTGCACTGGCATCAGCCCTGACTGCAAGCCCCCTTCCCGGCTCAACTCCAGGCTCTGGATCGTCGTGAATTGATGCCTGGCTGTGGGCAGGGTGGGTGCACACAGAGGGGGAAGACCGCCCCCCCAAACTGCAGCGGGCCACCACCCACTCTCAGGGGTGGTGTGGCCCCTCAGATCCCCAGGCTGGGTGCCGGCCCTAATCTAGTCCTCATACACTCTAGCCTTCTGGCCACAGGGCCTTTGCACATACCCCCCATGCCTGCCAGCTTCCCCTTGAAGAACCTTGCCCCAGCGTGGCTCAGTCCTTGTTTTCACTCTCCCGTCATCCCTGGGCTTCACAGCAAGCAGCCAAAAGCCTCCCTCTGCGAGGAAGTGCGGGTAGTCCTGCCCGGACCGCTCTCTGTCCCTGTGCTTGGAGTTGTGCTTGTAGATGTTGGCTGAGTGAGTGAAGTGCCAGGCGCACACAGAAGTTTAGAAACACGCTTCTCTGCCAAGCAAACTCCTGTGCACCCCTCTATGGCCTGGCTCCCAGCACCCCCTCCTCTGGGATGTGCAGAGTGCTCGGAGGGTCAGTGAGAACAAGGCACTGCAGCTTGGCCCTCTGCCGGGGCCGTCTGCGCCTGCCTCTGGGACCTGCTGTCCCCTGGCCCATGGTCTGCCATGTTACCCTGACCCGGTGAGGGCACGGACCCCCTCCTTCCTGCTGTGATCACACTCAGGGCGCACACGGGACCCGTGGGAGAGGATCTGGTCCATCTGCCTCTTCATGGAAGGCCTCCGTGCCACCCAGGGTGCAGGGTAGGGGGCCGGGGTGCCCATCTGACCCAGTCCTTTGTCCTGGCGCCTCTGCCCCCGCTGCCCAGCTGGCCTTCCCCCTTGGCCCCCCTCCCGCTCTGCTCCGCAATTCCAGGGTCTCTCTGAGGTTGTGGGGAGTGGAGGGGGGCCACCTGAGGCAGCACCCAGTGGGAGCCCAGGACACAGGCGGGGCGGAGTGCACACAGACTCACAGGGAGACCGGGTGGGGTGGGGGCGAGGCAGCGGCCTGAGTGCCAGGGAGGGGCCTCCGCCTTCCTGAGGGACCCCCCCCAGCGGGTGCAGGGCCCACCAGGGAAGGAGGAGGTTTGGGCAGGCCAGATGCGGGGAGGGGCGTGTGCAGGGGAATGTGGGCTGGCCCCTCCCCTCCAGGAGGGACAGAGGCAGATGGCAGCTGGGGGGTTGAGGACAAGGGGAAGGCCAGCCAGCCCAGCCTGAGGCTCCGAAGGGCGCCTGTGGCCCCTCCTCAGTAGCTCTGGGGGCACATCCTTCTCAAGTTCCCGGCCCCCCAGCCTACACCGCTGTGTGCAGCTGGGGCCTCGCCCTGGGGAAACCCAACACTGGTAGGGGGGCGGGGGTGGGGTCCAGGGCGCAGCCTGCTCCCCGACCACTGTGCATGGCCCCCCAGCCACTTGTGACCTGCTCATCAGTAGAGGGTGACGTGTGTGCGCAGCCGAGCCGGGGGCCTGGGGGCTGAGAGCACCCCAGAAGGCTGGAGGATGCGGTGTCCCGGGTGGGGGCCCGTGAGGGGCAGGAGCGAGAAGCTGCCCAGGCCCTTCACCGCCCCAGGCCCGTTTTCTCTGGCTCGTCCCCGCCCTGGCCACGCTCTGGCAGCTCCTTTCTCCCGTGGGAGCCTCCCCACCTCCCGGAGGGGTCAGGGCTGAGTCCAGGACTCTGCGTGTGCCAGGACGAGGGACTGAGGTCTGGGGAGGCAGCCACGCGCCCGATGCCACGCGGAGCAGGCTTTGCCCATGGAGGCGGGCGCAGCCCCCGCCCGAGGGTCTCCACAGGCCCCAGTGCCCACGCCTGCCACCGCCCCACTTTGCAGATGGGGACGCCGACACTCTGCCCGGGCTGCCAACTGCCCCAGCTCCCCGGGTCCTGCCTGGAGCCTGGCCGGTGGAGACGTGCGGCGAGGGGGCTTCCAGAGGGCTGTAAGCCCGCGTCAGCAGGGCTGAGACACCTGCCCAGCCTCTCCCGGCCCTCCCCCGGGGCTGCCCGCGCATTCCTGCGCCTCTCGGCTTGCACGGCTTGCACGGCTTGCACGGGGCTTCTCCTCCTCAGCCAGAGGCTGGGCCTCCTGCTCGGGGGTGGGGGGCGCTGTCTCGGCGCCCGGTCCCTGGCCAGGCTTCACTCCCAAGCACAGACAGGTCCCAAGGGCCAGGCCCGTTGCTGCCCCCGCGTCCTGCCGAGGCTCCCTCAGCAGATCTCTGGCGTATTTTCTGGGCATGTGAGGCCCGGAAACACTTGGCGTTGGGAGCAGCGAGCATGGGTAGCGGGAGCGAGGCTGGGGAGACGGAGGCCAGAGCACTGTGGAAGGAGCCGGCCGGCAGGGTGCCCCAGGGAGAGGGCAGGGCTCCCCGCAGCCCAGGCCCTGCCTAAGGCGGTCGCGTGGCCGGGGACAGGTCACCTCTGGGGCCTGGAGTCGAAGCCCGAGGCAGAGCCAGCATGAGGGGGCGGCCTGGCTGTGGGGGTGACCCCAGTGCTCTGTCCAGGCTCCCCCCATCCCTCCCCTCCCCAGTGCGGGACAGAGGCGGCCACTCTGGCCCACCACCCCACACTGTGGCCCTCGGGCCTGGCTTGGGCCAGCACGGCCACCTGCACCACGTGGCTCCAACACCTGCAGGTCTCCCCCCGGGGCCCCACAGCCCCCCGTCCAGTGGGTGTCTGGCTGGGTAACTCTGAGCCCCCCTCAAGCCTGGGTGTCCACGCCAGGACCACGTGCGCATGAGCCACAAGGATGGAGGCTCTGCTCCACGGGCCCGGCCTGCGCCCGGCAGTGTGGGAATGCAGGGGAGGAAGGTGGGGGCCCAGCACCTGCCCACCGCCCGCCCTGCCAGCCCAGTGGGCCCCCTCCTCCTCCGCTGCCTCTGTTCAGGGCCCGACAGGCCCTTTCAGGGCTGACGGATGGCAGGTCTGGATTTCCATGTCAATGGGCCGGGCTCCGCCTGGTAAGCTGGTTAACAAGCCCCCAGCCCCACTGGGGCGGCTGTGCCGCTGTTAACACAGGCCCCTTTCTCCCGGGGCTCCGTGGCCTCGCGGTTGCCATGGCGCCCTGCGTGGCCTTTCGGGCCACGGCTAATCCTTTCTCTGGGGCTTTCATCCTGGCTGCTCCACCCCCAGGCTGGTCGCCGGTAACTGGGCCTTGCCCAGCAAGGCTGGTTTCTCTGCCGGGGTCAGAGGAGGCCATAAATCCAGCCCCAGCCCTTTGGTCCTGGCATTGTCCCCGATTCTGCAGGCCTCCCCCTCTGGGGACGCCGGTGGCGGGAAGGGACCTTTGTCAAGTGGTCAGCTCCTGTGCTGTGGAGTGGGGGTGCCCTGTCCTCTGCTTGTCTGTCCACCCTCGAGCCTGGGGTCCTCATCTCTGTTCTTTCTCCTGCTCCCTCCATGCTGTTCCTGCCACAGTGCCTTTGCCCCAGCTGTTCGTGCTCTTGTCTGGAACATTCTTCCCCAGGCATCGCCCCACCTGACCCCCTTCAGATCTCCAGCCGACTGCCACCTTCCCCAGGAGGCCACGGGCCCTACGCCTCCCACTCCTGTTCTGGCTCCATTTTCCCCTTAGCCTCATGCCTTCCAGCGTGCCGCGAGGACCCTGTGTGCTGCCCTCCTTCCGCCCAGACCACCAGCTCCACAAGGGACACTGCCAGCCTGTGGCAGGGGCGGGCACTCTGCATGAAAGACTGGGCAGCCCTCGGCTCAGAGAAGGGGCATCTGAGCCCCAAGGACACACAACATCGAGAGGCAGAGGAGGTCCCGAGTCTGGGCTGGTCTGACTCTACGCTTGAGGTTTTCACTGAGCCCAGAATCTCACCACAGAGACCACCTTTCCTTTGTCCTCAGAAGCCAGAATCCCAGAGTCCTGGAATCTCCGGATTCCATCAGCCTGGCCTCCAGTCCCAGGCGTGGTCCCCACAGCTCCGCCCCTGCTTGCATGCATCCAGCGACGGAGAGCTCACCATCGGGGGTGCCTCCCGCTAGGAAGTGCCCAGCTGTGGGCTCCGGCTCAGACGGCAGGGAAGCTTAGCTCCAGCGGACGTTGCCTGGGGCTCCTGGTCATGGGGTGAGCGTGCCTTGTAGCCGGCACACGGGGTGACTGGCCAGTCTCTCCTCCCCACGCTGCACAGACGCTGATGCTGCCCATGCTCTTTGGGCCCTTGCAGCCCCTGCTTGAGGCAGGAGGGCCAGCCACTGGATCCACTTCACAGCTGTGGAAACTGTCTTAGGAGGACCGGGCTGAAGCCTCACTTCCGCCCCGAGACCTCCCCCAGGTCCCCTGGCAAAGTGGCAACGGCCAGGCCCCACTGCCTCTGGTGGAGGGACCTGCGCTGCCATGACCGCTTTCTGAGCCTCAATGCACCCAGCGGGGCAGACACAGAGGGCGCTCGTAGGGGCTCGTGGCCCAGGCCGGGCCCACCCACTCCCACCGCCAGGGCCAGGGGGCTGCCCAGATTCCTGCCCTGTGCGGGCCTGGCCCCGGGCAGCCCCCTCGTCAGCTCCGAGCCATGTGGAGCAGGCCTGAGCCATGCTGGGGGTGGGCGGACAGCGGGGCAGGGATGGGGGTGAGTGAGGCCGAAGCTTGGAGGGCACAGAGGTGCATTGTGGGGGGCGCAGTGAGAGAGGCCGGGGGGGAGGATGGGGGGCGGGGGGCCCACCAGCCTCCAGGCAGGGACAGGAGAGGCCACGCCAGCCAGGAGGGCAGCCCCCGCCTCACAGGGCAGCAAGGGGCCCCTCAGTGTGGGGAGGGGCTGCCGGGGTCCTGAAATAAGGAAGGGAAGAGGAGGTGGGGAGGACCGGCAGGGAAGCCTCTGTCTGCCATGCGCGTGGGCGAGAGCAAGATTCCACAACTCCCCAGGGAGGCCAGGGAAGATCCAGCCCTGCGGCTGCACCGTTGGGGACTGTGGCTGTCCCCACCCTATACTTCCTGCCCCCCTCCTGCCAGGGGCCCTCAGCAGACACGGTGTGAGGGTCGGGCCCCTCTTGCCATCTGGGAGACATCACAGCCCAGAGAGGACAAGAGGCCTGCCCAGCACCATCCGGCGAGAACCCGGGACCGTCCGCAGAGTGAATGAGTGAGTGCAGGAATGAATGATGGTCCTGCTGGAGCGCCCTGGCGGAGGGCAAGGCGTGGGCACGGGCAGGCCTTCCCGCTGCCCCGGCGGCTGCACTGGGGGCACGCACCAGCGGTGGTGGCATCCCCCGCCCCCAGTCCGGGCTTGGGGTGGAGGTGGCCAAGACAGCCGTCCCGCAGGGCCGCTCACGGAGGCTGGCAGGGGCCCCTCGGGGGCACACGGGTCTGCCGCTGTGTGGGCGCCCAGGCCCGGAGCAGTGCCGGTCGGCGCGAGTCAGGGCAGGCCCGCCCACCTGCGAGCAGGCTCAGCTCCGCGCCTGCAGGGCTGGAGGCCCCCCGCCCGTCACTCTGCCTTCCTGTCTTCCTAACCCCCAGCCTCAGCCCCCCAAGCCCGGCCCACCCGACGGCTCCTTAGCACCAACCGAGCCTGGGGGGCTTCGTTCTGAGGTTTGCCCTCCCCGCCTCAGTTTCCCGACTGGCATCATGCAGGTCGAGGCAACCCCCTTACGGCGTGGCTTTGGGGAGCGAGAGAGAAACCCCATGAGGGGAGCAGGGCCGGTGGGGGGTGTCTCGCTGGAGAACCAGAGTTGGGGAGGCCACGGCTCTGGAATGAGGCAGGTCTGGGCTCAAGCTTCTGCTCCTGGTTTAAAAACATCCGCCGCGCGTGACTCCATGTCTAGGCCCAGCGATCGGGGCTCTGGGGTCCATGGTGCAGCAGGAAGGGCCGGCAGGGCCGGTGGCCGTCGTGCCAACAACCCCACTGCGCGCCAGGCCGTGGGCGGTGGCTCATGCGGCCCTCACCACCCCTGTGGAGCGGGCCCTCTAAGTATTCCAGCGTATAGTGGGGAAACTGAGGCCCAGAGTGGTCATGCGACTCACCGGAGGTCACCCAGCTAATACTAAGTAGAGCCAAGATGTAAACGCCTTGCAGTGGGCTCCCAGGCGCAGTAAACACGCGGAGTCACCTCGAGCAAAGCATCTGGCCCCTCCCAGCCTCAGTTTCCCACACTAACCAGCCGGAGACAAACCGAGGGCAGGTGTAGTCGGGCATAGTCAGAAGTGGGAAGTGGCCGCTGGAGCACCTCGTGTGGGCTGTGGGGCCCCGCTTCATCGAGCCTCCCTTCCAGTTCCTGCAAAACGGGGTCTTGACCCGGCAGCTGAGGAGGGCAGGCCCCTCACTGGGGGAGTGTTTTCGGCACCCATCTGGCCAGCTGCAGCCTGAGCCAGCGGACCCCAGATGGGCTGCAGACCCCCAACCATGGCAGGCCGGGGGGTGCGGGGCCGGCCCAGGGGGTGGGCCCCGGGGTCCTGGGAAGGGGCAGTGGGGGGCTCGCTGCGGACACACTGCGGCCACCCCCCTGGGAGATGAGGACATAGCATCAGAGCCGAGGCCGCCCGGCCCGCCCACAGCCAGACGGCCACCCCCCCGCCCGCCGGCCTCACCGGTGGCCCCTGGGGAGTGGCCCTCCCTCTGGCTCCACGGAGACGAGGACGGGCAGAGGCCGAGGAACTGGCTGTGCGGGACACCTGAGCCCAATGACCAGGCCTCCCAGGGGGCAGCCGCCAGGGGGCTGGGAGGCAGAGCCGCGGCTCGTTCCCACCGCCTGCCCCCTGAGGGCCCGGGAGGAAGCAGGTCAGCCGGCGGTGGGCCAGCTGGAGCTGGGTCCCCCCCGGCCCGCTGCTGCGAGGCACGGAAGACGAGGCTGGGCACCTTCTGGCCTCAGTTTCTGAGTCTGTGACCAGGGGTGCTGTCCCCTCCCGGGGCCCCTGGGAACGAGGCAGGTGCGCAGGACCATCTGCACACATGGGCAGCGGAGACCCGGAGCCGGCCCCACGGGCCAGTGCTCGGGGCCAAGGACGGCACCCTCCGCATGGGGGCCCAGGGACCCGGCTTCGGTCCGGGCTGGTCACCCCCCGCCGGGTGAGGCCACACCAGGCTTCCTCATCGTGTACAAGGTGTGTTGAAGGATGTGGTGAGCCCGTGTCTTGGCACAGGTGATTGCCAGACGGAAGGCGCCTTCCGGTCGTTGGGGCAACCACAGCGGGGCAAGTGCTGGGCCTTGCTGGCCCGGGGCCTGGTGGCCACTTGCCCGCTGCTCATGCCCAGACCTGAGGCTGAGACAGAGATGTGCTTCTAGTGAGAAGGCCCAGCAGAGCACTGGGTGTTGGGGGGTGCTGGCCCCCTATCCTTGTGCCAGGCAGGTGCCTGGGGCCCCCAGAATGGGCCGGGGGCACAGAGGCAGGTCACCTGTCTGTCCGTCCATCCCGTGCAGAGGAGGGGGCCACAGGCTGCCCACTCTCGATGCGGCCACCCCCGCCTCCACCATCAGGCAGGCTCTCTGGGAGATGTCAGGGGGCCCCCATGGCCTGAGGCTGCTGGGATGAAGGGCAGAGGGAAGGTGCAGCCGCCCAGATCACTGGCATTTAGGGTGTTTCGGGTTGAATGGTGGCCCCCCCCCCACAAAGATAGGTTCAAGTCCTACTCTCTAGAACCTGCAAAGGGACCTTCTTTGGAGAAAGGATCTTTGCAGATCTAATTAAATCAACGGTCTCAAGATGGGGTCATCCTGGGTTTAGGGCAGGCCCTGAATGCCAAGACAGGTGTCTAAGAAGAGGGGAGGACACAGAGGTACAGAGGGAAGGCCAGCCGTGGCCAGCCGTGGCCAGCAGCTTCCAGGGGCTGGGAAAGGGGCCTCTGGAGGGAACACCCCTGCCCGCACCTTGATCTCGGACTTCTGGCCTCCAGAATTGGAGGACAGTAAGTATCTGTTTTAAGGCAAGTTTGCAGTAATTTGTTACAGCAGCCCCAGGACACTAATGTAGGGGGAAAGGCGTGTGAAAAGGCTCATCCCCCAAACCCGGGTGGCTGGGGGAGGAGCAGGGGCCTGGGAGAGGGGCCCAGCCAGGGGGACGGCTTGGGCCGGCCCTCCCCCAATAGCCTCTGGGGACACGAGTCCCACAGACCCCTGCCCCAACTTGGGTCCACAGCCCATTGGCCCAGGTGAGGCTCACAGCAGACCAGACCTCCTGGGCCCACAGGACTGGCTGGGAGCTCCTCCCGAAGCCCAGCCACGGGTCCCTCCCAGCGGCCACTTTCCCACAGACTGGTCCCCCTGATAGGGAGCCTTCCTTCTCTCTCCTCAAGTTCTAGCTCCTCCAGGACGGACATCTCCCCGTGGCCGCCCAGCCCTCACCCATCCACCCTGGACAGGCCATCCCTAACATGACCTCCCTCTGAGACCCGATCCGTCGCCCACATAGCTCTGGCTCATGGGATATGCCGCATGAATGCCCCATGACGGGTGAGCAGTTGGTCAGGGGGCCTTGGTCGACCCCAGTGCCTTTGCACCTGCTGTTTCCTCTGGCATCTGCCTACATGTCGCCTCCCCCATTCTCTCCTTGACTGTCCAGCCCAGGCATGTTCCCTGGGCAGCTCAATCTCTATCCCCTTCCTATATTTTACTCTGCTGACCCTGATGTGAGCTACATCTGCTTGCTTACAGTCTCTGCTGGTCCCCAGGATACCATGAACCCAGAGGGTAAGCCTGGGTCTGTCTTGCTCCCGTTCTATCTCCAGGTCCATCATAGGGCCTGCAGCCTCCATATGCTGCCAGCTACATGAAAGGGAGGGTTTGGGGGCTGCTCAGGAGGACTGTGAAGGTGGGGTGACCTGAGGATTCCCCAGCAGGAGCCCCCAGCTGTCTGCCCAATGCCCGCCTCTTGGCAACCTCAGTATGGGCTACCTCTGGGCCCCTAACCTCTCTCTGTGTATCTAGAGGGTTTGCCAGGCCTGGCCCAACCTGGAGGATGCACCAGCCCCGAGTCCCAGAACCAGGCTCAGCAGGGCCCAGAGTCGCTGCCCAGATAGAAGGATGCTCTGGAATCAGTGGTCCAGGGAGGGTCTGTGGCTGCCAAAATCAGGAGGGTGCTGAACAGGAGGAAGGTTCCCTAGCGTCCTGCCCTATCTCTCCAGGGCTGGCTATGTACCCCTAAGCACACCCTGCCATCTCGCAGCCCCCAGACCCTCCTGAGGGCAATGAGAACATGGGGACTGTATCTCTCAGGGAAGTAGGGACTCTGCCCAGGAGTGCCAGGGACCCCAAGAGGGTCTCAGCCTGCCCTTGGGTGCCACACTCAGGCCCGTGGGGCAGGTGGAGGGAGGTCCCAGAGCTTCAGCTCGCTCTGGGGCAGCAGGAGCCTCAGAGGCCGGGGAAGGCTCTGGAGGAAGTGCTGGGAGAGGGTCGGGATGAACTCCGGGGGAAGCTGACTCAGCCTCCACGAGCCCACTTCTCCGGCAGCGCCTTCCCGGTGGGGCCAATCTTCCGTCCAAATTGCCGCCACCGGCCGGACAGGAAGTGCGTGGTGGGGCCGCGCCCTGGCCTCAGCCTCCCACCTTGGCCTGGCCGCCCCTCTGGGGAGCAAGGCTGAGGCCAGCCCAGCTGACTCCCCGTTTCCAGGCCTGCCGCTGCGCCGGAGGGACAGGTCCCGCTCCGCGTGTGTGTGCGCACGCTCACCCACACGTCCTCTGCACACGCTCACGTGTGCTTTCCGGCTCACGCCTGCAGCACCTCACCCCTGCACGCAGGCTTCCCCGCACGTGTGAAGGTGTGCACATAGGCTCACACTGGAGGACTTGAGTCTGGGGCACCGAGAGAGTGCTCGGGGCCCCTCCCTGCCGGGCTGGCCTCAGCCTTGCAGCCTTGCAGCCTTGCACGGTCCTCGGGACGCAGCTGAGGAAGGGAGGGTGATGGAGAGGCGGCATGCTCAGGCCCGGGCAGCCGGGGCATCCCACCCGCCCTCCAACAGTCCTACTCATTCCCACACTTGATCCCTCAGGGAAGAAAGGCCGGGCCTGGAGGTCAGCTCCTGAAAGTGGCAGCCTGCTCCCCCTTCTCCCTGCCCCACCTCTGCTTTCTCATCACACCAGCAGGGCCTGGCCTCTGGCTCCGTCAGCAGAGAACAGCCTTGCAATCTGAGCTGGGAGCTGGGCAGCACTTTGCCAAAGGGACTAGAAGGGGTGGAAGAAAGCCTCCAGAGAGGTGGCGGGCAGCCGGGGGAAGCGGGAGGGCCACCGGGCACATGTGTGTGTGCGGACGGGGCACCGACCCAGGGGAAGCGCCTGAGCTCAGCCCGCGCTCTGCTCACCAGACTGCGCCTTTCCCCGAGCAGGGCACGAGGTGCCTGGCAGGGTCTGAGGACCCAGCCCGCCTGGCCGGAGTCCCCGCTTCCCCAACACCCTGTGTGGACGCGCGGTCATATGTACCCGCACCTGCTCTGGCCCAGAGGGTGCCGGGTCGGCCCCCAGGCCAGGGCTCCTGTGGGCAGGGAGGCGCATCCCTGTCTGGCCCACGGTTCCCCTCGGTTCCCACGCCGTCACAATGGCCACACAACGGGGCCCCCAGGGATGGAACCTAATCTCGGGCTATTGAAGACCTAAAAGCCATGGCCCCTGCCCCTAGCCCGCAGACGGCCCCGCCCGGGACATCTGATCCACCGCTGCCCTCGCCTCAAAGGGGGACACTGTCTCCCCAGGGCCCCCTGCCCCACTGGCGTAGACAAGGAGGGAAACTGGGTCACTGGGATAGAGTGACAACAGTGGCCAGCAGGGATGACACTGGAGTGGGAGCGAGGGCCAGCCCCTGAGGATGCTCCAGGCCTGAGGAGCTGCCCCAGAGCACCCAGCCCTCCAGGGGCAGGGAGACTGCCCTCAGAGCCCCACAGAGGGCTTGAAGTTTGGGGAGAACAGCGGAGATGAGAAACTGCCTGCCTAAGACCAGCACATTGTGTTGGGGACGGAGCTAGACTGGGGACCCTCCCTTCCCCCACATCGAGAGGGGCCCATAGGCCACCCTGCTCCCCGCCCCTCCTGGAGCAGGCCAGCCAGCCAGCCGTGCTGCCCCTCTCCCCACCCTTCCCCCCTCCCCCCCACCCTGGGGTATGCCCAGCTCCTGCTTGGTTTCCTGGCCCTCGGTGTCAGGCCTGGCCAGGAGCTACTTCTGGGAGCAGAGAGCCAGTCCTTTGCTGGCTGCGGTCCATTCAGCATCACCACCCTGCCTCTGAGCCGAGCACCGCACCCTCCTGCAGACCCCGCCTGGGGGTCCTGGAGCTCAGTGCTGCTGGGGACCACAGGAGGTTTGAGCCTACAGATTCTTGCTCTCCAGGGTGGCTGGAGATGCATGCTCACCGCTGCGTGGCCTTGGGCAGGACCCTGCCTTCTACCTGTGAAATGGCCTTAGCCCTTAATGCCCCTTCGTAGGTCTAGCAAGTTCTTAGCTCTGTTCTGGGTGTGTGCGGGGGGCTGGGAGGGACCCAGGAATAGATAAGAGGGAGTGAACCCGGAAGCTTCTCCAAGGAGGTGGCCGCTGAGTGGGGAGGCTGGGACGGAGGGGCTGAGGCTTCCAGGCAGAGGAAGTTGGGGGCTGGCTGGAAGGGAATGCCAGGGGCAGGGCCAGCCCTCCCAGGAGGGGAGCGGGGAGGCAGGGATGCTGTCAGACCAGGAGCCCGTTTCTAGGATTAGGGGGCCAGCCCTTGCGTGCATCCAAGACTGCAGGGCCCACTCCTCAGTGAGCCCACGGTTCCCGGGCATAGAATGGGCCTAGAATTATGATTCACCTCCCACCTCGGGCGGCCACGGAATCTGGCGTTCAAGATGGTCCAAAGGGCCAGCCAGCTTTAACCCTGCCTGCTGGACATTAGCCTCACGGAATAAGCCGCCTGGGAGGAGAAAGGGGCCACTGGGCTCTCGCCGGCCTGATGTCACTGTCAGGCGCAGTGGCCACCCAGACTGACCCCAGAGCGGCCTGGGGCATGCCTACCCTGCTCGTTCCTGCAGCTTCCTCTGGCCATGGAGAGATTTACAGCCTGGGCAGCCTGGAGCCAGGTCCCCCCAACCTTGGGTGCCCCGGGGAGGGTTGGGTTCCAGACAGGAGGGTGCTTGGGAGTCCACTTGGGCCTTTTGCTTGTCAGCACTGACCCAAGCATGTTCCAGAACTGGGGTGGGGGCCCCCCGGGTGGACAACCCCCCGCCACCGCTGTGTGACCCAGGCCAGCTCACTTCCCTCCCTGAGCCTCAACTTCCTCATTTGCAAAATGAGAGCGGGAGACACGCCCTGCTAAGCCTGTCACCCTGGCCCCCCCTTCCCCTCCACTTTCCTGCCCCCCCACACCCCCCTGCAGTTGGCAAGCCGGCTGGGGTGCCCTCTCTCCAAGGCCTGGTCGGCACAGGGTGGCACAGCTTAGGGGCTGTGGGATGGGGGTGGGAGCCTGTGTATTTGAGGGCAGGAGCTTTGGGGAGGCCCCCCAGCATGGGGGCAGGAGGAGGGGGGCCCCGGGAGCTTAACCTGGCAGGCGCTTCCGCAGTTCCGTCTGCTGCTTCTGTCAATACGAGCCTTCCTGTTTTGGAGATTAAACCTCGGCTGAGCAAACAGCTTTCAAGGAGGCCCCTCCCTGCCACCTTTCCAAACCCGGGCCAGGCCGGGGCTAGAACCACCTGGAGGCTGGGCGGGGGGAGGGGGTAACAGGGTCCAGCTCGGCCACCCCCAGCCCCCGGCCCAGGGCCACAGGGCAGGCGGCCCCGCCCAGCCCCCGCCCCCACTGAGCTCGCCAAGGCCAGCGCACCAGACGCCCCCTGTGTCATCCTTCCGCTCCCGGGCTGGCGCTCTGTCCCAACAGCCCTGCCCACGGCATCCTCTGCCCTCACGTAACCTCCTGCAGGAACTGGAGAGCAAGCTGCTCCTTGGGCCCTCACCGCCGGGCACGGGCCTACCTGGGGGGGACCGGGGGCACGGCAGGAGAGCCACCCCGAGCGCCCCACAGCGGCCCGTGCCTCGGGAGCGAGGCCCATCACCTCGCTGGCCATTCTTCCACCTGGCTCACCTGACACGGTGGGCTGGGAAATTCTTTGTTTGGGGCCTTAGACGCCATAGGGCATTTAGCAGCATCTCTGGCTCGTAGCGACTCGATGCAGTCCTTCTGCCTTTCCCCAAAAACGTCTCCCAGAGCCCCAGAACCTCTGGGCCAGTCCCCGCAGACCATGTGTATACAAGGAAACCAGGCTGCAGAGAGAGGCCTGGCCTTCCCTCGGATGCGCTCAGCCCCGTCTCTGTCCTATCCCACCAGGGCCCACCTACCCCTGAGGGTCCTGGTCCTGCCCTCCTCCAGGAACCCTCCCTGAACTAGCTTTCCTGTTGGGAGCCACGCGAGGAAAGGAGGAGGGAAAGCAAAGCCCTGGCCGCAGGACACAAGGCCTGGAGGGAGGCTCACGATGGACTCCTGTTGTCTCAGCTGGACCTTCTATAATGCAGCTCGAGCCACATCCCTTTTGCTCACAGACCTTTGGTGGCTCCCCATTGCCTCCCCAGCCTGACCCGGAGCCTGGACTCGGAGGCTCCTGCTCTCCAGCTTCCTGTCCCACCGCTCTGGTAACCACACCCCCACCAAAGCGCACCACCTCTCCAGACCCCTCTGGGCGGCACCCCTTCCCCGCCTTCCCACCCACCTCTGCCTGCTGAACCTTCGAGCTACTGGTCGATGGTCACCATCTTTCCCTGGAAGCCTTGCCCGAAGCACCCTACTCCCAGCCCCAGCACACAGTGGATTACCCCTCGCCCAGGCCCCAGGCACACTTGGGCTTGACCCATCTTCCAACCCCGACCATGCTCTACCTCTTTGGAGGACACCTGGGAGCTGAGGAAGACTGTGAGCTCCCTGGGGCCAGGGGCTGTGTCTGAGTCACCCCCTCAACTACCCGAGAGCCAAGCAGAGCCGGGGGTGGAGAAAGTGCCCAGGGATCCTGTTGAATGGTTGGGTGAAGTGGACAGATGTATGGACAGATAGACAGGTGGATGGATAGGTCCCGTGGTGGTGGCTTATCTCTTTGTGGGTGTGATGGCCACTCCTGGGCATATAACCTTGCCCAGCCCTCACTTCCAGGGCAGCCAAAAATAGATGTCAATGCCATGTCCTTCTCCACCCCTGTGAGTGAGGGGACTTACTCCTTACTCACCTCCAGTCCTGTTGCAGAGAAGGAGCCTGAGGTCAGGGAGTTACAGAGATGAGGCCAGGATCATGCACTGAGCAGGGCCCCCTCTGAGCCAAGACTCGGATGCCCACTACCTCCATCCGGTCAGGAGCCCCTCCTTCCACCGCCCCCAGGCTCTGGTCCCACTGAAATGGGCAGGGTCAGGACTGGGGCGAGGGGTCATGCCTGGGGCCTGGCAGGCACCAGGCAGCCACACCCCACCCCATGGCCACAGCACAAGCTAGCCATTCTTGGCAAGACAAAGGCTGCCTGGGGCAAAGTGGCTCTGGTATCTCCCCGGTGGGTGTCTGGCCTCTGTAGGACGTCAGTCATGTGTGCTCATGGCCAGGGTTCTGCTTCTGGGGGCTGCAAATCAGATTAGCCCCGTCTGGCCCCCGCGCAGAGCCACCAGGAAGAGACGCAGCTGCCCCATGGTCGAGAGATGCCCCCTCCTCGACTGGCTGTGGGGTCAAGGACATGCCTCTTCTCCTCTCTGGACCCCCATGTCCAAAATGCAAGATCAGGAGTTTGAGTGAGACCTTTAGAAGCCTTCAGGCGGTGGTGTTTGGAAACGCCCCCAGTGCAGGGTGGGCACACAGTATACGGTCACTGAGAACTTCTAGGGGCATCAGCCCCTGCCACCCGCCACAGCTCTGCCTTCTGGCCTCATCTCCGTGCCAGCCCGGAGTGCAGTGGGCAGCCATGCCTCCTTACCCTGAAACCCACATTCCCCGAGGCTGGGTGCTTGAGGGAAAGAGGTAGGGGGTGCTCCCTTGAGCCTCTGTATGTCCATATATCTACATCTCTCCATCCCTCCATCCATCTATCCGTCCATCCACCCACCCAGTCTGTTCATCCATCCATCCATCCACCCACCCACCCACCCAATCTGTTCACCCACCCGTCCACCCACCCACCCATCCATCCATCCATCCACCCATCCATCCATCCATCCACCCATCCATCCATCTGTTCATCTACCCACCCACCCAGTCTGTTCATCCATATCCACCCACCCAGGCTGTTCATCCATCCATCTATCCACCCAATCTGTTCATGCACCCATCCACCCACCCATCCATCCATCCATCCATCCATCCATCTGTGATCTAACAAATGTTTCTCAGGTACCTAATACATGCCATGTACTTTTCTAAGCACTGGGGCACAGTCCCAAATGACACAGTGTTTCTGCCCTCATGTAGCCAGCATCTTAGCACCTTCCCAGCCATCCACAGACATCTCTTCTGTCTTTTTGTCTTTCCATCCCTCTGTCTATTCCCTTTACTCATCTGTTCAGCCAGTGTTTACTGAGCACCTACTTTGGGACAGGCACCAATGAGGATCACGATGGGGCCCCTGTCCTTACAGGGCTCCCAGGCTAGCTGGGGAGGCAGGCAAGGACATGGGCAGTTATAATCTCATGTGGTCAGTACTAGGATGGGGGCGGATACCACTGGGGCTTCGGGAGGACTTCCTGGAAGAGGTAGCACTTAGCTAGCCTTGAAAGGTATCCCCTGAAGCCTTACTCGGCCACCTAGGCCAAGGCCCCTGGCCACTCCGACCACGCCAGGCCCCGGGGTTCAGGCCGAAGGGCCAGGCCACCAGTGGTCATTGGCTCTCCATGCCTGCAGAGTACCAGCCCGGGGTGGGTAGGGCAGGGCAGGCAGCAGCCACGCCCTATTACAAAGTCAAGTAAAATTCTGAGCTCCACAGAGAGAGGGAACTGGCCCAAGACCACACAAAGCGTGGCCTGGGGGTGAGGGGCTCCGGGCAGAGGGGGCGTGCAGGCGGGCCGGGCCGGGCCGGGGGCTCCATTCACAGCTGCAGGCTGTCTATTCTTCTCGTGGGGGCAGCGCCCGCCCCAGCTGCAGTAATGGGAATCAGCTGCTGCCGCCTGCAGCCTCTCCCTCCTGCCATGGGGCCGGCTGCACTGGGCTTCTGAGCCAAGCCCTCTTCGTTACCTCTCCTCCTGCCAGCAGGACTCTTTGTCCAGAAGCTTTGGGGCCCCTGTGGCCAGGCCACTCATTGCCTGCGAGGGGGCTCGTGGGCACCCTGGCATGTAGAAGGCTCCGTTACTGCCAGGTACCCTCCCACACCCTCCCAGCAGCACGGAGCGGGGGGCAGGCAGCCTCATGTCCGTCTGTCCGGCCGGGCCGCGCGAGGCCCAGCTTTTCCTGCCACCAGCTCTCATAGAGGCAGAGGCTTCGGTCTCTGGGCTTGGCCGCTGGGTTGGAGAAGGCTTGCACTGGGGACGTGGAACAGACCTGCTTCGGATGACTTCCTGCGAGTTAACCGGTCACCCGTTATGTCTCCGGGATCTTCCCAGAAAAGAGACAGTCCAGACGAAGCCAGCCTCAACGTCCCCAGGAGCCTGTGGAGAAGCAGCTTCCAGAAACTGGTAGGACTGACTCCATCCACAGGAGGCCCCAGGCTGAGCCCCAGCAGGAAAAGCAGGCCCGAACTCAAGTGGGGGCACCATACGGCCTCCGAGCCTGATGGGGGGCAGAGTAGAGCCCCGCGGGGCCTCGTGGTCATGTGGGCCCCCTTTCCTTGGCCACCTCTCTATACACCTTCAATGGGCAGCTCTGAAGCCGTTCAGCCGCCTGCTGCCCAGGAGCCCCACGGACCCACGTGCCTGCTTGTGTGACGATTTGCCCACGAGCACCTTGTAAAGTGGACGGCAGTGCTACCCTCATGCTACGGGAGGAAAACTGAGGCTCAGAGCAGGAACATCCCAGGTCTGAGGTCTGGGAGCAGAGAAGGGGCCCCTCTGGGTTTGCAAGGCTGGTGGGCTGGCTCCAGAGGGGTCCCCAGCCCCTGGGCTGTGCTCGGCCTGCCTGCAGCCTGTGCTCCCAGCCCCCTTCCCCAGGACCCTAAGGCCCCCAGGGGCTTCCTGGCAACCTGGTCAGCCCTCCCCATCCCCTCTGAGCTCCCCATTTCCTGTCCTGAGCCCAGCACCTCCCCTTCCCCCAGGGCTGGGCTAGCCGGCTGGCTGTTTGGCTCAGTGGGTCCCTAGTGGGGGGAGCCTTTGGGCCTAGGGCAAGGGCAGGGGAGGAGAGTGCCCTAGGCTTGGGGAAGGGGGAGGGGGGAGCTAAGCCGGCCACCCCCTTACAGTTTTTAGACCTCAAGGAGTCACCACGAAATTCCATTCTCCTGACAGCAAAGAAACTGAATCACTCTTGCCAAAGCCCACGGCCCCCACAAGAATGCTATAAGGCTTTGTCCGGCTGTTCCCAGACAGGCAGCCACACCCGGGACCCCCCACTCCCCCAGCCTGGCTGCAGAGAGGCGCAGGAAAGCCCCCGCCAGGCTGGAGCGGTCCCTCTCTACAGGTGCTCCCTCTCCTCACTCCCCGCGTGCAAGGCAGCGGTGCACCGAGCTTCACCTTGCTTTCTGTACAACGGGCAGGCTGGAGCCAGGTCACAAGTCAGGGAGAGCAAGGAGTGCCATGTCCTCGGCAGGGCCTTGTCAGGTGGGTGTGTGGGGTACCACGCGGTGTGCTGCTCCCCCTTGACCTCTCAGAGAACGCTCAGCATCTAGAGGGCACCAAGTATGGTGACCTGAATCCCAGGTACGGGGCACAGCTCATGCAAAGATTTGGGGGCACAATGGTGCTTGGGCTGCTGGGGAATAGGGAGGATTGCAGGGTTCAGCAAGAAATGGGGCTGGGAATAGGTAGGCACCAGGCCAGGATTTGAACTCAGAGCAACGGGGAGCTCTGATGGAGCTTCCTCATGGAAGATTCTGATCTGTGTGTGTGTGTGGAGGGGGTGGGGTATGATTAGAGCCGTCTGGTTCGGAGTGCAGAAGAAAACAGAGCAGGTAGATGGGGGACAGGGAGACCAGGGTGGAGACTGCCCAAGAGGTCCAGAGGAGAGATGAAGGTGGCGGAGGAGAGTCCTCAAAATAGCCCAGATCTGGGATAGATGGGAGTTGGTGGTGGGGCAAGGGACATGGGGACTTCAGACTTGAGGCTGGGCTGGGGCTCAGCCTACTGTTTGGGGGCAGCCCATGCAGCCATAGGGAACTTTTCTCCCCTGCCCACCCCCACCCCTCCAGCTGCCTCGAGGCTCCGAGGCTCCGAGGCTGGGCTGATGGGGGAGGGGTTTATGGCAGGAGGTGACACCACGGGGGACTTATCACTCGGGCACAGCCAGGACCATCTGCTCGGGCATCTGCCTGCCTGAGGTGGCGCCTGCTAATTACCTGGGGCGGGGGGGAGCAGGAAGAGGCCTGGGAACCGCTGTCCCCCATCACACCCCATGACAGAGGGGCTGGAGTAGGGCCCCAGGACCCTACGAGCAAATGGGCCACAGCCTCCCTGCTCCCCGGTGGGGGTGGGCAGACATCCACCCAGTGAATCCTTACAGAGCACCTACTACGTTCCAGCCCTGTTCCGCACTTGACCTTCTGGGGGGCAGACACCTACCCAGTGAATCCTTACAGAGCACCTACTACGTTCCAGCCCTGTTCCGCACTTGACCCTCTCGGGGGGCAGACATCTACCCAGTAAATCCTTACAGAGCACCTACTACGTTCCAGCCCTGTTCCGCACTTGACCTTCTGGGGGGCAGACACCTACCCAGTGAATCCTTACAGAGCACCTACTACGTTCCAGCCCTGTTCTGCACTTGACCCTCTCGGGGGGCAGACATCTACCCAGTGAATCCTTACAGAGCACCTACTACGTTCCAGCCCTGTTCCACACTTGACCCTCTCGGGGGCAGACATCTACCCAGTGAATCCATACAGAGCACCTACTACGTTCCAGCCCTGTTCCGCACTTGACCTTCTGGGGGGCAGACATCTACCCAGTGAATCCTTACAGAGCACCTACTACGTTCCAGTCCTGTTCCGCACTTGACCTTCTGGGGGGCAGACATCTACCCAGTGAATCCTTACAGAGCACCTACTACGTTCCAGCCCTGTTCCGCACTTGACCTTCTGGGGGGCAGACATCTACCCAATGAATCCATACAGAGCACCCACTACGCCCTGTTCTCCTGCACTGGACCTTCGGTGCAGGAAGGGGGACCCACTGCAGGCAGAGGGCTAAGGGCTGTGAGGAGAACTGGCCGGTGGGCAGAGCGAGCGCTAAATGGGCCCGGGGCCCCGGGGGTCACAGAGGGCCTCCTGAGGAGGGGACGTCAGAGCCGAGAGGGAGGGGAGGGAGGCTCAGCCAAGCGGAGAGCCGCCCCCAGCTGCGCTTCCGGAAGATGCTGAGGGCAGGGAGCTCAGACCCTGATCCTGCGCCAGGGGCCCCCCGGCCACTTCCGGGCCCCTCGCCCCTCACCCTCACCCCGGCTGCCGGCGCGCATTCCTGCCGCCCCTGCTCGTGCGGTGGGCCGGCCCGGCCCGTGGGAAGGCCTGGGGGTGGGGGCCGCCGTGTGCCGGGGAGGCGGGGCGGGGGCACAGCTGGGCCACATCTGGCCTGAGCGTAGAGGGACCAAATGGGACAGAAAGCAGCCTTTCATCCCGCGAGGGGCGGGGCGACTTCAGTTTCTTGTCGCCACGGGGCGCCCGGAGGACTTCGGGGACCAGCTCCGCACCCCCGCCGCTGGGCTGGAATTCGAGGAAATTAGCTCGGGGCGGGGGGGGGGCAGGGCGCTGAAGGTGGAATTTAGTACAGGTGCTTTCTCGGTGGAAACACGTGTCTCCGCCCGTGGCTCGGCGGGGGGGAGGGGGGCTCAACTCCGCAGTATTAATCACCGCTGCCTTAGGTGCGCTCAGGTCCACCCAGGCGCCGCCCCCTATGCTGGGCACGCAGCACCCCAAGGGGAGGCCGCCGGGCTTGGGAGGGGCAGGGCACCGCGAGCACGTGAGGACGTCTCCTGCGGGACTGCGGAGCCTGAAGCCCCCGGGCCGGAACCCCCTCCGCGTGCCAGACGCCCCGTGCGGTCCCGCCGGCGCTGGCCAGCCTGGCTTCCCCTTCGGGGCCACCGGGGCGAGCCGGGCCCACGGCCCCACGCCCCTCGGCCGCCCGCGGGGGACGACCTGGGCGGGGCGGGCGTGCACGTGCTCACAGGGGGCGGGGCGGCGGCGCCCGCCGGGCCTTTCCCAGACCCCCGCCGCGGCCCCACGTGGGCGCTGCGAGTCTCGGGGGGGCGACCCGCGCGAGGTCCCGCCCCAGGGCCCCGGAGCCAGTGAGCGCGCGGTAGGGGCGGAGCCTCGCGGAGGACCACGCCCCCCGGAGGGCGGAGTCCGGCGGGGAGGTTTAAGAGCGCGGGCCGCGGGCAGTGGACAGCCGAACGCGCCGCGGGACCCGGGCTCCTGGGCGCCGGTGTGCGGGGCAGGGCAGGGCGCAGCGGGCAGGGCGCGCCGGCGGCCGCCACCCCACCATGCTCAAGCGCTGCGGCCGACGCCTGCTGCTGGCGCTGGCGGGCGCGCTGCTCGCCTGCCTGCTGGTGCTCACGGCCGACCCGCCGCCGCCCCCGGTGCCCGCAGAGCGCGGCCGACGCGCGCTGCGCAGCCTGGCGGGCCCCGCGGGGGCGGCCCCGGCGCCCGGGCTGGAGGCGGCGGCGGCGCCCGCTGCGCTCGCCCGCGAGGTGCACAGTCTGTCCGAGTACTTCAGCCTGCTGACCCGCGCGCGCAGAGACGCGCGCCCGCCGCCCGGGGGCGCCCCCCGCCCCGCCGACGGCCCCCGGCAGCCCCCGGCCGAGTCGCTGGCGCCCCACGACGTCTTCATCGCGGTCAAGACCACCAGAAAGTTTCACCGCGCGCGCCTCGATCTGCTGCTGGAGACCTGGATCTCGCGCCACAAGGAGATGGTGAGCCCCCACGGCCTGGGCGGGGTAGGGGGGTGCCGTCTTGTGCAGCCGGGGGCAGTATCCGATGGGCGCCAGGCTGCACATCTGTCCAGCTGCCGGGACTATGTGGGGGGAGTGACGCCAGTCCATCCCTTTCCAGCCCGGTCTGCCTGATGGGGCCACTCTCCCCATTGAGTTGTGCAAGTGTCAGAGGGGGACCCGACCCCATCCAACTTCCAGAGCCCTGGATGGTGTGAATTGATCCTACCAGCTGCCATTGCTTGGGGTTGGTGCTCTGTGATGTTTCTCCCCCCCCCCGCCCAAGCATTGGAGTGCATTAATAAGGTGCTATTGTCCCCAAACCTCCACAAGGCAGATTCTTCGTGCGGCATCCACCTGGGCTCAGACCCTGCCCTGGGGAGGAAGACTTTTTCCTGAGTGGTGGAGTGGGGGGTTAGAACCCCCGGTATAGGGCTGGTCCCCTCTCTCATGAGTCTTTTCTATGGGATGGGGGGCCAGTCATTGTTAAAGATAATTTGGAGTTGGGGTGTGTGTTGGTGAGCCCTGGAGAATCCCTTTCCAGAGAGAGCACTGGGGTTTGGGGGTCTGTGCAGAGATCCTGTCCCCAGAGCACAGGAGTCTCTGGAGCCTTGAACTTTGTGCTTACTGCACCCTAGTTGAGCATTGACTTCCTACACATAATAAAGACACACCCCACTTTGAAAATCTCCCTCGAGGCTGCAGCAGAACGGTTGGGTTGGGGCGGGACGGGGCAGTGTGGGCCCTGCCAGGGGAGGGGTAGTGAGGGAACAGCCGTGGGCTGGGAGATTCAAGGGACTAAGTGGGCATCTGGGGTGAAGCTGAGGGACTCTTGACCAGGGTGAGGGCTCAGAGAGGACCTCACACCCCTTCCTCCCTGTTTAAACCTCAAGGCCTGGGATCTTCTGGCGTGGTGGAGCCCTGTTTGGGGACAGGGTTCTGGTGAGGTCATGATGGGGTCCGGGGGCTGGGGGTGGGGAAGGGTTCTTTCTGGTTCCAGTGTGGGGAGGGGGCCCTGGGAGCCCCGTGGCAGCCTCCTGGGAAAGCAGCAACCCCTTTCCCAGGGGCTCAGCGGGCTGGCGGGAGGGGGCGGCGGGGGCCGTGGGTTTTGTTTGGCCGCCGGGCCGTTAGGATTCCCAGCGCCCAGCGGCTCTCACGCCGGCCGCTTGGGCAAGGTAACAAAGCCCCTTTCTCCAACGGAGAAAGGCGTCCGGCCTCTTGTGCGCAGCTATGCGCTCCATGGGAACCGCCACTGCGTGCTGGCCACTCAGGTTGCTTGGTGATGAGAGGGCCGCCGGGCCCCCCCCCCCATCCCTGACTGACAGCCCTTGTGGGGCACCATCCTTGAGCCAGGCACCCTACCCCCCAGGACCCTGCCTCCCTGCTGGGTGACCTTTGGCAGCATTCGGCTCCTGCTGGGCCACCACCAGCTCCGAGGGAGCACCTCTCGTCTTGGACTTGGGGGGCTTTCTCCAGCAGAGGGGATGTGGTCGAAGGGTCTTGGGTACCAGTCCCAAACCCAGGTGGGTAATCTTGGGCAAGACCTGAGGCCTCTCTGACCCTCCGTCGCCTCATCTCTGGAAGGGGACTGGCAAAACCTGGAGGCAGAGGGAATGAGCCCAACAGTTACCCAGGGTCGGGGTGGGGGCCGTCACTCTCCCGGGCCTTGAGGTCCCTGTTGAAGGGCCACTCAGGTTTCCTTCTTGCCGGCTGAACCCACCCAGGAGAGGCTGCGTCTGCCCCCAGCATCGGCTCATGTGTCACAGCAAGCCGAGGCTGCACATTGCGTTGTGGGGGAGGGGGTCCTTGAAACTGTCATGACCCAGGGCCCTCCTCTTCCAGTCCTGCGCATGGTGAATCAGGCCCAGTCTGATGGGGGGGGACGCAGAGGAGTCAGGGCTTTGGTGGGGGGAAACCCAGAGAGGCTGTGCAAGCTGAGAGTGGGCATCTGACCCACGTGGAGGGTTGGAGGACTTCCTGGAGGAGGTGCCATTTGAGCTAGACAGACAGGACCGGCATGGAGCATGTGTAAGAAGAAACTTCCAGCAACTGGAGTGATGGGGGGTGGGGGTTGGTCAGCAGGGGCCACACTGAGACAGTCCTCAAAGTCCAGGATGAGGGGCTGGACCTTCGGCCCCCACATCCCTCCCCCACCCCTCCCAGGAGCGGGCCAGGCTGCAGCGGCTGCCACCACAGCGGCCACAATTGCTGGGGGAGAGCTTGGCATCCTGTGTTTCTTTGAATCGCAGCTCCAGGAACAATGTCGCTTCCTGTGGGTGTCCCCCCGCCCGCTCTGGGCCAGCCCTGCCGCCCTCGCTGCCCTGCTCTTCCTCCTCCAGCCCCATCGTCGGGGAAGTGGGGAGGAGGCCTGGCCGGCCAGGCGGCGGGGTGGGGCGGGCTCAGTCCCGGAAGGCACTTGGGGCTTGGCTGGCACCACGTCTGCCCCCGCGTATGACCACAGGCTGGAGGCTGCCCCTCTCTGGTCCTCAGCGTCCCCAGTATCCGCTCAGGTAGTAATGGTGCCCACCTCTCAGGGCCGTTAGGGAGACCAGAGAAGGGAGTCCGTGTCCGTGCTTTGCTCTGGGTACAGGTGAGCTCTTGTGCCCATTTGACAGAAGGGGATCCTGAGGCTCTGAACCGCCAGGCAGCCTGTCCCCTCCTCTGCCGGTCGCTCTGATGTAGGGAGACGGGAGGCCTGGCACCCTCACACCCCCACAGCCCCACCCTCCCTTTACTCCTCTCCAGGCCGCCCGCCTTGCTCTCCCCCCAGCTGAACAAAGGTGACTTTAATCTCCGTAGCCTTGGGCTGGGTTTTTAGGGCACCACCAGAGCGCGGGAGAACAGGCCCCGCTTGATCTCATTAAGAAAGCATTTTCCTTCTAATCCGGAGACGGCAGTGGCGCGTCCGCACTGGCCGCCTCAGCCTCCCACAGCATTCCTGGGCTGCGATGCTGGGGAGTGGGCGGGGGGCTGGGTGCGAGTCCGTGCGTGCGGGCTGCCTTGGGGTGCCTGCAGGGCTCTGGAAGGAGGGGCTGCGAGTATGGAGAGGGTGTCCACCGGGCCTGCCCCTTCCCCAGCGCACAACAAGGTGTGATCGGCACCTTGTGGCTTCACCTGAGTCTGGGCTCCGGTCTGGGGTCAGGCTGGGCAAGCAGCCGCGGCCGCCGAAAGGAGGGTGGGGACCCCAGCTGGGTCTCCCAGGTTGCTGGATGCGTACTGTGCTCTGGGCCTGCACATGCTGGATCCTCCCTTGGACCCATACGAGGAAACTGAGGTCTGGTGGGCATGGAGGTGGGGGTTCTGCTGCCTGTGCTCAGAGCACCCGCCCCCACCAGGCCCCAGGCTTGCATTCAGCCAGGCCTGGGTGCGCTGGGCGGCACGCGCTGGGCGGGCCGGGCAGAGGAAGGAACATTCCTCCCCGTGTGCTGACGGGCCCAGGCGGGTGCCGGCAGCTCCTGGCTCCGCCCCGGTGCCCCCCCTCCTCGGAGCGATCTTGGCAGGGGTGGCGCTGTGCTGGCCCAGGTAGAGCCTTGATGTGGCCTTGGGCAAAGCCTGTGTGCCAGCCTGGATTTCCTTGCCTGAGCAGGAGGGTGGGGGGTGCTGATCTGCAGGCTGGCGCACCCGCCGTTTCCCGCCTCAACCCTCCTGCCCGCTGGAGTTTCCAGAGCACAGTGGTGCCTTCTTAGTCTCAGGGAAGGTGACCCGGCCGGCTAGTCACACCGGCCGGGGCGTGGGGGGGCGGCCTTGAAGGCCCAGCCCCAGGACTGCAGTGCTGTGGCCGCACCCCTGCCCGGCGGACCTCTCGCCCAGCGCAGCCCAGTTAACCAGGCCAGCTGTATGGTAATGGGCAGCGCGGCCACTCCCGCTTAACGCGGCCGAGTTAAGGCCAGCCCGGCGCCCCTCGCCGTGCGGCCCAGGACAAAGCTGGCGGACAATGCCTGGTGATTCATCCTCCCTCCGGGCCCTTTGTCCGCCAGGGCTTGGCAGCCGCCCAGCAGAGGCCTTTGTCCCTGACTGATTGAGACTTGGCTTCCCAAAGCCGACCTCCTCTGCCTGTCCCCCCCCACGGCCCTCTGCCCCCTCCCGCAGGCTGGGTGCTGTGTCAATAAGGGTGTGTGCCCTGCCAGGTGTGCGGGGCGGGCGAGGAGCCGGTCACCTGGCGGGTGGGCGGGGCGCCCCACCTGGCTCGTGCCGGCACAGCCGCCGGGCGACCTTGGGCCCAGCTGTCGACATGGGAGGGTGGGGTCTGCAGGAGTCCCGGCCCTGCTTCTGCTTAGGCTGGACACTTGAGACTACCTACATGGGTGCACGTGGGGAAACTGAGGCCCACGGGAGGGTGGAGAGTGGGTGTGACTGAGCTGTAGCTGCTGAAGCCTCAGGGTGCCCGGGCCTGCACCCCCTCCGTGGCCTGGGGCTGGGGGACACAGAGCCGCCTGTTCAAGGCCACGTTTCTCCTTCCAGACGTTCATTTTCACCGACGGGGACGATGAAGCCCTGGCCAGGCGCACGGGTGAGCCCTGGACTTGGGGAGGCCGGGGGGGCTCCACTCCTGGGAGGAACTGTCCCCTCCCTCCTCCGCTCCCCCCTCCCCTCCGGAGAGGTCACGGAGGCCACGGGCCAGAGAGGGCAGTTTACTCAACTGGTTTGCTCAATGCCCCGCCCCATCACTGGGGGGGGCACCCAATTCTCATGCAAATGAGGTCCTTTCAGCTCCCGGGGCCCTTTGAGCTGATGTGGCGGCAACAGGTGGCCGGTGCTGGGAAAAAGCCGCCTGAATGGGCAGGGGCGGGCCGGGGTTGCCCCGGAGGGGGTTGGGCTGGGGGTGGGGGGAATGTGATCCCCGGGCGGGAGCCCTGTGCTGGGGAGGGGGCAGTGGGAGGAGGCCGCCTCGGGGCACAGCTTGAACCCAGGGCGCCCTGGGACGGTCACCCGCCCCGTCCGCTCTGCTCTCACGGGTGGGGGGGGGCGGGTGTCGGCCGCTGACCTCTCTGAGCCAGCTCGACCCGCTTACAGCCCCTCCCTCGCTCCCAGGCAACGTGGTCAACACCAACTGCTCGGCTGCGCACAGCCGCCAGGCGCTGTCCTGCAAGATGGCAGTGGAGTACGACCACTTCATCGAATCGGGGAGGAAGTGAGTGTCCCGAGGAGCGCGCCCCGTCCGTCCCCTGCAGGTCCCCGCCCTGGCGGCCCGCCACTCTTGACGCGCTCTCTCTCTCCCTCTCCCGGTGGCTTCTCCGCAGGTGGTTCTGCCACGTGGACGACGACAACTACGTCAACGTCAGGGCTTTGCTGCGGCTGCTGGCCGGCTACCCGCACACGCAGGACGTGTACATCGGCAAGCCCAGCCTGGACAGGCCCATCCAGGCCACAGAGAGGGTCAGCGAGAACAAGATGGTGAGTGCGCCGCCCTCGCGGGCCCAAGCCGGGGGGCCAGGACGCCTACGGGGTCCCTGGAGCCTGGGGCGAGGGTCTCACCACGCTCCCGTCCCGCAGCGCCCTGTCCACTTCTGGTTTGCCACCGGCGGGGCGGGTTTCTGCATCAGCCGTGGGCTCGCCCTGAAGATGAGCCCGTGGGCCAGGTGAGTGCCCTTGGGCCCCGGGCTGAGCCTGCCCTGGGTGCCAAGGCCTTCCCAGCGACGGGTGTCCCCAGCCTCACGTGCAAGGGCGGGCTGAGTCACAACCCCCCCCCACCGGTCACTACCAACGGGCAGGACTCCTTTCTCCGCTCGCCTGGTAACCCCGACTCAGAATTATCCAGCCGGTTCAGAGGAGGGTGCTGTGCGGGGCCTCTGGGAGGGACGGAGCTGCTGACGGGCCAGCTGGTCAGTGTTCTGGTCCACATCCTGCTCTGCAGGGGGCATGTTCCCCTCCTCTCCTCCCGGGTCTGGCTTCTTCATCCCCGGCTGGGTTCTGGCTGGCTGGGTCCGGCTGGGCTCCCAGTAGGTGTCCAGCTCCCGCCTTTGCTCATGGGCCGGGCCCTGTCCTGCAGCAGGGGCCACTTCATGAGCACGGCCGAGCGGATCCGCCTGCCGGATGACTGCACCATCGGCTACATCGTGGAGGCCCTGCTGGGCGTGCCCCTCATCCGCAGCGGGCTCTTCCACTCCCACCTGGAGAACCTGCAGCAGGTGCCCACCTCGGAGCTCCATGAGCAGGTGCGCCTCCCAGGCCCGGGGGGGAAGGGGAAAATCCAACCAAACGAAGTGGTATGGGGGGGTGGGGGAGGGAGGAGGGAGGGTGGAATCACTGTTTTAAACAGGGAACATAGCAAGGGCCCCACTGTTAGCTGCCCCTCGGACACCCAACCCCACCCCCCCACCAGCGGGACCCTGCTCAAATCCTGGGACACCTACTCTGTGCTGTTTGGGGGTTCTCCTGGCCCTGGCCGGGCACTCCACTAGCCTTCGCTGAGGCCTCCACCCTAGACTTTTCCTGGGTTGTGCGGAGCAGGTGGGGTGTGGTACAGCGGGACTCAGGCCTGCCTTCTTGGGCCGAGGGAGGGCAGAAGGTAAGGCTGTTCCCTCTCGCAGAACCATATGGACAGCCGTGGACAGAGCCGGGGACGTGGGGGCCTCTCCTGGTCTCACCTAGGCCCTCCCTTCCCCCCACAGGTGACCCTCAGCTACGGCATGTTTGAGAGTAAGCGGAATGCCATCCACATGAAGGGGCCCTTCTCGGTGGAGGCTGACCCGTCCAGGTGAGGAAGCAGGTCCAGAGAGAGGCTGGGCCTTACGTTGGATTCCTTGGGGGTCTGCTGGGGCTGGAGGGGTTGTCTGGGGGGGTCTGCTGGGGCTGGTGGGGTGCCCTGGGGGGGATGTTGGGGCACCCTGGGGGGGTCTGCTGGGGCTGGAGGGGTGTCCTGGGGGGATCTATTGGGGCTGGAGGGGTGCCCTGGGGGGATCTGCTGGGGCTGGAGGGGTGCCCTGGGGGGGGGTCTGCTGGGGCTGGAGGGGTGCCCTGGGGGGGGGTCTGCTGGGGCTGGAGGGGTGCCCTGGGGGGGTCTGCTGGGGCTGGAGGGGTGTCCTGGGGGGGGTCTGCTGGGGCTGGAGGGGTGCCCTGGGGGGGTCTGCTGGGGCTGGAGGGGTGCCCTGGGGGATCTGTTGGGGCTGGAGGGGTGCCCTGGGGGGATCTGTTGGGGCTGGAGGGGTGCCCTGGGGGGATCTGTTGGGGCTGGAGGGGTTGTCTGGGGGGGGGTCTGCTGGGGCTGGAGGGGTGCCCTGGGGGGGTCTGCTGGGGCTGGTACACTGAAGCAGCAGGACTACAGACCCCCAGGAGCCTTGCTCAGGGTGGACCAGGGCCCCTCTGCTGCTGTGGGTCTGAAGGTGGGTGCTCAGCACCCTCTCCCCCCCCAACAGACCTGACCCTACTCTGTCCCCACAGGTTCCGCTCCATCCACTGCCACCTGTACCCGGACACACCGTGGTGTCCCCACAGCGCCGTCTTCTAGCAGCCGTGGTTGAGACCCCGTCCTCGGGCGCCCCTGGTATCCAAAGGGCCCGGGGACCTGTGTTGTGCCGCCCTGGCCTTGGCATTCGAGGCTCCCCCAGGGCCGTGCCTACGTGTGTGTGCGCGCGCACCGCGTGCCCGTCCATGGAGCAGGCTGCTGGGCAGTTCTGTTCTGCCGAGAAGCAAGCACAAGGGCCACTTGTCTGCCCCGTGGGGCCGCGGGCTCCAGAGCCCCATCCCAGAGGATGTGCATCAGAGGTCACTCTGAGGGCAGTTTTCTTATTACTGCGGGGTCTTTCGGCAGCGTGGGGATCAGGGGCTGCCCTGCAGGGATACGCAGGTGCCTTTCCCTCCCTGTCGGGTGCAGGCCCTGTGCTGGGGGGGGGGCCCAGAGCCCCCAGCACAGCCGAGCCAGGCTCAGTGCAAGGAAGCTGGGTTTGGGAGGAGCGGCCCGAGCCCCCTTCTCCCGCTGAGCTCTGGACTTAGAGGACTAGCAGCCAGCCCCCACCCCCCCGGAAGCCCCTAGTGGCCGTGGGGCTAGGGAAACGGGCTCCCCTCCCAACCCTCCCTCACCGCCGTCTCTTTGTCTCCCCATGATGGAGAGACAGAGCTGAGCATTTTATCTCCTCTCCGAAGTCGAGAGAACGTCGCCCATAGTGGGCGTGCCTGTAAATATTTGTGACAGTATTTTTTTACTGTGCTTGTTTTTCGTAAGGGGGTGGGTAAAAGGTAGGGTGTTTTTGTTTTTTTTGGGGGGGTGGGTTTATCTTTTCTGTGGATCAGAAAAAGCAGAAGCCAAACTTGAGATAATCTTTGTTGTTTAAACGGAGGGAGATGTCCGCCACTCCGTGTATTTATATGTCCCGGCCTCCGGACTGCCCGCGCCCCGTCCTGCACGGTGCCCGTCTCCCGCAGGCCCATGGGGCGTGTTCTGTCTTCTGTTTTTCTTTCTGCAAAGACATAGCTAGGAAAGCGAACGATAATGGAAAAGTTCTCAGGGAATTGAAGTGTGGTTGCTATGGTGACGTCCTTTGCTGTGAATAAAGGTGCTCTTTGGGGCAACCCGGGGGGTCCTGGTCTTGCTGGAAGTTGGGCCAGAGACACAGATCTGTCACAGGTCTGTCGGAGGGCTCCAGGGGGCCTGGGGGCCTGTTCGCGCTCCTGTGGGGGAGACGGATAGAAGGGACTCCCGAGAGCCACCTGCAGGTGCCCGAGAGGCGCAGCCAGCCCAGGGCGCCGTGGAAGTGGTCGGGGCGGGGGCTGGATCGGCAGGTCTCACCCAGAGGAGCAGCCCATAGGCTCTGTAGCTCCAGCCTGTGTGGGCCTAGCCTTCCCCGGAGGAGGGAGGGGGCTCGTGGGGGCCCAGGCTGGGACCTCCTCATCTGGCTTCATCCCCATCACAAACTCACAAGAGGCCATATTCTTGTCCCATTTTGCAGATGGCAAAACTAAGGCTCAGAGCCAGTGACAGCCGAGGTCAGGCAACTGAGCTGGCGGGGGTGGTAAAGAGCTCAAACTCAGAGGCCTGGTGGTATTGGATCCTGGCCTCCCCTTGTGCTGGGGACCCCACATTCGACCTCGCCTCTGTGAAGGGGCTCCATGCCTGGACTGGTCCCGGAGCTGGGCCCCCAGGCCAGCTGGACGGAGGCTGGACGAGGATTCACACCGACCTTGTTTTCTGCCCACTCCCTGCTGCTCGCTCTTCCTCACATGCAGCCTTGGCAGGGTGGGGGGGCAGCCGGCACGCCCTCTTCCTCACACAGAGCCCCGCTGCACCCCCTGGGCTCCAAGTTCCCTGGGACCTCCATGTTGGCCGCTCTGCTCCACGGTTAACCTTCTCAACATGTCAGAATAAAGACAAGTGTTTGCAAAGCGCCTCCTGTCCCCACCCGACCTGCCGATGCCAGTCCCATCCCAGTAGCCCCGTGCTCACATACCCAGCACCCCCACGTGCAGTGTGTGGCCCGGGAGGCCCCCCCCTTCCTCACAAGGCTTGCTGGAGGCTCCTCGGGCCTGGGGGCAACTGGCCAGGGCCTGACCCCACCTCGGCCTTGTGTAGCCCTAAGTCAGTGGAGTGGGGTTTGCAGAAGGGCTGGAGGGGCAGCTGTCCCAGGGGTGTAGGCAGTGACGGGGGGGGGATGGGGGGACCTCAGCATCACAGCCTGATCCCTGTCCGGAGGGCACTCTCGCGGACATGCTGAGGAAAGGGGGCTGCTCAGGTTTTGGGGGGCAACCACCTGCGGGCAGACGCCAAGGGCCTCCTTCCTGCCCCCCACCCCGGGGGGAGTCAGAGGAGCCCCCTGCCCTGGCCCGAGTGTCGACCCAGGGCCCAGCCACTGGCAGGACCCTCCCCGCGGAGCTGGCGGGGCCCTGCAGCCCTCGCGGGGACAGGTGGAGCCTGCCCCAGAGTTGGGGACGTACCTGGTCACGTGGTCGTCACAGCTGGTCCAAACTGTCCAGTGTGGGGAGGAGGCCCTGGGAGCTGAGGCCTTCATCTGAGAACAGGGATAAATGAGTCCTCAGGGCTCTGGGAGGCATGGGGGTGGGGGCTCAAGCCCTGGGGCCCTTCCCTCTTCTCAAGGAAAAGCTGGGTGGGGGAGGGACGGAGAGGGGAGGGACGGAGGGAGGGAGGATGGTTCCTCCTCAGAAGGGGAAGCAGGTCCAGCAGGGGCAGATTTCTCCCATCTGCTGCCCTCAGGGGTGTGAGGAAGGGGCCCTCCCCCAAGATGAGTCACACAGCAGAAGCGTTGACCTCGCTCTCCCCCAGGGCAGGGCTGAGGGGTGTCATGCTCCCCCCCTCAAAGTACCCATCATTTGTGGGCTTTCAAGATAACACTGCAACCATAGGGGCTGCTGGGTGCCCCTCCACCCCCTCGGCTTCCGTGGTCCAGGTCCGGGAGGGGCCGAGGGGTGCGGGTGGGGCCCTTCCCTGCTCAGTTTAAACACACTTCCCTTCACCTGGGGCCATCCCAGCCCACTGGCCCCAGAGGTGCATCTGAGCCCGATGGAAAGGAGGGCTTTCCAGAGGTGGGGTGGGAGAGGCGGCCACCTGGGTCTCGGCACAGCCCGGCAGGGGTGTGGAGGGGGAACTGCTCAGGATGCCTGGAAGGCTGGGAGGGAGGACGGGCAGCGGACTGGGTCGCCATAAGGCTCTCTTCCCTGCTGGGGGCTTCAGCCAGTCCTGCCCCTTCTAGGCCTGGGCTGGGGGTAAGGGGAAGACCAGAGCCAGCCCCATCTTTCTGTCAGACCAACTGGCCCATCCGGCTGCTGCCCACCCCAGCCCTGGCCTGGCCGAACGTTCTTGGAGGTGACCCCCGCTTCCCAAGCCCTTTCTGAGCCCAGCATTTGGTCCATCACCAGGAGGAACCCAGGGGCCTGGGGGGGGGGGGGGAGGCTCCTGTCTGAGCCCCCTCGCGGTGGTCGAGGTTATGTCAGCATACTGAGTTAGGGCTGAGAGCTGTGCTGCCCCCCCCACGTGCCCCCTACTGGCTCCGGGCAGGCTTCTGGGACCCCCCGACTCAGGGTGCAATCCACCTCGGTCCTCGGGTACCAGCTGGTGGTGAGAGCTGGTGCTTTCTCCCCCTGCCCAAACCCACCTTCCCCAGGACCCCCCAGCACCCCGGGGCACGCCCCTTGCCCTTCGAAGGTCACATCACAAACCTGAAAGTTCTTACCAGTATGTGGTTGGCCAAGAGGCAAGCTCCAGCCGGCCACCCCGGCCACCCCGGCCACCGTCCCGCGCTCTGGCTCTGAGGGGGGCTGGTCGCTGCATGTCCTCGTGGCCCGTCCTGGCGGGATCTTTGGGTCGTCCCCTCAGCAGAGCCACGGTGAGCCCCAGACCGGCCGCGCCGCGGTCAGGGGGACTGGCAGGGAATGCAGAATGTCCTGAGCTCCTGGACGGGTCCCCCCGCAGTCTCCCGTCCTCTGGGCGCCCAGCGCCGCCTGCTGGACATGCCTGCCTCACTCCTGGAGAGATGCTCTTTCCACCACCGACAGACCCTCCTCGTTCCTGGCCTCCCGGTGGTGGGATCGCCACGCCTGCTGCCCACTGTGGGGGTCCGCAGGCCCCTCCTTCCGGAAAATGTTGGCTCCTGGCTCACACAGGCTCTCTCTCCCACCCTGCTCCTGCGTCCACTCCTGCGTCACTCCCCAGACCTTGCCTGCCCTGCGACCCCACTCTGCCTCCACCTCTTGTCTGTCCAGCTCCCTCCCTCCCATTTCCTGACCCTGCTGGACCCCCAGCCCCCTCACACCTCATGGGCTCGTCCTCCCCTGCTTGAAGTCCCAGGTCCACTCAGGCCCGTGAACTCACCTGCACCTCCTGTGGCCTCTTGCTTCCACGTCCTTTGGTATCTGACCTCCTGCGCCCGCCCTCCCCACCTGGTCAGCTGCACGGAAACACTGCCCCCTGGGGAGTCTCACCCTGAGCTCCAGATGGAGCCTCGGGCCCTTGGGGGATCTCCTGTCCCCGCTCTGTCCCTCCTCTCTGGCTCTTCCACAGCCGCAGGGTGGGGGGGGGCTGTACCTTCTTTGCCCCCAGCCCCCCACTTCCTCTGGCCTCCCTACTTCATGAGACCCCCCCAACCCCCACCCATGCCCAAATGCTCTGACCACCAGGCCAGCAGGGGGGCCACACTCCTGTCTATGGACTTGGGTCCCACCCTTCTTGGTGACTCAGGAAGGCCACTCCACCGACGAGCTATGCCCGCGGCCTCCCCCAGGCTCTCCCGAGCCAGCCATCAGGCTTCATCACAGCTGCTCTTGTCCAAGACTCCAGCGGTGTCCAGGTGGCTGAGCACACGGGTCACTTCCTGCACTCGTGGAACCTCGCGATCGGCAGCACGTGACACGGTCCCTTGTCTCTCCTCCACACTGTCTTCGTGCGGCTCTCAGGATGCCCCCTGTCCTGGACTCCTCCTGCCTCGCTGGTCGCTCCTCCCCACTCCCGACCCCAAACATGGGCTCTGCTGTCTCCTCTTTGGCACCCACTCCCTGGGGGACGTCACCCTGGCTCGTGGCTTTCAACACAGTACCCAAGACAAACACTCCAGCTGGCTGTCGCCGCCCAGTGCTCTCCCCTGACCCCCCCGATTCGCTGTTCCCCCTGCTCTCCATACCTCCCCGGGGGGACCCAATAGACATCTTAGGCTCAACATGTCCAAAGTGGACCACTGACCCCTGATCGCAAACCTGCTTCCTCCCCAGCTGCCCATCTCCGTTTATGACACCACAGACCCCCCCCCCCCCGCCACAGCTCCACCCAAACCTCACACCCACCCCCACAGTGTGCCAGAAAGTGCTGTTGGCGTTCCTTCCAGAACCCAGGGCTTTCTCACCACTGCTTGGCTGGCCAGCACCCCGCCCGGGCTGCCCTCAGCTCTGGCCTGCACCGTGGCCAAAGCTTCCTCTCTGCTCTCCTGCTTCTGCCCTGGCTCCCTTCCCAACTCGCCAGCTCGGCCCATACCGTTAAAACGAACGGTATGAGGTGGTGTCGGTCCGCTCAGATCCTCCATGGCTTCCCCTCCCGCAGAGCCAGTCTCCAGGGCCTTATGAGACCCACAGGCCCTTTGAGATCCTCACACCTCTGCTTCCTCTCGGACCACCCTTCCTCTGCTCTCCATTCCAGTGACCCTTGCTTCCTTGCGTGAACACACCTCGGGACCTTTGCACTGGCTGTTCTCTCTGCCCAGATATCCTCAAGACCAGCTTCCCCTGTGGGGCAGAAGAGTAGCCCCCAAAGATGTTCACACCTTCATCTCCCTAACCGATGAATATGTTACCTTCATGGCAAAGGGAACTTCGTAGATGTGAGCAGATTAAGAACCTCGAGGTGGGGAGATTATTATCCTGAACTATCCAGGTGGGTCCCATGCAATCACAGAGGTCCTTGGGAGAGGGAGGCAGGAGGGTCAGGGTCAGACCGAGGGACCCAAAGGTGCTCCACTGCCGGCTTACAAGATGGAGGGGCTGTGAACCACGGAATGTGGCTGCTTCGAGAACCAGGACGTCACTGTGCCCTCCCTGACATACAGGGAGACTGAGGTCCAGGACGGGCGGGAAGTGCCTGGGCTCTCCTGCCTTTTGTGTTCCTTGGTCCCATGTCTCCAGTTCACTCTCCTTACCACACGGCACCTCAGAAGCTTCCAATGTGTCCACCCCTCTTCAGAGCTGACCAGTTCTGGACCCCCTTCCCCTCCCCCCCAGCGGCTCAAATCGGGGACTGGGGGACCCCAGCGCGCCCCTGCCCACCCCCACACTCACAGCAATGCCACTGGAGAGGCTGGGGTCTTCCACAGGGCCCTGCAGGTGCCTCGCCCACCTGCGCCCCAGGCACGGGAGACCAAGGCTTTCCTGGTCAAAGGGCGCGTCCCCCCAGTTCCAAGGGGCTCTGAGCCCCCTGCACGGAAGGTGAGCTCACCAGCAACCTCCCAGAGCTCCGCGCGGCAGTGCGTGGCACCTTCCGGAGTCCATTTCTCAGATGAGAACAGGAATGACTGCTAACCTTCAGATCAGAGCAGCCAGTCATCTCGGGGCAAAACGAGCTTCCCTGGGCTGGGGCGCAGCAACTCGGATCACCCGCACTCGACGCACAAACGCGCGAGAGTAAAGGGGCGGAGCCTGCTTCTGTAGCGGGACGGGGAGGCGGGGCTGCTCTGGACAGGAGCCCATTGGAGGAGACCCGCGTGGCGGCTTCTCATTGGCTGGGCTGTTGCTGGGCAAGGAGACACCTGTCTTCGCTTTGGGTGGGCAATTGGGTGCGTGATTGGAGGCAGGTGGGTCCCTGCTGGCCTCCGAGCGCACACCGGGGCTCCTTTCCTCCTTTTCCCACCACCATCCCGCCTGGGGTGGGGGAACGGCTCCTGGGAGGCCAGGGACTGGAGATGCCCCCACAGTGGGGCTCAGGAAGTGCCCCTCCCGGGCACCCACCATTGCTCCCACGTGGCCCCCTCCAGCACCCCTGCCCAGGGCCAGACCTGTCCCCTCCCCGGGTGGCCGCGCAGGCACCCCGGGCCGCCCCAGGGCATGTCCAGCCTGCAAAGTGAGGCTTTTAGGATGTCAAGACAACCGCTCCGGCCCATCCGGCAACCCACTCCCCCGCTCCTGGGTCGGCTCCCCGCTCCTACCCCCACCCCCTCCTGCTGCGAACTGGGCCGCCCCCCCCCCCTTGGCTCCCCAGCACGCGACCACACTGCCCACACGCTGGGTAGGAGCCAAATCAACTCGGAGAAAGAGCCCTGTTTTTTAAAATTTATTTATTTTAAAACATGAAACCCAAGCTGAGTAGAAACCACAGAAATTACATTGACGAGATTTTTAGTTATCTGCCAAGAAAAATAAAGCCCCCAAAGAAATAAAAATCAAACCCCAAACCCAGTTAAAAAACGAAAACAAAAATAAAAAACCACAGCGACAGCACAGACAGCCATGGCCCCACGGAGGTTGGAGGAAGGTGCCGGAGGAAGATGCTGAGTGGTTTGAGCCCCAGTTCCCCCTTCCCGCTCAGGGCCCTAAATCACACTGGGGGGGAGGGGGGAGGGGGGAGGGTCAGGAGGGGAACTGGGAGGGTCGGAGTCTTAACAAAATTATATTGAGCGATATGTTATATATAACAAAGTGGTACAGCGCACAACCATTATGGTTAAACAAAAAGTCCCACACAGAAGGCCCCAGCCCCTGCCTGCCCCCCGGCTGGAGCCCAGGGAGGCTACCCACCCCCCTGGGGCTGGGCAGGGGTCCCGGGTAGGTAGGGAATGGTGCTTGGGCTGGAATTGCATAGTGAGATGGGGTGGGTGGGCATGGCAGGGGAGCCCCATGGGCCAGATGTCCCAGCTGGACCCCACCTCCTGCTGGCCCAGCCTGGCAGGGCCCGGGAGACAGCTGGACCCTGTGGGGCTTCAAGGCTCCTCCCTCCCACCGGCCACCCACTTTGTCGAGGGCCGCACCCCCCCCAGATGCTGCAGGGCCCGTGGGAAGCAAGGCCGGGAAGGGATGTGGAGAGGTCACTGGGATGGGGGGTGGTTAGGAAGGGGACTCTGAAAACTTAGAACAGAAAGAAAACCAATGGCAGGACCTGCTCCCCTCCACAGACTGAGGCTAGGGTTTGAACCCCTTTGGATGATTCTCCTTTTCCTTTATTCAACCTCGGTGAGTAGAAGGAGCTCGATGAAGTCACAGACGGGGCACGCGCACACGCACACGCCGCACGGTGGGAACTCGCAAGACAGCCGAGGTCCACAGCGGGTCCGGCGGCGCGGGCCTCTCATGCTATGTACATTCACATTGCGGGCGGCCTCCCAGGGCCACGGGCGGCTGCTTGTGCTTCTGAGCAGTGGCCCGAGCGCACGGCGCGCACCAGGGCAGGATGGCTGGGGCCTCCCTCCTGACGCTGGGCCAGGACCGCTCTCGCCACTGGAGGGGCCCAGAGGAAAAACTGGGCAGGTCTGCTGTGGGGGCCCAGAACGACGGCCAGGCGGGGCCTAGAGCACACGGGGCCCTGCAGTGAGGTTTGGCCAGGCTCAGGGCCCCAGGCCTACCTGGGGCACCCCGGTGTTTGCCTGCTCACTCCCCTCCTTTCCCGGGGCAGGGGCGACCCCAGAAGCCGGGCAGATGTGGCCTGGCCCCCAGCCCACCTGCCCGTTTGGTCCCAGACACCAGCATAGAGAAAGGATTATGGAGGAAGGGCGGGCGGCATCTCCCCAGGCCCGTCCCAGGGAAGGGCACTGTCCCCGCTCTGGAAGGAAGAGCCCACATGCCGAACGTGGTGGGCGCCTCCCGCTGCGGGACCCCGGCCCGGGGCCCTCCCACGCGGCTGCTGCCTGGTGCTCTGCAGCCCCTGACCTGACCCACAGGCCAGCGCCTCTGTTGCAGGGTGGCCAGGCCAGGGCTGAGACTGGCAGGGGGCTTCCTTCCCATCCTGATCTGGGGGTGGCGCACCCTCCACGGCAGGAAACACAGCAAACATTGTACACTAAAGCCAAAGCACCTTAGGGAAGCCTTGTTCCCACTTCACAGGTAGGGAGACTGAGGCCGCACGGACCTCAGTCCTACAGCCCAAGGGACATTCGTTCCCGAGGACATAGTCGTCTGGGGCAGCACCTGCCCAGGGATGGGTCTGCAGGCTCTCAGGCTGCCTGTCGGTCTATAGCCCTTCCCCAGCAGCACCCCAAGAAGAAACGGTTACTCCAGCCCGATTCCCAGCCGGCCGGCCTAGGCCTCATCTCTGGCCTGGACTCGGGGTGAGACTTGCTGGCTCTGGGTCGGCCAGGGGTGCCCGCGGAGGCTGGGTGAGGTTAGTGGTTAGTCCCAAGAGAGGGCGGCAGGGGCCGAGGGCACGTTCACAGCCAGCTCAGGTCCAGCCCCCGGCCGGGCTCGGGACGTGTGCCTGTCCTGGACAGAGAGGGAACCGAGAAGGGGAGTGTGCTGCTCGGCCGGCAGCCCCGCCTGCCCTAGGATGACAAATGTGGTTAGTGCAAAAATGAACCAGACGAGCTGCCGAGTCTTGGGGCGGGGGAGGGGGTTTGGCACCAAGAAGGCGGCCAGCACTGGGTGAGCAGCCTGGGCTCGGCGTGGCACCTGCCGTCCCCCTGCCGCCGTGCAGGGCTGGGCTCCACGGGCAGGGTGGGCGCTGGGGGAGAGAGCGATGCTGGGCGGGAGGCTTCTGGCAACCGGCAGGAGGGGCCTGTGGTCAGGTGGACTGAGAGGAGCTCCCCGGAACTTTCTGCGCAGGAGCCTAGCGGTGAGCGCACACGAGCCGAGGCCCCCGCAGCTGCCCGGCCCAGGGCGGGCGCCGCCCAGCCTGTGAACGCAAGAAGTGACGCTCGGAAGCCTGGAGGGCGCCTGGAGGGCGCGGGCGAGCCATGGGAGCTGCGGGGGGAGAGAGCAGGCTGGGCGCGAGCGGAGGAGAAGACGGGTCCACGGGTCGGCCTGCTGCGGAGTAAGCGTCAGGGACACAGCACCGAGCCCGGCTCCGGCCCCGAGCGGGGCTCTGCGAACCCCCCTCCTCAGAGGCAGAGGGGCGTGGGGGGGCTGGGGGGCCCCGTGTCGGTGGCACCGCTCCCGTGTCCAGGTGTGTGACCCAAGGAGAGCCCCTGCGGGAAGGGGAGGGCAGGGGCGAGGGTGGCTGCAGCGGGCCTGGCGGGCGTGCGGAGGGTCCGGCGGGCGGTGACGGGTGGGAGCGGCAGTGCCGGCACGGGGAGGGGCAGGGCGATTGGCACGTGGGCGGGTGGCCGGCCGGGGCTGTCTAGTGGCCGCTGCCGCTGGAGTCGGGGCGAGGCTGGCTGGTGGCGAGGTATTTGGCTCTCATGCTGGAGGTGTACTGGAGGGAGACAAGGGGGGAGGGGGTCAGCGGGGCGCGGGGCGCGGCCACGCGGGCCCTGGCGAGTGAGCCGGAAGCACCCCTGCGGGCAGGACGGGGCGGCGGTGGCACGGTTGGCGGGGCCCCGGCGGAGGGGCTCTGTGAGCAGAGGGCCGGCCCCCGCGCCCCAGGCTCAGGATGGGGACCAGCCGCCTCTTCCGGGGACGGGAGCGCACTCAGGCACTCGGGCACCCGGCCGGGCACAGCTCTGCCCTAAAAAGGGCCAGCGTTTGGAGGCTCCCAGCTGCACCCCACGTGCCCAGGACCTACAGGCCACACGCAGGCTGCCCTCAAGCGCTGGGCTCGGGGGACGTGGGGAGGCTTCCTCCCCCCGCGGGATCCTGATCGAGGAGCCAGGAGGAGAGCATCGTGCAAAGGCGGAGTCAGGCTGGGTTCGAGAAAGGGTCAGGGGGTCCCTGACGGCCCACAGGCCCAGGAACGAGGAGGCCCCATGGCCACTCTGCCCCAGACCCCAGGGACAGGGGGCCCCAAAAGTTGCACAGGCCCCTCAGGCTGGGGGATGCTGCCGCCTGCTCAGTCGGGAACAAAGTGTGGGCTCCTCCAGGCTCCCGGACACAGGGATGGAGGCAGCCGGGGAGAAGGGCACGGACGGCACATCCTCTCTACCCTCATCCCACCTGAAGCACGAGGTGCTTGGTGCACACGTGTGCGCGGGTGTCCTCGTGAGGCATACGCATGGAGGAGGCGTGTGCCACGAGGGGCTGTGGACAAAGGCCAAGGCGTGTGCCAAGCGTCGCCAGAGATGGGGAGCGTGGCAGGCTGACCCCACACCCGAGTCCCCACACCACCGTCCTCAGATGGGGATGGACACTGTTCCCGGGCCCTGACAGCCCTCCTGGAACTCCTGGGGTGCGGGGAGCAGGTTGGCACCGTGGCACACGGGAGCCGTGTCATTCCACGGACACGCAGCAGGGGGCAGGGGCAGCACCCCAGCCCCTGAAGGAGCCCAAGCAGGCACGCGCAGACGTGGGGGGCGGCTGGCCTGCATGCACCTGTGTGCACTTCCGAACATGCAGGGTGACACCTCAAGGGCCGGGCCTGCTGGTCACACCCCAGGGAGCGAGCTCACCGAGCCTAGGCGCCCGGCGCAGGCGCACCCTCGGGCCTGCGGAGATGGTCTCCTTGCTGGGACGTGACAAGGCCGACTGGGACGGCCTGCAGCTGGGCCAGGAGTGGGGAAGGGGCTCCCTGCCCCTGACGGGAGGGTCACGGGCCCAAGGCCAGCACAAGGGCTCTGGCTGGGCGGGGGGCTGACAAGTCTACAGGCTCGTGATGACCCAGAGCTGGCCGGCAGGGGCCGAGGGGAGAGAGCCCCGAGGCCGGCCCTGGTGAGGGGGCAGCCATGAGCGGAGAGCATGAGGCACAGAGGCGCGGTGGGTAGGCGGTGCAGGGCGGGCCACCTGGGGGGTCAGTACCTGTCACTCTGAGGGCACGGCCACCACAGTGTTCGGGTACTATCCATGGGCTTAAACTGCCAGCCTGCATGGCTGTCAGAGTCCAGGGCCGCCAGATAGCGCTAGGAGGGCCCGGAGTGGGGGTGGGAGCGCAGGAGAGGGAGAGAGAGAGAGAGAGGGCAGCCTGAATGCCAGGCTGCAGGGGGCTGGAGCAGAGTGCCGCTGGGGCATGACGGATGGCTTGTGTGCCCACACTGACCCTGGTCCGGGCCTAGGGCACCCCAGGGCTCCTGCCCAGGCACACATTTCTCAAGGCGGGTGGCCCTCAGCTTCTCTGGCCCTGTCCTTTGCAGGCCACCACCTCCAGGAAGGCCACCGGGGCCCCTGTCAGTCAGCAAGCTCCTTCTCTTTGGCACCAAACTGCCCTGTCCCCTCTTTTCTGTCTCATCCCTGAGGCCAGAAGGGACAGTGGCTGGAAGAGCCCGAGGCTGAGTCCTGGGTTGAGCTCAGGAAGTCAATGAAGGAAATGAAAGGAGAGTGGACCAGACTGGGAAAGGAGAAGCCAGGGCCCCTTGGAGTCAAGCTGACCCACCAGGCAGCCGGCCCCCAGCTGCCCACTCGGGCCCCAGGGTACCTCCAGGCCAGCCTGTGGGCCCACTCGGCACTGTGTCCTCGGGCCAGATGGCCCCCGGAGAGGCCTGGCTGGGGAGAGCCCTCACCCCGGCGCTGGAGGCTCACAGCTGCCCCCCTCCCCCCAGGCCTGAGACTTACTGAGGGCGGCGGGGACTCGCGCCCGATGAGGGGGGTGTTCTCACAGCGGGGGTTCTGGAAGTTGGCATTCTGGCTCCTGCACAGTGAGGAGAGAGGGCTGTGAGCGGCGGCCAGCCTCGGCAGGCCCAGCAGCCGTCCCAGCAGCCGTCCGGGGCCGCTCCGGAGCCAGGCAGACCCCCGTGCCCACCCCACTCTGCCACCCACCTCCGACCCTGGGCCTCCTCACCACCGGCCTGCACGCGGCCCACGAGCAAGGGCCTGGGGCAGCAGCGCCACCCCGCCCGAGGCCCGCGCACCACGTGGCCAGCGCCCGCCCTCAGCCACGGCATCCCCGCGCCCTAGACACAGCCTCCCCCTGACAGCGGTCTCACTGGGGCCGCGACCCAGGCTCGCCTGGACGACCGCGCGGCAGCCTGGGCAGCAGCAGGGGTGCGGAGCGCCCTCCCGCGTGACCCCGCGGTCCTGAGGCCCCGCCCCCGCCCCAGCTCCGGGCACAGCTCACATGTACTCGGTGACCGGGGCGTTGCTGACGGTGTGGGCCGCGGCCGGGAGGCTGGTCTCGCTGCCGTAGCTGCTCCCGCAGCTATACAGACTGGGCATGTGCACACGGTAGAGGCTGTCGTGCGTCTGCCTCGGCCCCGGGGCCGCCGCCTCCTCCCCATCCTCGTCGGGGCCTCTGCAGGGAGGGACCCCCGGCGCAGGTCACACCCTGGCCCACGGCAGCCAGCCGCGAGGCCCGTGCGGGGCCAGCTCGGAGGCAGACGCACCTCGTTCCAATCCTGGCTTGGTCACGGATGGCCCATGGCACCGTGGGCAAGTCACCCTGGCTTCGTCCCCCGTGAGACGGGGATGCCGGGGACCCTGACCCTCAGCCTGTACACAGGGATGCTGTCTGCCTTCAGGGGAAGGGGGCATGGCCCCTCCTCGGGGGAGCAGAGAGGGCTGGGGGCCTGGAAATGGAGGTGCCCTCTTCCAGCCCTGCAGGTCCCAGCCTGCACCTTTGGGTGGCCTGAGCCCACAGGGACTGTCCGTCCCAGGAGGCCTGAGCCCAATCCTCCTGCTCTGCTGCGCTCTGGCCTTCTGTCTGCTCCATTCAGGCTGCTGCAGGGCGAGGCAAGGGAGCCAGGGGCCAGGCTTCGGGCACGCTCAAGGCTCATCATGTCCTGCCTATTTCCAGATCAGACTTAGGGCCGGGCTGCCTGGTGGTAATGGCACAGGCCTGCCAGGCCTGGGCTCACGTCCCACCTCCCGACCACCAGCTGGGTGACCTTGAGCAGAGGGCCTCCTCTCTGGCCCCTTGCAGTGAGACGAGCAGGACAGGGGTAGCAACTGGCTGAGCATCAATTACCAGCCAAACCCACAGCTAAGCCCTTACACGGAATGGTTCACCTAGTGCCTACCCGACCCCAAGAGGGGTGTGCTCTTACAACCCCCATTTCACAGTTAGGGAAATGGAGGCCCAGAGTGATTAAGTGACTTGCCCATGGTCACCCAATAAGCAAAAATCTGAAATCCAGGCCACATGGTTCCAGGTCTATCCTCTTAGCCATTTCCCTATAGCTGCCATCTTTATTACCACAGCCACCATCACCATCAGATTCCTCACTGCCACTGCCACCATCACCATCATCATGACCATCAACACCATCATCACCATCATTGTGACCATCACCATTACTACCATCATCACCATCACCACCATCATCACCATCACCACCATCATCACCATCATCGTCATCACCATCATCATCAGCACCACCATCACCAACACTACCATCATCATCATCACCCCCATCACCACCATCACCATCACCACCATCATCATCGCCACCATCACCATCACCACCATCATCACCGACATCATCATCACCACCACCACCACCATCACCACCATCATCACCATCACCACCACCATCACCATCATCACCATCACCAACATCATGACCATCATCACCACCACCATCATCACCACCACCACCATCATCACCACCACCATCACCATCATCATCACCATCATCACCATCACCAACATCATGACCTCCACCACCATCACCATCATCACCACCATCACCATCACCACCATCATCACCATCACCAACATCATGACCATCATCACCACCACCATCATCACCACCACCACCATCATCACCACCACCATCACCATCATCATCACCATCATCACCATCACCAACATCATGACCTCCACCACCATCACCATCATCACCACCATCACCATCATCACCACCATCACCATCATTATCACCCCCATCACCATCACCACCATCATCACCACCATCACCATCATCACCACCATCATCACCATCATCACCACCACCATCACCACCATCAGCACCACCATCATCATCACCACCATCACCACCACCACCACCACCACCATCACCACCATCACCATCATCACCATCACCACCATCACCACCACCATCATCACCACCATCACCATCATCACCACCATCACCATCACCATCATCACCATCATCATCCCCCCTGCTGCACCCTCTGCCCCCATCATCATCACCACCACTATCACCACCATCATCACCACCACCATCATCATCACCACCACCATCACCACCATCATCATCATCACCATCATCACCACCATCATCATCACCACCATCACCACCATCACCACCACCATCATCACCACCATCACCACCATCATCATCACCCCCATCACCATCATCACCATCGCCACCATCACCATCACCATCATCATCACCATCACCACCACCATCATCACCATCACCAACATCATGACTTCCCCCTTCACCACCACCATCACCACCATCATCATCATCACCATCATCATCACCACCACCATCACCATCATCATCACCCCCATCACCCCCATCACCATCACCACCACCATCATCATCACCATCATCATCATCACCACCATCATCACCACCATCATCACCATCATCACCATCACCAACATCATGACCTCTGCCACCATCAACATCATCACCACCATCACCATCATTACCACCATCATCACCATCATTATCACCCCCATCACCATCACAACCATCACCATCACCACCATCATCACCATCATTATCACCCCCATCACCATCACAACCATCACCACCATCATCACCACCATCACCATCATCACCACCATCATCATCACCACCACCATCACCACCACCATCATCATCACCACCACCACCACCATCATCACCATCATCACCACCATCATCACCATCACCACCATCACCATCATCACCACCATCACCATCATCATCACCACCATCACCACCATCATCATCACCACCACCACCATCATCATCACCACCACCACCATCATCATCACCACCATCACCATCATCATCCCCCCTGCTGCACCCTCTGCCCCCATCATCATCACCACCACCATCACCACCACCATCACCACCATCATCATCACCACCATCACCACCATCACCACCACCATCATCACCACCATCACCACCATCATCACCACCATCACCACCATTATCATCATCACCACCATCACCACCACCATCACCACCATCACCACCACCATCACCACCATCACCATTATCATCATCACCATCATCATCACCACCATCACCACCATCATCATCACCACCATCACCATCATCATCACCATCATCACCACCACCACCATCACCACCACCATCATCATCACCACCACTGGCAGCATCACCACAGAAAACAACAGAGCAGAAATCCAGACAGAGGGAAGAGATCAGAGCTGAGCTACCTGTCATCTGATCTGGGCCACCAAGGTGCAGCCACAGCCCAACGGGAGGGGAGGTGGTGAGTCTGGGAGATGAAGTGTAAGGGCCCAAGCAAGGGAAGGGGCTTGGCTCCTAAATACACCACTCAACCCAGTACTGATCAGGGAGACTGAGAAAGGAGCTGCCAGGACCCCCACTTCAAAGATAAGGACCTAACAGCCCAATGGGAAGTAGCTGCCATCCTGGTCACCCAGCTGAATGGGCCATGGAGGCCACAGCCACCTGGGGCCCTCCCTCCCTGCAGAAGCTCCCAGTCCCCACAACTGGACAGCTGTTCTTTCCACGCACAAGCCCTGCACATGCACGCCGAGGGGCAAGGGGACGGAGGAGACATTTCGAGGCCAGCCAGAGGTGTGGAAGGGCACGGTGCATGGAGCCGGTGCGGGTGGGCAGGAGACCTGGCTCCGCCCCCCTGCTCTGGCCTCACACGTCACCTGGGCTGGGAGCTCCTGTACACTTGTTTTCCATCTGTGAAATGGGGCTGCTCACCACAGACTCGCCAGCCTCCGAGCACTGCAGAGGCTTACAGAGAGTGTCAGGAGGTGAGGAGGTATTTGCTCCTGTCTCTGGGGACGAGGATACGGGTGTCCAGAAGGCATGTCCCTAAAACATCCTGCCTGCGGTGTGGCCTGGGGTGAGCTCTGAGCCCCTCACCTTTTCTGCTGCCAGGTGTGGGGGACGCTGCAGACGATGGAGCTGAACATGAGAGCCGTGACGAAGGAGAAGAGAGCCAGGTAGATGAGGCCCTCAACGCCATCATAACAGAAGCCCGTCAGGGCCTGCACGTAGTCCTGAGGCCACACGGCACAGGGACAGCACGGGGACAGCATGGCCCACAGAGACCAGGAGAGAGACAGGGAAGGCAGGGTGAGACAGGACATGCCAGGGCCTCAGCCCGGCCCACTGCTAGCGGCCTGACCACCCCGGCTCCAGACTGGGCTTCAGGCCAGCCACCCATGGGTGATCTCCCATCTCCAGGTCCCCACCCCCACAGCTGCACCTCTGCCCCCCATCCCCCTGCTACATCCTCTGCCCCCCAGCCCGCTGCTGCACCTCTGCCCCCCAGCCCCCCAGCTGCACCCTCTGCCCCAGCCCCCCAGCTGACCCTCTGCCCCCATCCCCCTGCTACACCCTCTGCCCCCAGCCCCCCAGCTGCACCCTCTGCCCCAGCCCCCCAGCTGACCCTCTGCCCCCATCCCCCTGCTACACCCTCTGCCCCCAGCCCCCAGCTGCACCTCTGCCCCAGCCCCCCCGCTGCTACACCCTCTGCCCCCCATCCCCCCCGCTGCACCCTCTGCCCCCAGCCCCCCAGCTGCTCCCTTCTGTTCCCAACTCCCCCAGCTGCAGCCTGCCCCCCAGCTGCCGTGCCCTGGCTCCAGAGGCTGGTCCCCACCAGATGCAGACTGCGGCAGTCCACCAGGGCGGTGAGATGCTGCAGGTTCACCTCCGTGCCGTTCAGCACCTCCTGGACACGCAGCAAGGGGTCCTGGGGGGGGGGACACAGCACACAAGGTCAGTGCCACAGTCGGGGGGCGGGCCCAAGGCAGGCATAGGTCCTCTGGGAGCCTTCTGGGTACCCATCCACCCACACTCCGCCATCAAGACCACCCTTGACCCTGTGGTCTTGGCACGGACCCTGAGGACCCTGGGCTTCTAGAAATGATGGCCAGAGTCTGTGTCCTGGCCTCGGAGGGACTCTTGAGGACAGGAGTACACAGGGGAAAGTGGGACCCACGAATGCCTGTCAAAACAGGAGAGACAGCAAATACCCACGTAGCTCCTGACGGGGGCCTGGTCCTCTGAGAAATCTTACCTTAAGGAACAGTGAAAGGGAAAATTTTCATGATATTTTAAGTGACAAAACGTTACCCAAACGCTCTGTATAGAGCAAGCCCGGTCCTGTAGCGTGTGCGTGTGCACATGTGCGTGTGTGTGTACACGGGACCTCTCCCCACATCGCGGCCCCGGAGAGATGACCTCAAGAAACTCTTCGGGGCTGAGGGGGCTGCCTCTAGACCGGCCGCCGGACCCAACACCGCGTTACGTGGCGCATGTTCGAAGAGCGCCCCGGGATTCTGAAGCGGATCCCAGGGTAACATAACTCACCAACAGGGGCTGAATTGGGTCCCCCCCCAAATTCATATGTTGCATTCCTAACCCTAAATACCTCAGAATGGGGCTGTATTTGTTGGCGGGGCCTTTCAGGAGGTAATTAAGGCAAGAGGAAGTCACGAGGCGGGGGGCCCATCCCACGGGACTGGCGTCCTGTAAGAGGAGGGGGTCGGGGCCACAGACAGGCCCAGGGGGACGACCACACGAGGACACGGGGAGAACACATGGGGAGACCTACATGCCACGGACAGAGGCCTCAGGAGATGCCAGCCCAGCCCACGCCTGGCCTCCATCACGGTCACTTCCAGCCTCTGGCGCGCGAGGGAGTGAGTCCCTGCTAAGTGCCCCCAGTATGCGGAGCTCCGCTGTGGCGGCCCCGGCTACCTCCCCACTCACTCGCAAAATACCCAGCGCAGCTCTGGCCCAAACAGAAATAATAACAGGAAGTAACTTTAATATGCGTGTTTACGTGTCCATCTTTTTTTTAACTCAAATTTTGCGAACAGCTTGTTACAGAAGGTCCAGCTGGTCACGAGAGGAGCCTGAGCCCAGCTGCGCACGGACGGCCCCCCGCGCTCTGCGGTGGTGCGCGCACGGGCAGGGCCCCCGCAGGCTGACCCCCCCCCAGGACGCTGGGCTTCATCAGGAGCGCGGTAACAGACGTGTGGGCGGAATGCTCAGGCCCCAGAACACCGCAGGGGAAAAGCCGCCGCCCCCCCAGTTCCTGCAACACCCCCAAGGGTGGGGGGCAGACCTTACTTTGTTACTACATCTGTCCCCATTTTCCCTTTTTATTTTTTTAATTTGAAGAGTTTATATTACTTTTACAATAAAGAGCAGGATTATTTTTAGAAACCTACCCCAAGCCCCCAGGGCAATGAAGGGCGAGCGGAGGGGAGGAGAAGCCTCTCCGTAAAGGGTGGGAGAGAGGGGTGGACCCCCGGCAGGGTCCCGCCAGGAGGCCGCCTGAGCTGGGGGCGCCGGGGTGGGCATGGCTCACCGTGTGGCCCACTCACCTTGGTGGCCGGGGACTCCCGGGGGACCGTCTTCAGCAGCTCGGCCACCACGTCCTGCATCTCCACCAGCGCCTTGTGGCTGCCAGACAGCTTCTGCTCCACAGACAGGCTGGCTGATTCCAGCCGGGGCGGCCCCCTCCCCCACCCCACGCACACCCAGCTCAGGCGGGCCCGGGGCCCTGGGGGCGCCCTCGGGGAAGCTGCTCCCTGGTCCCCGCGAGGCTGCCCGCACGCGCAGAGGTGAGACAGATTGCGAAAGCACGGTGACCTCAAAGGGGTAGTTCTCCAGGAGCCCTGAGGGCCGTGCAATCGTGTGCACGACAGGCAGTGGGCCAAGGCGTTTCCCTCCAAACCCCACCACGACACGTGCCCAGTTATTCCACAGCGGGCCCGGACCCCTCCCGCGGTGAGGCATCCCTGGGCCCCTGCGCGCCTGCCAGGCGGCTGGCTCTGCCCTGCAGGGTGGCCACGGGCAACCCAAGAACTGAAAGGAATCCCAGGTATTTGGGCGGCATTAAGCAGTCCACCCCGAAAGACTCGCACCGAGGGCACCAGGGCGCGAACCCCAGGGGCGGTTGGTGATGTCAACATGGCATTCATCCAGCTGTCCCCCAACAGCTCCTCGGGTCCCAGGGTCTAATGACGTCTGAGAGGGGCCGCGGGGCTGCAGACATCGGGGCTGCGGCCTCCCAGGGGCAGGAGTAGCCCAGCACTCACCTGCTGGAAGGGGTTGGCGGCACGGGGCGAGCAGGCCAGGTAGTACTGCAGGATGTCTGCAGAGAGAGGTCCCGGGAGCTGCGGGAGGTCTGCCGCGTGCGGGTGTGCACGCACGTGTGTGCTTACGCGCATCCGCGTGTGCGTGTGTGTGCACGCGTCTGTATGTTGTACCTGTGTGTGCTCGAGCACGTGTGCGAGGACATGTGGCCTGCAGTGAGCCCAGGGCCAGGGCCCAGACCCTTCTGCTCCAAGCAGGGTCCTTGCAGCACGCACGATCGCCTCTTGGGGCGCAGCCCTGTTCCTCCCCTCCCCCCGGGGCAGCAGACGGGGCACGGGGGTGGGCAAGGAGTCAGAAGAGCCGCAGGGATGCATCTGCTCCTGGCTCACTGGGGCAGGATAACAGTTCTTAGGCTGGAGCAGCACCCCCCAAAGGAGGGGACACGGCCTGGGTGTGGCAGCTGGGGGGGGCCAGGACTCAGGTGGCCTGCCTGTCTACTCCCCATAAACACGTGTGTCGATTTGGCGTCCAACATTTGAAGATGGGGGTTCACTTACAATTCTGATTCTGAAAACCCCAAGAGACCCGAGCCTGGCTGGAGCTGAGGGGGAGCTCAGACCCTGTCTGCCTGGCCCCATGTCCACGAGGCCCTCCGGCCCGCAGGCCCGCTCGCCAGGGTCAGGGCCCTAAACCTGAAGCAGCGACACCGGCTTTGGAGTCCCAGGCCACCCTTCTGGGGGCCCCCGAGGCCTGGGGCAAGAGCTGGTACACACGTCGGGCCTGCGCTTCCACCCAGCTTACGGGAAACCCAGTTCACTTTGGCCACTTGTAAATGGAGCCAGCACGCCGGCCTTGGCACTGGCTGGCCCTGGGAGGGGTGGCCTGTGGCTCACAGGCAGGGGCTCACGCTCCCTTGAGGCTGGGGGCCGCTCGCGCTTGCTAAGGACCCAAGAGTCCTGAGCAGTGAGGACCTGGGGAGGCCGCGGGGCAGACAACCCTCCCTCCTGGGGGCTCCTCGGGCTTCGGTGGAACTTGTTCCTTCAACCAGAGAAGCTAAAAACCAGCCCACATGCTCACCCCTGTGGCTTTCTCAGGCAAAGAGGGAAGACGGTCCCATGAGACCAGCATCTTAAGGCCACTTACAACAGCCCCCTACCCTACTCTCAAGGAACCCGCAGCACTCGCAGCAGGGCAAACCCACGAGCTTGGCTGCACCCGAGCCCGAGTCCCATATGCATCTGCCTCCTGCGACGGCCAACGTGCACCACACCGCGGGCTCCCAACCCCAGACCTGCTCCCCACCCACCCCACTCGGTCCAGGGCTCCTGAGACCACAGCGGCTCAGGCAGAGAGCAGAGTCCTCGGTTTCTCCCTCCCTACACCCTGCTTCTCCAGGAGCCCCGTCCTGCTGCCTCGCAGCACGTCCCCATCCACCTCTCACCCCGCTGGCTCAAGGCACTCCATCTCCTGCCTGGAGGGACGCCTCCCTGCCTTCCTGCTTGACCTCCTTGTCGCTCCAACAGCTTTGAAAGAAGCTTTGAAAAGGCTATCCAATCGTAGACCATGTCTCTTCAGGGCTTCCAACTCTCCAACGGATCGCCCAGAATTAAGCCCAAATTCCTGCCCTCAACCTGCCCTGCTGGCCTCCCCACCCTCTCCTCTCCCAACTAATCTATTTTCTGCCTCACAAACATATCAAGTTTGTCTCTGCCTCAGGACCTTTGCACAAGACACACAGCCTTCTGTGGTTCAATTTTAATGCCACCTCCTCAGCAAGCCACTGTCTGCTCTGAAGCAGTCTGTCACCACTTGCCCACCCCCCCGTCACCTGCCTCCACCCTCACCCCACCCCCATCATGGGCCTCACACAGCACCTGTCCTCATTCTCAGCACCCCCCACTCACAGAAGGTGTTCCTAATCACTCACTAGCTTCCTGATCTGCGTGGGTCCTGCCTCCCCCAGACTGAGGGCCCACGAGGGAGGGGATGCTTGGCCTCGCTCAGTTGGGTCTCCCTAGCCTGGCCACGGGGGTGCCGGCTCAGACACAGCTGCAGACTCACCCCCACTCAGCACCGAGTGCTCCTCCACCATCCTGGTCACGTAAGTGTCGGGGTCCACACAGAAGTCACTGGAGCCCTGGGGGGAGGTGCAGGCAAGGAAGAGAGGGTGACCAAGCTAGGTCCCCCATCCTTCAGCTCTCGTGGATAGAGCCTGAGCCCCAGGTCTGCTCTCGGCTCCAGAAGATAAAATATGAATGTGGGGAGGCACTGACTTGCTGTGTGCCCACGGAAAGGTCCCCACTCCTCGTGGAACCTTGGTGTCCCAGGGGAGAGGCATGTGACATCCCCTGCCCCCTCCCCATGCCTCACCCAACAGACCGGGATCACACATCCTCTCTACCACTCACCACAGACACGGCCAGCTCCAAGCCCAGTGCGCCCCAGCTGATGACCAGGGCCAGGACCCCCAGTAGGCAGACCCTTGGGGCAAAAGAAAGCCAATCAGCACCCCCCAAAGGCTGGGGTGGCTGCAGGCCAGACGGCCAGGGCCCCGGGGAACATCTGGGGTGTGCCCACACAAGGGCTATGACTCCTACTTAGCTAGAGCCACCTGAAGGCCGGGCACGGACAGACAGACCTCCCTCCCAGCTGGGGCGGGCCGGGGTGCAGCTCATAGTAGGGCCGGGGGTGGGGGGCTGGTCTTCCTGCTCCCCCCTCCCCCTAGCAGACAACGGGTCTTGGCCTTTGCCCGGCTCTCCACAGTGTGGCCAGAGGGACCTGTCAGCCTGGGCCAGAACCCGCGGGGCCCAAACCCTGCAGGGCGCTGTCTCGGACCACCCGGCAGGGTTCTGGCTGGCCCCTGCCTCACCTGAAGCCTGACCTCACCTGCCTCCCCGTTCCCTGCAGTCCAGCCACCCCAGCCTCCCCGCTGCTCCTCACACTCCCCACTGCAGCCATGTGCTGGCGCTCAGATGTCCCTGGGTCCCTCGGGTCTCTGCTCCAGTCTCCCCTCCCCGCCAGGCCTCCTGGTGGGGCATGCGCACTGCAGACTGCCCTGCCCACCCCCTGCTCTCCCTTTCCCCGCAGCACTGTCACCCACAGCGTCTGGCCCGCGTGGGGGCAGGATACAGCTGTTCAACTGTCCCGGGGCGGGGGAAGGGGGACAGCTCACCACTACCCTACAGAAGAGCTATCCCCGTCTTCATCTTTGAGATTAGGAGATGAAGTATCATGTCAGTGGGCCACCCACCCAAGGCGGCCGGCTGAGTGAGCGGCACAGCGGGGGTCTGAACCCAGACTGCCTCCAGGCCAAGGACAGAGCCTCCAGCTTGACCTTCTGGTGTCCCCACGACTAGCTGACCCGCACAGGTCCTCAGGTGTCCCTGGGTTAGTGTGTGGACTCAAGGGGGAGGAGCCCAGCAGGAACCAAGGACCGCCAGGGCAGATGAGCACACCACTGGGGGCACAGGCCAAGGGTGCAGGAGGGCCAGAGTGGGGCCCTACCATGGGGAGCCCACCCTTGGGCAGACCAGTGTCTAGACGCACAGATGGGGGAGGGAGAGCAGGGCTGATTCAGAAGATGGTGCTGTGGGTGCCCCCCTGCCGTCCCCCCCTTGTCCCTCAGGCCCACAGACTCACCCAACCAGAATGCCCTTGGAGCTACGGATGAGGCCGACCAGCACCAGCAGGCAGATGGCCACGTCAAGGAGCAGCAGGCCCAGGTAGCCCAGCCACCTGTGGGCACACAGAGGGTGTGAGTGGCCCCCAGGACGGGAGCGGTGCTCAGGCAGGGCCCAGCGGACCAGAGGCACATCCAGGGGCACTTCTGGAATACGGGGACCACAGGGGCTGGCATCAGCCTTCTTGTGAAAGAGGTCCTGGGGAACTCGGCCCCTCCCACCCCTAAAACCTCAGCCCCCCAGGCCCTGCGGCCTGAGCCCATGGAGGACGACCCCTAACACGGGCTCCAGGGGCCAGCCGCACCTGTACCAGTCGTAGAGGTCCACCTGCTCCGCCAGCACCTCGAGCGACACGGCGGGGTTCCTCCAGAACGGGATGGCGGCCGTGTAGCCCAGCAGCGTCTGGAGAAGGCCCTGCAGCCGCTGGACTGCGCGCAGGGGCTCGGGCCGCGCGGCCAGCTGCCGCTCCAGGCTCTGCAGGCTGGGCTCCGCCGAGCGGTTCAGAGCGGCCGCCGTGTCCCACACCTGCGCCGGGCCGGGGGCCGGTGAGCCCGGGCACAGGCCCGCTCCCAGCACATGCCCACCCCTCGGGCACACACGCAGACACTGGGTTTAGGAGCAGGGACAGAGCCCCCCTCCCCATCGGACGGCCACTCACGCGGTCCTGGACCCCTGCCACTGTGCGGTTGGCGTGGCGGAGCGAGTAGGTGGCCCGATGGATGCCGTCACTGGTCTCCCCGTTGCCATAGAACCCCACGGCGATGCCGGCGCTGGGACGGGGGCGGGAGGGCGGCCTGTGAGGGCGCGGTCGGGCCCCTCGGCGGCCCGCCGGGAGCCCCGGCCTGGCCCTGCCCCGCCTGGCCCCGCCCCGGCCCGCCCGGCCCCGGCCCGCCCGGCCCCGGCCCGCCCGGCCCCGCCCCGGCCCGCCCGGCCCCGCCCTGCCCCGCCCCGCCCGGCCCCGCCCCGGCCCCGCCCCGCGCTCACCTGCAGACCAGCGTGGCGATGATGACGCACCAGGCGGTGCAGCAGCAGTCGGCGTCCAGGTGCTCCTCGCTCTTGCGCCGGCGGCAGCACAGCCAGAAGGAGTAGAAGAGCAGGAAGAGCAGGTCCAGGGCGAGGCAGGCCAGCGCGGAGGCCCCCAGCAGCAGCAGCGCCTGCGGGAGGCGGGGAGGCGGCGCTGGACGTGCGGGCGCGCGCCCGGCCCTGCGGCACCTGTGAGGCCACGCCCCGGCGCGCTCCCGCTGGGCCGGCCTCCAGCTCTGGGCACACCTGGGTGCTCGCCTGCGACGCCCAGACTCCCGTCCTTAACCCCGCACTAGCCACCAGGACCGCGCCTAAGCCGCACTCGGAGGGGCCGGGTGCGCAGGGCCGGCACAGCTGCTGATGGCCCCGTGGCCGAGGAACACCCCTAATCTCCAGGAGCCCGTTTTCTCTTTTGTGAAAAGGGGGCCGCGCCCTCCCAGAAGAGGCTGGTGGGGAGTCTCAGCGAAGCCACCCTGCCGTCGGGCCAGGCACACAGCAGCGCCCTCCCCCTCAGCGTGGACTCTGCTCCGGACCTGGCTGCCTCTGCGAGGCCCCGGGCCCTGGGCAGCCAGAAGGGCCCCGAATTCTCCAGCCACATCCCAGGAGTCACCAGGGTGGAGGAAGTGCCCGCTGCAGCCCCCTCCTGGCACCGAGGTCGGCACCCCCCAGGGGAAGTGGTTGACTTGATCCAGCAGGGACACCCACTGTGGGCCGGGCCTCCATCTGTTGGAACACAGGCCAGCCCTGCCTCCCCTGGGCGCCACGCTCTCCCTATCGCCTGGCCCAGGGCGTCGCCTCCGTTTCACTGGTAAAGAAACTGGCTTCAGAGAAGATATGGAGGAAGGACCCATGTGCCCACATCATGGCCCCTCTGGGACCTCTGCCACGTCCTGTGTTGGGGTGGGGGTGGTGGCCTGACCTTGTGCCCCACATGGGGGTGGTGGTAAGTGCCACGCAGAAGGCCCAACACACAGTGGCACCCACCCCACGGGGACCATCAGATTTGTGGTGTGGCCGCTGGGCACCCACAGCTGCCCTCCCAGGCACTGCCGCAGAGACGCCGGGCCTCGGGGACCTGGAAACGCCCTCCCTCCCCATGTCTGAACGCTCAGCAGTGTGGCTGTCCCTGGAGTACCCTGGGGGGTGGAACGCCCACCTGCCCCCCCCACCCGCAGGGCCCCCTTGGGAAGAGAGGCTCAGCCACAGAGGCCCTGGGACCCTACCTCGCAGCCCTGGCCCCCAGCACCCGTCTCCCAGGAGATGGCTGCCAGGCAGCAGAGGCAGGATGGCACTCCCTGCCCCCCCAGAGCCCGCTGGTCCCGGAGGTCTCCCACCAGGCCCACCATCCCTGGCCAGCCCCCCACACCCGAGGTGGAGCTCTTCCACCTCCCGCCTGACCAGGGCCTGCACCTCCAGCCATGCTTCAAAGCAACATCGGTGCCCTGGGGACTGAGGAGTCAGGCGGCACCACAAGGCACAGGGTGGGGGCCCATCTTGGGGAATACCGGGGTGGCACCGTGAAGCTGCAGTCACAGGCCACGGCCATGCCCCGCAGGCTGCCCCCGGCTGCCATCTGGGGCTGGCGCCCTCCATTCCTCCTTCAGGCCGGGGGTGCAGCCGCCCGCCGCCCCTGCACTGGCAGGAAGCCTGATGGGCCCTGGCCGCCCCTGCGCACGCGCTGGCGGGGGGAGGGGAGCTGGCCTCGGGCCACCTCCTCAGCCCAAGGCTCCCGGAGGCCAGGGCGCTCATGTCACAGAGGGTAGGTGCTCCCAGGACCCAGGCCGCAGGCAGGGGTCTCCAGGCCGGAATCGGGTGTGTCATGGGGCCAAGGGCCAGTCAGGGAGGCGTGTCATGGGGCCAAGGGCCAGTCAGGGAGGGGGCTCGCCTTGCCGGTCCTGGGATCAGGACCGCCCTCACCCCGCCCAGCACCGGACGCCAGTGAACAGTAGAGCGCTTGCAACAGCACGGTCTTACGGGTTCCCTGGGTCTGCCTCACACACACGGGCCGGACATTGACCCAAGGTGCCACAGGCCCTGCCCGCCCCCCCCCCCACCTCGTTGGGCAGAGGCAAAGGGCAGAACACAACACGGCCCCTGGGGCCATGGCTCGCTCGGGACATCTGCGCTGACACGGCCAAGGCCGCCCTCCAGCCCCCAGTCACCATGTCCTGACAACGGCCACCTGGGCTCCTCCCCTCCCCCTCCCCCTCAGAGACCACACCACACCCAGATCGAGCCCCCCTTAAGGCCCTGCTGACCGTGGTGCCCATGGTTCTAACAGCCTTCCCTCGGCCCCGGCTGGAGCAGGCACACCCTGCCACCGCCTCTCCTGCCCGTACCCCCCCCCCATGGAGAACAGGGCGGGCTCGGAGCGGGTGTTCAAATCCGCACATGGACGCACATCCTCCTGAGCTGGGGGAGCCGGGGCCAGAGGCACAGGGCCCGAGAGCCCACCCAGCCCCTCACAGTGACGACAGGCCCAGTCGCTGCGTCGGGGTGTCAGGATCACACACTCCCATTTGCCAGATGGGAAAACTGAGGCAAGAGAAGCACCACCGGCCAAGCGGGTCCCTCACACCTGGAGCCAGGCGGGGCTCACCGCGCCTTTGGGAGCCGAGGCAGGTGACAGGCCCCGCAGGTCCCCGACAGATATTGCTCGCAGCCCCCGGAGCTGCCGGGCTGGTGGGGGGGGGCGGCGCCTGCTGGACGCGAGTTGGACCACGCAAACCGAGACAGCAGGACGGGAGCGCACCGGGACAAGTCTGTGGGTTGACCGTGGCCAGGCACCTCCCTGAGCCGGCTTGTCCTTGTCCCGAAGGTCAGGGAGGGGCGCTGCACCCCTACGGGCAGGAGTCACACCTATACCCTTCTTGAGTCCTCTCCCACAGCTTTGATTTGGTTTGTTTTGTTGTTGTGGGTCTCCTGCGGTTTTCTTTTTTTGAAAACCACACACTTGTACTAACTTTATAATTAAAATGCAGAACCAGAAACCTGTTGGTAGCTCTTTCCAGCTGAGCGTGGGAGGCCCCCTGGTCTGAGCCCAGCTCTGCCACGTGAGCGTTCCCGTGCAGTCGGGCCCTGCTGCTCTCTGCACCCCATTTTCACCTTTGTGAGGTGATGTGAGTGTCCCCCGGCCCCCGGGCTATCCTGCAGGAGAAGGCCCCTGGCAGCCGAATTGGGCCCCTCTCAGTCTATGGCGTGGTCACACAGGCCCTGCTGCTGCCCAGTCCCCCAGGAGCCACAGTGGAGGAGAGGGACACCCTGGCTGGCTGCCAGGAGGCCCAGAACTGCCTGCAGCTAGACAGAGGTACGAGGGAGGGGTGCTCCCCCCGCCCCCCCAGCCACCCTAAAACTCAGGCCCACGTGGGGCGGTCCAGCGTGCTGGGAACCAAAGCACCAAGGTTCTAACGCTGCTCAGCCTGGCTCAAAGACGTGACCGTGAGTCAGTGACTTCAACCTCCATGCCTCAGTTTCCCCACCTATAGGGGGAGACAGGAACCTCTGTCTCCTGGCCGGGGACTGTGAGGACCTCAGGAGCCAGTCTCTGCAGACACTCAGAACAGCACCTCCACGGGGGTCCCCCAGGAAAGGTCAGGGTCCCGAGGGCTGCTGCCCAGTGGGCTGCACGGGGGCAGAAAGCGGACACCTTGGCCGCTGGGGCGGGGGGGGCGGTCCAGGACAAGCTGAGCAGGTCCACATCTATACCCACACGTGCACTCCCGCACCCATGCGTTCCCAGACGTCCACACCCATATTCACACTCACACGTGCACATGAGCGCTCACCCTGTGATCTCCCCAGCAGCCTGTGGCTGGAGCTCCTGGGGGTCGTGGGCAGGGAGGGGGGTCCCAAGCACCTGGGTGTTGGGCCACCTGCTGTGACTGGGAAGAGGGGAAGGCCGCCTCACACACGGCCACCTGCCTGGGGACAGAGCCGCCACGGCCACAGGCTCGGAGGACACCACTCCCATCCCAGCCCTGCCTCACGGCGCCCAGTCAAGGAGCAGGGGCTAGGGGAGGACCACTGCCCAGGGAGCCCCAGGGCCAGGCTTGACGGTGATCATGTGTCCTGGGGCTCAGAGCTGGGTGCCAAGGGGGTAAGTTACTTTGCAGAGGCTTCCCTGGAGGCAATGACAGGCAGAAGCCCAGGTGCCCCTTGCCACCCCCACATCACCCCTATAACCCTGCCCACTGGGAGCCAGGCGTCCACACACCCAGGGTGCCACCTCGTCCCCTGCTGGTCTGTCTGCCCAGCTCCAGGAAGCCCCCTGACCAGGAGAGTGGGGTCTGTCTGCCCACACCTTCCCCGGGGAGTGCTGGAAAGGCCTCCTGAGCTCATCAATTTAGCAGGGGTGGTGTCCCCTCTGGCACTCTGCCCTGGCCCCCCGGCTCCCCACCCCAAGGTCTGAGTGGCTGGGAGCTTTGTCTCTGGCAGGACGGCGGGCTCCGGGGCCCGGACCACCACAGCTCCCCTCAGCCCCAGGGCAGGTGCCAGCACCCTCCCGGTTCACACAGGGGGGCTCGGCGGCGGTGGGGAGGGTGGAGGTTCAGCCCATCACGGCGAAGCTGCAGAGCCTGTCGCCAGCTGGGTGCCCGAGCCGGGCACGGGGACGCCCAGCGTGATCTCTGGCCCCGTCTCCTCTTCGGCTGGCGTCCCCGTGGCAGCCCCGCCTCCCCTGGCCAGGGGCTGGTGTCCCCTTCACTTCCCCCGGGCCCGTTCAGAAAGAGAATGGGAAATGTTTGATCAGCATCTGGGCTCTGACCAAATGGAATTTTCCGTCTGTGATGGAAGTGATGTCAGCGCTCGGTCAGGCGAGGGGAGATGCTCGGGCCTGGATCCTGACCACTGGCCACGGTGCCGGCTGCCGGCCACCTGAAGAAGCGCTGAGAGCACGCTGGGCTCTGTGAGGGGGCCTGCAGCGGGGCCCCGTGTGGCCGTCCTGCCCCTCCAGCTCATTTCTCAGCCCTGGACCACCCCACCCTCCCAAGGCCCCTGCAGCCCCTGCCAGAGCACGGCCCCGCCTTGGCCTGTGCCCACACACTCTCCTGTGAGCCCTAAGGCCCCCCAGAGCCCCCATCCACTCTGGAAAACACCCCATGAGCCAGAGCTTGGGATCTAGAGCCTCCCCCGGCCCAGGTCTGAGGTCTGCCGAGGGACCCAAGACCCCGGCCTCGGCAGGCGAGCAGGGGGCAAGACGGGCCCAGGGAAGCAGCTGTTTTCCGTGTGAGCCTAAGCTGGTTCCCTGCACGGGGTCGGGGGGATCCCTGGCTCAGCCCCAGGCTTGCTGGCAGTCGGGGTACTGGGAGCCCCAACTAGCCCTGGGAGGGGAGGGCCCTCAGTGTGCCACCAAACCTTACTAAGAGCTTTGCAGCAGGAAGCTCGGCCCCATCCATGGATGGAGACCACAGTGTGAGGGGCTCAAGACTACGAGCCCGTCCCTTCGACACCCCACCACTGGCCTAGACACGGCCTGTCAGTGGCCGGGCCTCTGCACCCCACCCACTCACAGCATCAGGCTCAGCTCCAGGGCAGGCCACACTGATGTGCCCAAGGCCACCAGACCCGGGTAGCCACACAGGACCCCGGCCGCAGCCACATGCAAGCCTGCGCGGAAGCACACCACATGTGGACCACACGTCGGGACCCCCAATGGACCGTCTCCCCACACACCCCCCTCCCTGGAGAGGAGCCTCTGTGCCTGAGGTCCCCCCACTGCCCATGGCATGAGAGGGGCCGGCAAAGCTCCAAAGCCCTCAGAGGTGGGTGCCCCTGCAGAAGGCCGTGGTTGGCAGGCCTGCCCCTCAGCTCGCCCCCACTCCTCCCTGCATCATCCCTCCCTTCGAGGCAGCTCGTCCAGCAGCAAAGGGCGAAGCTCCAAAGAGAAGGCAAGTCCAAATTCCTCCAGGGGCCCGGGACCCCACTGCCCCACACCCCAACATCCTCATGTTGGTCACCCCTGCCTCACTGGGGTGGGGAGGCCCTTGGTCCGGGGCCAGCCTGAGACCAAGCACATCAGCACGTGCGGCGTCCAGATTCAGCACCAGGCCTGACATGGGGCCCCGCGGGGCGGGCGTCTCCCAGGACCCCGGCAGTGCAGGCCCCGCAGTCTTGGAGGCCCTGGGAGCCAGGCAGACGACCAGGGGTGCAGTAACACCTGTCAGAGAGCACCAGCAGGGCACCATGGGAGGTAGGGCCCAGGCCCGGCAGGGGATCCAGGCTGCCCACCTGTGTCCCGAGGGGCGCTGGTGGATAGGGTGGGGGCAGACAGGTGCGGTGGGAGGGGAGCAGCATGCCCCTCCACTGCTTCCTGGGGCGGGGGGACGTCCTACCCCAGCCCCAGAATGGCCAAGGGCCTTCCTCCAGAGGAAGAGACCGGGTTAGGGTATCCAGGAGGCTGGCGGGATTCCAGACCCCAGGGCACCATCTAGGAACGCACACATGTGTCGGCTGGAGCCCTGGGGCTGGGCCGGGCCGTGGCCCTAGCTCCTCTGTCTGGGGTGCCTCGCCGGGAAGGGCTCCCAGCACACGGGGCTGCCCGTTCCCCGAGGGCTGGCTCTCGGCCTCAGCAGCCACAGTGGCCCAGCCGCACACACAGCCTCGCTGGTCCCCGACCACCTGGGGAGGGGGCGGCACCCCCCTTCCAGGCCAGGGGCCTGCGGCCAGAAGGGACACGGAGGCCCCTACACGTAGGTGCCGCAGGAAGCAGGGTCTGAGCCCACACAGGCCTCCCGAGGAAAGCCCCGGAAAAGGCCCGCCTCACCTCCCGGGCCAGGCTGCGTGGGTGCCGAGGGCCCTGGCCGTGCGGCGGAGCTGGGCGCCGGGCTGGCTGTTCGGCCCGCAGCCCCCCACCCCTCTAACACACTTGGCTGCAGCTCCCAGATGCCGACCAGAAATTAAAAACAGATTTTCCACTGAGCTGGGCTTGGGTTTCACGAATTCCATGACGGTGAGCTCGTGGCCATCCTGGAGAACGCGCAGCCAGAGCCCGGCCAAGCAGGAGCCCAGAAGGGGCCCAGCTGTCTGTCCGAGTCCCCCCACGCTGAAGTCTGAGACCCGGAGCACCAGGCCGCGCATGGACACGCAGCAGCTGCGCCCCGATGTCCCCATGGGGTACACACCACACTCGCCCTTGTCCTCCAGGAACCACGGGGACAGAGGCGTGGCGAGGCCGGACCTGGGCGGAAGGCCCCGAGGAAGCTCTGGCGGGTCATGTCCCAACCCAGCCCCCGCCCACTGCCCTCCGGGTGCCCGTGCCACACAGGCTCACGGAGTGAACGGTCACACGAGAGCATGGCACAGGGGCTGCCCTCCCCACGACGAGGGTGTCTATTTTGGGCCTGGTGCTCTAACACATTTCCCAGCATGACACCCAGAAAAGTCCTCCGCTCCTCCCCAGGCTTGTCTGTAAGCACCTCTCCACTGGCCACCCCTAGAGACCCAGGCCACAGGCCTCACAAACAGCCCGGAGCCACCAGACATCACTGGGCTGGCCCGAGCCCAGTCCCAGGACATACATCAACCAGGGAGATAGGGCTCAGGGGGCGCAGCCTGACCCCAGACTCGGGGGCCAGGGCTGGACCACACAGCAGAACTTCCGTAGCAGCCCTCACGATAGTCAGGAACCCAGCGGAGTGCACGGGGCCAGAGCGGACAGAACTGGGCGGGGGCCACCGTGGGCCGGTACCCTCCTCAGAGGAAGAAGGCAGCGGCCACTCGGGCTGTGCACAAGCCGGCCTTACCCCACGCCCTCGGCCAGTAGGGACAGGCCCGACCGCTGCGGGTGCCTGTGGGACAAAACAGAGCCCCTGTGGTTGACACCTACCCCTCATAGCCCACCTGCCTCTCCTGTGGGGACCCCGGGCTCAGCCAGCTTCCTCTGGGGAGTGGAAGGGGCCTGCCAACTGAGGCCCGAGGGGGGGCCCCCACGTGCGGGTTTGTGCGTGTGCACGAGCCCATCTGGGCACCTAACAACCCAACCCTTGGGCAGGGGGCAGTGGAAAGGGAGTCTCACGAGGGGCCCCACACAGCCGCCCTCCCACAACCCACCCGCCACCTGCAGACCCTGGCGCAGCCTGGGCCCTCTACCTGGTCCTGCTCCGGGGGGCACACCCCATACCCAGGCGCCTTCTCTGCAGCCTTCCTCCTGCCCCTGATATTGGCCTGGAGGCCTGGCCTTGACTGAGGCCCACCGAAGTCCTCACGGCCCCATCCAGAGCATGAAGCAGACTCGCTGCCTTGGCAGATGTGCGCCATGGACCCCCCAGGAGCCCTGCTGGGCAGGTGGCAGACCCGATTCGGGGGGCATGTGCCGTCCCATCTCTGGCAGGGACCCCAGGGCAGGCCCCGGCATTCATGGGCCCCTCCTTAGGACCTTAGCTCGGGGCGCCCTCTGGACGGTGGCCCCCACCAATGACAGTGTGAGCAGCTCCTGCTCTGGACGACCAGGCCCAGCGTGGCCCATCAGAGCCCCACCACACCGAGCTGCGGGGCCTGTCTGTGGGTCTGAGTCCTCACCCTCCCCAGACCACGAGGAGCTCCGCAGAGCCATGCGAGGGCCGTGTGCGTGTCCTGGCCCAGCGCAGGGCTAAGGGCAGGCACTCCTGGGGCTCTGCCACACCCATCACCAGCCCGGTCACATGCCCCAATCCCGGGGAGGGGGTCACATGGGGGCACTTCCCATATCTGTGACCCAGTCCCTGGGCTGCAGATTCGGTTCCTCTTCCCCAGTCAAAGACTCAGCAGAGCTGCCTGGGGGAGGGGGCCCGGTCCTGACACCCGCTGCGCTCCCCAGAACCAGCTGGGGGGCCCAGGAAGTCTCTGCATGGGGGCTGTGTCCATGGAAAGGGGGGGGTGACAGGCTGGACCAGGAGCCACCAAGCCAGCGGCCTGGACTCTGCTCCTAGAGTGGCCACGACGCCCACCCCGAGGGCCACTGTGTGGCCGCCCAGAGAAACGCTGGGAAAAAGAACAGCAGGGGCCCCTCTGGCAGCGCAACTGTGGCCCGGGCTAAGAGCCACAGCGCAGCCTGCCCAAAGCCTGCCCGAGAGCCCCTGGCCGGGGCCAAGCAGCTCGTGTCCCTTCCTGCACGTCCCTGCGCAGAGCAGTGCAGCGCTGGGGACACGGCTCCTCACCACATCCCCAGACCCCTGAAAACCAGGCATAAGGATGGGGCCCGATGATGCTGACCCCACACCAATGCCAAGTTTCCCATGACCTCCCCACCCACACCGCCACCAAGGTGTAGACCTGGTTACACAGGTAACCAGAGGCCACGCCCCCCCAACCCCCCCAAAGGAAACAGTCAATCTGTTCCACAGGGGCTACCCTGTCCCCCCACCCCTGCATCCCCATCGTCCAGCTCCTCAGCTCTGTCCTTGCACGGGGTACTCCCGAAGCTTCCGCCCACTCCTCAGTGAGCTCTGTCCCATTCGGTGTGTTTCTGTCACTTGCAGCCTCAGCATCCTATTACCATGGGACGCTGGCCAAGCATCAAGAACCAAGGGCCAACAATAGGGTCCAAAAGGCAGTGACAATAAGGATGCACGGTGTGAATGTAGTTTTAAGTGACAGCCACCCCACAAGATTCTGCACGGACAGAATCCAGCCAGAGGGGCTTTTTGGTTTTTTTTCATGCTTTTTCCTATTTTCCAAATGTCCCATGAATGTTTATTATTTTTGTAAATGGGAAGACAGGTGACACACACTTTTCTGAACCTCCGGATGAGTGAGGAGGGTGAGGACAGGGCCAGCCCACCCACAGGGCACGGCCGCTATGCCACCACCAGCCTGCAGGCCGGTACGCGGCTGACCTTGCTTGAGTCTGTGGTCGTAGCTAGGAGACCACTGGCCCCCGATGGTCATAGGACCCAGAGCTCAAAATGCCCTCTAAGCAGCCACCAGATCTGGGTTCACACACCTCCGGGCACAGAGTGCTCACTACCTCCCAAGGCAGGACATTCAGACTCCCTTATTTGGGGCTGAGGCTCAGGCTTCTCTCTGCCTCAGGGCCTTTGCATGTGCTCTTCCTGGTGCCAGGAACTGTCTTCCCCAAGGTCTTTGCGTGGCTACTTCAGTCTTATCTTTAGGGTCTCAGCGGAAACATCCCAGCACTCAGAGTTCCAACGGGAAACAGGCCCCACACGCTGAGCAAACCTGAGGCAAATGCTACCATCTGACCTGGAAAGTGAGCCAGTGTGCCCACTTAATGCCAGGCTCCAAGCAAGTCCCAGCCCTCTGGACGTTCACAGCCTAGCTGACACCCTCCATGGCAGGCCAGGTAGCACCTCCTCCAGGAAGCCTTCCCTGACCACCGAGCTCCTAAAAGCCCTGTCCTGATGCCCCCAGCACTTCAGAGCTTCCAGCCCACCCCCACCAACCCCGAACTGGCAGAGAGAACAAGCAAGAACAAGAGAGGCTAAGGGCAAAGGGAGTGAAGTTGACTTCTGTCTCAGGACACAGGGGTGTGGAGACGCTTGGGACGGGGAGTCATGAGGGCTGGTGGTGACTGATGGGGCAGACACCCTAAGGGAAGCCCAGAGAGATGGCTGGTCGCACCCAAGGTCACACAAATAGGAAGCAACAGAGCTGGTGCCCAGGCCCCCACTCTCCAGCCTGAAGAGAAGGCTCCGGGACCCCTGCCCGAAGCCAGGACAGGCCCTACCATCACCACAGAGCAGGCTGGCCTCAGGCCACATGAGGCCCCCAGACGTGGGGCCCAGCCGGCTCCGCTCAGCCGTGACAGCCACTAGGGAGTCTCCTCCTTCCTCTGGGCCTGCAATCCTCCTACTGCCCCCCAGAAGTGAGAGTCCCCACCCACTGAGCCACCCCTGGTGCGGGGAGCTCTGGGCCCAGCCCCAGGGGAACCAGATCAGCAGCCCCTCCTGCCAGGCAGATGGGGGGTGGGGTAACACAGAGCAAACTCCAGAAGCTTCTCTGCCTCCCTCCAGTATCTGCCTACCCACAGATCCCATCAGCCCCCACACAAACCACAGTGGCACCCTCCCTGTAATCTGTCCATTCAGCAAACATCACGGGCCCCCAAGAGATGGATGCAAAGGCCATGGGGCCCCTCCTCCCCAGGATGGAAGCCTTGGGAACATGGGAACCTGAGACCCTCAGCCCCAAGAGAAATGCCATCCTTGCTCCTGCAGAGGCTCCAAAGCCCCCAGTGGAGGACCAGCCAGGGCTCTGGGAGCCCTCAGAATCACCCTGCGTGGGCTCCTTGCCCCTGCAGGGGGCCGGCAGAGGGGGACCCCAGAGGCCCCCACCCTCCCACGACTGACTCTGGCTCCTTCCATCTACTCATTATGTGATTCTGAGCCAATCCCCTCTCTAAACTTCAGTTTGCTAATCTGTACATTGGAGACAATCATCCTCATCTCCCAGGCTTGTGTGAGAAAGGGCTGGTGAGAGACAGCCCCACACAGTGTCCCAAAACGGCCTAGCTCATGGGGTTTTCCAGTGGATTTTACCAGGGCTCCCAGCAGTGGATGGTGGGGGCAGGAAATAGCAAAGGCTGGTCTCCTCATGCCACACCCACCTCCTCTTCCCTGGACCGAGGCCCCACTTGTCCCCTGGGTAGTCCAGAAGGCAGAAGCCCTCCTCCCCAGCTGGACCCAGCCCACACGGGGGGTGGGGGACTGCCAGATCCTGTAGCCCAGGTGGGGGCCGGCATAACAGGCTCCCAGGCCAAGAGGGGGTGCCTGGGTCAGGAGGATGAGGGCTCCACCACCCACCAGCAGGAAATGGGAATGGGAACAGCTGCCCCCCATCCACGGCGAGGAGTACTCCACCAGGGGAGGCAGGAAGGGGCTGCAGGCCGTGGCCCGCACTGACCCCCTGCCCAGCCACGCAGGAAAGGAGCTCTGTTGCAGCCAAAAACAGAGCAGGGGCACAGGGCCCTCGCACCCCCACCGCGACCACACAGAAGTGTGCCAGCCCAGATTTCGGGATGCGACAATGAAGGACCAGAGAGCTCAAGTGCTCACCCAGAAGCACCAGCACGGGAGGGCAGGGGCAGGATGTACGTCCAGGCCTGGCTCATTCTACAGCCCCCAGCCAGGAGCGGAGGCGGCGGGGGAAGGAGACAGGCTGGTTTCCACGCCGTGAATTATTCAGCGGCTAATTCTGCTCGGCAGAGAGGAGGCAGGAGAGTGAGTCAGAGCCCTCCCACAGCGGAGGAGGGAACAGTGCTCACAGAAGCTGGGGGCAGACACCAGGGACCTCTCAGGGGCACAGGGCCCTGCAGGGGGTCAGGCTGAGCTGGGGGGGGCAGCCACCATTCTGGAAGCCTCCACAGGCTGTAGGCATCGGCCCCTCACTCACTCCCACAACGTGTCCCAGGAGCCCCAGAGGGCAGGAGGGGCAAGCAGCCGGTCCAACTGAGGTTGGCAGCATGGCAGGTGCAGCCCGCAGGCCAGCAGGCCAGCTCTGTGCGGATCCCAGACACCCCAGGTGGCCCCAGGGGCAGCCGCAGAGCCTCCCAACTGATAATTGGCAGAGAACTTCCTAAAGTAAAGCACGGCCCCTGGCCTGCGGGTGCCAGGGGACGGACATGACAGAGCCATGACATATGGAAGACCCCGGGGAGCACAGAAGGGTGCTGTTCCCACACTGGTCAGCACCCCAAGGCTGGGCTTCTAGAACGTGGGCGTCAAGTTTTATAAAAATCTTGCCGTCTCTGGGCATGCCTGGGCCAATCCCTGGCCCCCTTCTAGTCTGCTTGGAAACAGATCAGCAGGGCCGGGGGAGCAGGCCCCAGGTGAGCACTGAGGCTCGGGGGGTGGGCGCCCATGGTGCCCTCACTCTCTGCTTCCGGTTCTCATCCTCTAGATTAAAGGGCGACCAGGGAAGACAGAGTTCTACATAGGCGAGGTGTGATCATGTCCACGGAATCCTGGATTCCCAGGCCATCTTGACAAGCAAGGCCGTTCCTTTCCACCCGGGGCTCTGCAATGAACACTGGAGAGAAAGAACCCCAGGGGTGTTCCGGGTGACCAGGCATCCCAGTCATGGGGCTTCTGGAATCCGGATCCCCAGGCAGGAAGGAAATGCCCACAGCCTGGTCCCCTGGCCCTGCACTCAAATGACAGTGGCTCAGTGAGGGGGGTAGTGCTTGGGCTTGGCATGACCCCAGGCCTTGGGTTCTACTGGGAGAGCCTGGCCTGTTGGGGAGAAGGCTGCAAAGGCTCCCACTGCCCCCCACTCTGCCCAGGCTCAGCCCCTTTCCAGCCTCCCTGACAGAGGCCCACCTCGGGTTCCTGTGGCCAGGCCTCCCTTCCTCAGGGGCTCCTGGCAGGCCAGGTGTCACCACATCACACACTGCACTGTGTGCGTCCCCACAGCCTGGCCACCCAGCAGGGGGTCACTGCCGCCCAGAGACGGCTGGCATCTGCCCAGCTCACTCACCCACCAAAATCTTGGCAGGGCATGGGATTCCCCAGCTTGGGGGGAGGGGAAGAGGGCCAGGAATCCCCTCCCGGCTGCACCCAGTGCTCTCAGGTATCAGCTTGGTCTCAGAGCCCGGGGCTCCTCTGGGCTGGGGGCTGTGCAGGGCCCCAGGTCAGGGCTGCCCCAGGTGCTGGGCAGGGGCCTGGGCTGGAGCTGACAGCTGGCAGAGGGGGCTCCATGGAGGGAAGCGAGGAGGCTGCACATGACCCCAGAAAGGAGGGCCTAAGTGACACCAGAGAAGGAGGCTAGAATCTGCAGGAGGGCCGTGGACCCCCGATGCAGGATGGGGGTCTTTAGACGCTCACGGAGGGGAGCCCCAGGACGCAGGAGGAAACCCTGGAGAAGAAAGGGAGCTGTGACTCACAAGAAGGCAGAGGCTGTGACCCTCCAGGAGGACGGGGGCGACGGCGACCCTGGGGGAGGGGGACCCCCGAGACCCTCGATTAGGGAGGGGGGTTTCGGGAGTCTTCAGACCTTCGAAAGGAGGGGCCGCGACCCAGGGCCCTGACCCCCGACCCGGAGGGGCCGCGTCACCTGCTGGTAGTCGGTGTCCTCGGGCCGGAACTGGCTGCTGGTGGTCTCCCAGCGCAGATCGAAGTGGGGCAGCCGGTGCAGGAGGTTCACCCACCAGGGCGCCGCGTAGCTGACCCCGGCCATGGCGGGCTGGCCGCCTCGGGCGCGTGCCGCCGCGGGGCTCCCTCGCTGGCCAGGGGGCGAGGGGTTCAGGGGTCCGCCAACCCCCGCCTGGCCGCCCGCATTGCCCGCGCGCTCCTGGGCCCGGCCCGGCCCGGCTCGGCCCGGCTCGGCTGCACTCGGCTCCGCTCGGCCGCCCGCGCCCGCCGCCTCTTTGTTCGCCGCCGCCGCCGCCGCCGCCGCCGCCGCCTCCTCGCTCCCCCGCCCGCCGCCCGCCGCCCCGCCCTCGCGCCGCCATTGGTCCGCCGCCCGCGGGCCCCCCCCCCGCCGCCCGCCCCGCCCCCCACCGCCATTGGCCCGCCGACCGCCGGCCCTGCCCCTCTGTCCGCCGGCCCGCCTCCCGCTGGCCCCGCCCCCCCGCGCGCCCGCCCGCCGGCCCCGCCCCCGGTCCCGCCATTGGCTCGCTGGATGAGGCTCCGCCCACCAGGGGGCCCCTTCCCGCGGCCGAGGGGCGCCCGGCGGGGAAGGCGGGGTGGACGTGGGGCCGCCGTCTCTCCACCCGCAGGTGGGGGCGGGGGCTGCAACCCTGGCAGCACGTCCACTCGCCTAGCCGTGCTTCCCCGGGCGCTCGCTCGTTGGCTCGACCATCGCACGTTCCTTGAGCTTCTGCGGGGCTCGGCCTGGAGGGGCTGGGCCGGCCTCCCCAGCACGCAGCCTGTGTAGCCGCAAGCCTGTCTGTCAACTAACGACGGTCTGGACTCACAGCCGGACTTGGTCACCGATGGCTGTGTGATCTTGAGCAAGTTACATGTGCTCTCTGTTCATCAATGCCCCTGTCTGTGAAAGGGAAGTACAATGAATGTAAGTGCTCAGGACATCAAAGCGTGACCCAGTAGAGCGTGTAAGGGGGTGGACGCTAGATCCAGTCCCTGCCTGGCCACCCCTTTGGGGAAGGTGGCCTCTTCTGTTAAGACCCAAGAGAAACACAGTGCTCTGTCCTGGCCTCCTTGAGCCTGGAAGTTAAGGCAACGGCCTGGGAGGGCCCAGCGTGGACTTTGGAGCCACATAGCTGCACTTCCTAATAGGCATCATGCTTATTAAAGTCGAGCTGGGAGCCCCAGAACAGAGGAGGCTGGAAATGCTCTAAGTACTTGGCCCAGCTCGCCCGTCTCTCTGCACCCCAGGGCAGTAGGTTCATATCCTCTTGGCTCTGGCTAGTCACCACCCTGCGGCATTATTTCTGGGCCTCTTGCATTCAGAGAAACAGGTCCCTCCCTACACCTGGGACTTTGCCACCTGCTTTGGTCTGGCTCAGCCAGCTCTGTGGGCAGACAGGCCCCTTCTGGCGGGCTGGGCCGGGCTTTTGCAGACACCGGGCAGTGGCTTCCCAAAAGGCCTGTCCCTCTGCTCACCTGATTGCCCTGACTTGTCTGTTTTCTTGTAATAAAGCTGGGTGGCCTCACTCAGCCTCCGGCAAAGGCCCGTGGGTATAGGAGAGGCCTTTGCAAAACTGTGGTTTCTACCCTGGGGATTATTTAGATACCACCCCGTTGGGGAATAACGGCCTGGCAGGAAGAGAGAGGTCATATTCTCCATCCCTAAAGTGCATAGTTTCTGATTATTAGCAGCAGGTCACACAGCCACAGACCCCCTGCTTCACCCCAACTCCCATGCCCCCAACACCAATGTGGCAGGCCTACCAGGGTGCCCCTGGAGAGGCATGGGATCTATGAGCTCTTTTCCGTGTTTCTAGAAGCCTCCAAATATTGTGCATTTTCCACTGATAAGGCCAGAAATCCTGACCCAAACATAGGAAATGATAACTCAGCTGTACTGAGTTGGCTTGTGTGCCCCCCTCCAAAAAAGATATGTCCCTGTCCTAACTCCTGGTGCCTGGGGACCGTTGCAAATGTGATCAAGTTTTGAGGTCATACCAGATTAAGGAGGGCCCCAGTGCAATGGCGGTGTCTTCATAAGAAGAGGGGATTTGGACACGTCGGCTAGGAGATACAGAGACACGGGGAGACACCATATGAAGACAGGGGCAGAGATGGGGTTCCTGCAGCCCGGCACCCAGAAGGGCAAAGGGGAAAGAGAGAATACTGGGTGGGGGGGAAGTGCACAGGAAGGCCTGTCCCCACCCCACCCTCCGTTGGCCTGGTGGCACTGGCTCGAGTGACAGTGGTATTTCCTGCCTGTCCTAGGTGACTGTGGCCAGACCCTGGCCCCACTCTACAGATGGAGAAACTGAGGCCCAGGGCCCACCCTTGCTCTGGAGGCATGAGAATCACCACCCAACCAGGGAACAAAATCCAGCCTTGTGCTGTTGGCCATAAACGGAATGACCTGAAGGAGGGCCCGAGCGGGCCTAGAGGTCAGAGAGGACTCAGTCTGCTACTCGGGGCACTGACCAGGGTACCAAGGGACATACTTTGAGTGACTCAGCAGTGACTCAGGAGAAGGCAGCGGATGAGGAAACAGCTAGTCGTCCCCCAGCTAGGGAAACAGCTGGGGCATCCCAGGGGGGTGATAAGCCGCTGGGGCATCCCATCCCCTCTACCATGGGGACCTGGGGCCGGGAGCCCCGAAGGCCTCAGCACGGCCGGTCCGTGAAGGCGAGGATAGCTGGCAGTCCCCAGCTGAGCAGCCCTGAGCCAGGCGCCCCTGGAGCGTCTACACCCACCGTGTCCTCCGGCCCTCGGCCAGGTGCCCTCATCACAGAGGGGGGAAGGGGGGGAGGGAGGGGTTTCAAGGCTCAGAAATGAAGACACTATTCCTCATCCACACAGTCAGGTGGGAGACAGATGAGCCCCAGTGTCCTGTATTTGAAACTGGATTAACACCCGTCGCATGTCCTGCGGAGGTGACATGGGGGAGGCCGTGTCTGGAGACCGCAGCAGGAGCCGGACTCCCGGGCGCGCTCCAAGAGTGGGCACCATTCTGGGGCTCCCATGACTTCACCTCCAAGCCCTGAATCTCTTCTTTCCCCTGTTCCTAAGTTAACTTTCCCACACGCCCGTCTCCGATCCTCTGTGAGCCTTCGCCTTCTCGGGGCTGAAACGGGCAGAGTCAGGCGTAGCTCAGGGGCCGGTGAGAAGCGAGTAAAGCGACCTCACATAGCAGCACTGTTCTCGACAGCCGAGAGGCAGAAACCACCCACGTGTCCATCCGCGGGTGGACAGACGGGGTGCAGCCTCCCAGCGGGGTATTCTACCCAGCCATGGAAGGAATGAAGCACAGACTCACTCTACAACGTGGATGAACCTTGAAAACGTGACGCCGAGGGACAGAAGCCAGACCCCAAAGGGCCACGTCTCGTGTGACTCCATTTCTAAGAAATGTCCAGAGTGAGCAAACCCATAGAAACCGAAAGTGGATGAGTAGTTGCCAGGGGCTGGGGCGGCGGGGGTGGGAGGAACGGGGAGTGACTGATTCACGGGTGTTGGGGTTTCTGCTCGGGGTGATGGGGATATTTTGGGAAGAGAGGTGGTGGTTGCACAACATGTGAATGTACCGAATGCCACTGAACTGCTCACTTAAAAACGGCCAGAATCCTTATGTAGATCCTACCGCACACACACACAACACGATTGCAACCCTCCCGCCCCTCCCTCCCTTCCTTCCTTCCGGTGAAGTCGAGTTTGTGAGTGAAGGACAGAGACCGAGAAAGCTGCTTGAAGCATCTGGTAGAAGCATCTGGAAGGGAGTGGGAGGGCAGGCCAGGCCAGGAACTCCCCAGGCTCCGTGTCCCAGACCAGGAAGGTGGCTGGGTTGAGGCTCCTGAATGGCTGTCCCAAGACCTGTGGGCGCCAAGAGAAAGGCCAGGCAGGGCCGGGTCCCCAGATGCTGGGGCGGAAGCCAGAACAATGGCGTCCCCCGCGTTTGGACCCCTTCCCGAGAGGTTCACGTTTTCCATGGAGATAGCACTCATGAGAACTGGCAGGGAGAAGAGAAAGCCAGCGGCCGGGTTTCCCTGGCGCCCGCTGTGATGTGGCTGGGTGACGCTCCACTGCATGGCCAGCCCCACGCCCACTCCCCGCAGACACCTGGCTCCTGGGTCCTGGCCCACGGGAAAGCCTCGGGAGCACTGCTTTCAAGGTGGCCCGGTGGAGAGATGCCAGCGTGGTCCCCGAGGGGTCCACAGAGTGAGCCGAACACAGACCCAGCCAGAGTGAGGAGGTGAGCGCCCCTCGCTTGTCGGAACCACCTCCCCAGCAGCCTTGCCCATCCAGAGGGCCCCTGGAACCAATACCTCAGCAGGCATGGCCCCTGGCAGCCAGGGATCCCGGCCCACGTCCCGGCCTACAAGCCTCGTCTTGCTCAGGGCCTCCTTACTCCGTGCCCAGCGCGCAGCACTGACAGGGCTGGTCTCCCGGCCCCAGGCTGATATGAGAGAAGACTGGCACCCAGATGGAAAGCAATCACGGAGACACCCTCCCCCCGGGGTGGGGCGATTTCCCCACAGCCTCTCAGCCCAGCCCAGCAGCGAGGTCTCACTGCGATGAGCAATGTGCCAAGAATCACGGGAGGGACCTGGGGCTCATCTCGGGCTTGGTCCACCAACTACGAGCCCTTTGGAAACCCGTGTCACCTTCGGGGGCTTTATGCTCGCTAAGCCCTGCGTTCCCGTTTTACAGCTGGGAAGACGGAGGTTGCAAACCGCAACCCTGGCTCATCAACAAAGCGGGAAGCTGCGTTCCCTGGCTCTTCTCGTGCAAGGAGCGAGACTACCCACAGGACATAGCACAGCCCTCCGCACAAACACACCGGGCCGGAGCCAGACGGCTCAGCTTTGCAGCCCACGAGGGAACCGTCATCACTCCCGCATGTTACGCACAAGGAAACCAAAGCCCAGAACATGAAGCCACTCGCCCCGAGTCCCGAGCCAGGAACCTGGAGACAGCGTTACCCTCGTGGCAGGCACCACGGGGCCACTGGGTCGTGAACAACTTGTCCTCGTCCAAGTTGAGGTCCGGACTTTGCCTTCAGCTTCAGGGAGATCCACGTCATGTCTGGTGGCCGTGTCTTTGTTTCGGGCGGGGACTCGCCACATCAGAAAGACTGGCCGTGTGATTTAGGATGGGGGCTTTGGGTCACATGGACCTGGTAAACCGTGTGGGCAATCGATCGATCCATCCATCCATCCATCATGCCTACGTAACGGAACCCACACACAAACTGTGGACGCTGGGGCTGGGGTGGGCTCCCCGGGCTGGCCACACTCCGTGCCTTTGGTCACACATCAATGCCGGAGGGTCACACACCCCGAGGGCAATGGGAACCTCGCCTGTGGGCCCCTCCCGGACGGCCATCTTGCGGCGCTTCCTTTGGCTGATTTTCATCCTTTGCTGTAATGAACTGTAACGGTGAGTCCGTGAGTCATTCTAGGGAGTTCTCGATTCTCCGTGTGGTTTGGGGAGCTCTCCAAACTTGTGACAGGTGAGGTGAGAAACAGTGCCCTCAGACTCCTGGCTGACTCCCCTGTCACACTCAGGTCCCGCTCACCCCCGCATGAGAGGGATGACCACCACCCCCGTGTCAGGAGGAGGAAAGAGGGCTCAGGGAATCAGTTACAGATACAAGACGGAAACCCCTGTCTCCTGACATTTCTGGTCTAACTCTGTCTGCCGTGCAACCCTCCAAGTCACGGATTTTGGAAAGGCCAGCGTGTGACTTACTTACGGCTGCAGAACGAGCCGCCCCAGAACTCGGTGGTTTAAAACAACCTCGGCCCTGTTTGTTCACGGCTCCGGGGGCCAGCCGCTTGGGGTCAGCTGGGTGGCTCTCGGGCTGCTGTTGCCCAGAGTCCCCTGCAGTCACTGGGCAGCTCCGCTGGTGCTGGAATGTCTCAGATGGCCTCGTTCGGGGCTGGAGGTTGGTGCTGACTCAGTGGGCCGCACGGCTCCAGCCACAGCTACGGCGGGCTTCCTCCCTGGTGTCTCGGGGAGGCTGGGGAAGGCAAGCCCTGAAACACACGCACTTGTATGCTCCTGTCCCATTTAAGAATGCTCCGTTGGCCAGAGCCAGTCACGGCCAAGCCCAGAGACGATGGGCAGGATGGAACGAGGCGTGGACACAGGAAGGCATGGACACAGGGCCGTGGCCATGTCCGTCTTGACTGCTCGGGCTTCCAAAAGGGGGACAGATTTCGTCAAGTCCTGGTGCTCTCAAGGGATGGGCTGTGGTCGGCCAGGACACGCCCTTCCTCCCTGGCGGGCGCAGAGGACAAACTGCACATGAGCCGCTGGGACAAGTGGGTGTTTGAGGCTGCAGCACTTGCGGTCTCCTCCCGGCAGCTCAGGAACCTCGTCTCCGTCTCCAGGAGCCACGGGAAGGGGACTCTGGCTTCAAGTTGGTGACAAAGGCTGGCCAGGCCGCTGTTGGGAGGATGGGCTGCCAATCACACCGTCCCCGTGCTCGGGGAGAGAAGACGCCTTTCTGGGACCTTCAGAAGCAGGCCCGCAGCGAGGGGAGGGATCGGGGCCTCTCGCCTGGGGCCATGGGAGAGCTGGGCTCTCCCTTCCCAGTCCTGAGCCCTGCTAGCTCCTCCCAGGCTTGGGCTGTCTGGTGACACTATTCCCCTTCCAAGAGCTGAGACCCTTCGGCTGGGCAGCCTTCCAAGCCTCGGTCCCCCCTTCTGCAACAGGAGGCCCATCTTGCTTCCCTGCCTGGGTGGGAGCCAGGATTGCCCTGGAAAGGGGATGTTCACAGCTGAAACCCAGCTTCCTCCCCTCGCTGTAAGCTGTTCCCCCACGTGATGCGCCCAAGTGTCCCCTGGGGGCCTGTCACTCACGCCACAGCCACTACGGCTTGGCCTCCCTCGCTGGGTGGAGGCCAGCCACTGCCTCCCCACGTGGGGGCCCTGGGCGCCCAGACTCCACGCGGGCTCAGACAAACCTCGCTCCCTCACACACGGCCTCCCCGGTCAGGGTGGGGCCCAGGGAGTCGGGCTGAGCCTGCGACCCCCTCCCCAGGGTAAACTGCCTCTTCTGGGAGGCCCCAGAGACCTCCTGCTCCCCTTGGCTCCAGAGGGAAATGTCAGCCCGACCAGGGCCGGCAGAGGACCCGCCTCCTCCGGGCCACCGGGAACATGGGGCCCACGGGGCTGCGCTCCTCGCCTGAGCCTGTCCTCACCAGTCCCGTCTGCATGAGGGGCGCGGATCATGCCATTCCCCGGCCATCTCTCCCGGAGGGGCAGGGAGGCAGGGGTCAGGACAGGAGCAAGGCGGAGCCTCCCGGAGCCAAGGCCACGATGAGGATGTTACCACGGCCCTTGACGGGTGCACCGTGCATGTTTCTGGAACGGACGTCATCATGCTCTCCGAGAGCTGCTCTGGCTGGCACAGGCCCGCTCCAGCCACCTGCTCACCCCCTCCCAGAGACACGGCCCCTGTCGCTCCCTTGTTTACAGACGGGGAAGCTGAGGTTCAGGTCACCCCCGGTCACCGGCCAGGGTGGTCTGGCTGGAACTCTTGGCCTGGATTCTTGCCTGCAGGCCCAGGACCCCTTTCCTCCCCAGATACCCCAGCTGGCTCTGCAGCATGGGCGGGGTGGGGGGGGACGTGGGCAAGCAGGAGGCCCCACTGGGCTCACCTCCCTGCCTGCCCCCACTTTCTACTCCATCAGGGCCCTGGGAACGCACCCGAGATCACTGAGGAGGGGATGTGCTGGAAACGAGCTCCCTGCCTGCCACCCCCGTCCCCAGGGATGCCCCCACTCTTCTCTCTCCCGCGGGGGTGGCTGGCAGGGGCTGGTTTCATGGGGCTCCGGTGGGCACTGGGGGGGCGGGCGGAGGACAGTATTCACAGGGCTCCTCACCAGCCCCTGAGCCATTGTGCGCCCTCCCAGCTGCCAGCAGGTCCTTCACCTTCTGAAATGCAAATCGGAGCCTGCTCCCACGCTTCCCAGGGCGAGGGCCGAACCCCTCAGCAGCACGGGCAATGACCCCCTGCAGCCTCTGCTTCTGCCACCCTGGAGCCCCTCCCATCTCCGGGGTGAGGACTGAAGGCTCCGGAGGTGGGAAGACCCCCACCCACCCGGCCTCGCCCCTCACTCCCTCCCCTGGACCCCCTGGCTACTGCCCACTTTGCACTCTGTTCCCCCCGGGCCTCTCGCGCCTAGACCCTCGACACCCTCGTGGGGAGGACTCAGCCAGAGGTCTGCCCGCGCAGGGCCTGGCACCTGGGCAGGTGGATATTTGCTGGGCGCAGGAACTGAGCTCCGCCCAGTTGACAGACGTGCAAACAGATGAACTCTGGTCCTTGAAGGTACACCGTGCCTTCCTCCCTCGGTGCCTGGCAAACCGCAGACTCTGTGAGAACATGGACAAAGGAGGGTCTGAGCCCAGAGAGTTTCCCGGCAGGGCCATGTGGGCTGGCCCATGGGACAGGACACTGCTTGTGCAAGGGGGTCAGCTGGAGGGGGGAGGGGAAGGCAGGGGTCAGGGCCAGAGGAGGGGAGGCGTGCCAAGCGGGGCATGGAGGGAATCCAAGCTGCCACGTGGAACCTCTGTGAGTCTGCTGGGGAGAGAAGGTGTGTGTTTACACTGGTTTTAAACCAAGGACCGCAGGGCAGTGTGGGGAGGACAGACCCAAGGGCCTGACTCTAGAATCATGGCACCAGGAGGGAGATGAGGAACAGGGAGGAGAGTGCCGGCCATTTTGCTGGATCTATCCTTCCCTTCTTCCTTAGTAACAGAACCTCCCATTTTTATTGCGTCTACGGCCACCTAGAATAAAGACAACATTTTCCAAGCTCCTCAGCAGCTGGATATGCAAGTAGCTACCGTCTGACGAATGGGATACCAGTGGAAGTGTCCTCAAGTGAGGGGACACCCCCTTTCTCCTTCCTTCCTGCTGGCTGGAGTGTGAGTTATGGCCGGAGCCCAAGCAGCCATTTTGGGCCATGAAGCCCTGTGTTTGGGAGTGTGAAGCAACAAGTGTGTGGGTCTTTGAAACTCATGAAGCCACCATATCTTACCTGTACTCTTTCCCTGGGGCCTTTGGAAACTTCTAATGTGTTTGGGTTACTGTTGCTTTGGGTGTTCTCATTCTCCAGCCAGATCTAAACCTAATGAATTTAAGGTTGGGGGACGGGGGAGTGAGAAGAAAGAGCTAAGTCTGCCTTTGAGGTCCTGTTGGGAGGTGGTAGAATGCTTCGCTCAGCATGCATTAAGCACCTTCTGTGTTTGCTGAGGGAGTATACAGGTGAATGGTATGCCTGCTATCTTCAGGGAGCTCGTGGGTCAGATAGACCCTGTCAGGGGGGATAGACAGACACTGGAAGAGCTCTGCTGGAGGAAGGAGCTGCTAAGCCCTTTGTGTGTTCACTCTGCACATTTATTGAACACCTGCTGTGTACCAGGTGCTATGTTAGGCCTTGGGACCAGCAATGAGCATCACAAACTCCGTGTGGAACTTAGGGAGTCTGATGGGGAATTCAGACAACAATCCAATGATCTCATCACTAAATGACAGAGTAGAACTTGCCAAGTGCTACAACAGGGGAATCCTGTGCTCTGAGTGTGAGTGGTCATGCTGGGGGCCACGGGAGTCCCCGATGGGCTTTGTAACACTCCACCCCATGGGGAGGGCATCTCTGGGGCTCTCAGAGAGCAAGCCACTTTCCCAGCAAATCTCCCGCTTGTTCCTGGCTGCCCTGAACCTTGGCTGTGGCTGACGGCAGATGGGGCCTGGCCAAAGCGAGTCTGGGCCCACAGGATAAGGGGGCACGGCCGTGCAGGCGAGGCCAATGGGTGGTTTGGGCTGTTGTGCACAGGGATGGACACGGGGAGGAGTGGACAGACGTGGGCCATCTTTAGGAGGTTAAGTCGATAGGAGATTTTGTTGACACACTGGGGATGGTGATGGAGAGAGGGAGCGCCACGGATGGGGAGGAGGAGGGGGGTCCCTCGGGGTGTGTCTGCACGGGAGGAGAGACTAATGTCATTTACAAGAATTTTTAAATTGGGGTAAAAAATATAACATAGAATTTACCATCTTCACCGTTTTTCAGTGTCGGGGGCATTGAGCACATTCACACTTGGTGCAGCCACGGCCCCGTCCGGCTCCAGGACTTCTGTCCCCACACACTGAGACCCTGTCCCTGCGACACCCTGACCCCCCACGCCCGCCCCAGCCTGGGCACCACCGTCTGCTCTGTGTCTGTGGTTTTGAGGACTCCGGGGACCTCGTGTGAGTGGGATTAAGCAACGTTTGTCCTTCTGCGACTGCCTTGTTCCAGCGAGCATCGTGTCCACCACGTTCACCCCTGGGTAGCGTGCGTCCGTGCTTCCTTCCTTTTCAGGCTGAAGAATAACCCATTGTGTGTGTAGACCGCACCTTGCTGATTCGTCTGACGGTGGACACGCGGGCTGCTCCCACCTCCCGACTGGTGAGCTCTGCTGCAGTGGACGCGGGGGTGCTCCCACCTCCCGACTGGTGAGCTCTGCTGCAGTGGACCCTTGGGCTGTTCCCACCTCCCAACTGGTGAACTCTGCTGCAGTGGACGCGCGGGCTGCTCCCACCTCCCGACTGGTGAGCTCTGCTGCAGTGGACGCGGGGGTGCTCCCACCTCCCGACTGGTGAGCTCTGCTGCAGTGGACCCTTGGGCTGTTCCCACCTCCCAACTGGTGAACTCTGCTGCAGTGGACGCGCGGGCTGCTCCCACCTCCCGACTGGTGAGCTCTGCTGCAGTGGACGCGGGGGTGCTCCCACCTCCCGACTGGTGAGCTCTGCTGCAGTGGACGCTCGGGCTGCTCCCACCTCCCGACTGGTGAGCTCTGCTGCAGTGGACGCTCGGGCTGCTCCCACCTCCCGACTGGTGAGCTCTGCTGCAGTGGACGCGAGGGTGCGAGTGCCTCTTCGAGGCCCTGGTTTGAGTTCTTTGGGGTGTGTTCTTTGCTGGATCCCATGGTGATACTTTTCCGAGGAGCTGCCAGCCTATTTTCCAGAGCAGCTAACCCATCCTTCATTCCCACCGACAGAGCGCGAGGTTATGTTATGTGAGTCTACGTTACGACTTTGGATGTGATTTACTACTACAACCATCCCAGTGGGCATGAGGTCAGCAGGTGTAATTGTGGACGAGTTGAGGTGGAGGCCTTGGGACATCCCCAAGGCGATGAGGAGTGGAGGCTGGGCGGCCAGGGCTGGGGAGTGGCGGGCCGTCGGCCGGGGAGGTATGGGTGCCATCATCCATGCGGCAGCTGATGACAGAGGCTGTGGCAGGTGTGAGTCTGTGGGAGCGGAGGAGAGAGCTTCCACCACCATGGTGGCTGGTGGGTGGCAGTGGTCTGGGGCGCAGAGTTGTGGGGTCTGGTGGCAGCAGAGGGAAGGGGGGGTGGTCAGCAGCGTCATCTGTCACTAGGAGGTCTAAACATCCGTGGGCTTCAGGGTGAAGACGGGGCATCGAGGCTGGAGCAGAGAGCCTCCTCTCTGTCCCCAACAGGAGGAGGAAAGATTAGATGCAGGAGAGAGAAGTCAAAAGTCCATCAGCAGTAACCACATAAGGACAGGGATGCAATCGGGTCACAAATGGAAATGTAGAAGATTCTGGAAGCATACGCACAGATGGTACCCCTACCCCAGGCCTCCAGAAGCAAAGAAGGAAGGAAGCACAATCCACAGAATTCTGAGAGACTTTGTCAGGACCTCTCCCAATTTCCAAAGAACTCACTGCAGGGGTGAAGGAGCGGGTGAGAGACATGCCCCCAGAATGTTCCAGAATGCCCTGAGAACCCACACAGCTGCAGGATGCACTTTTTCGGAGCTCCGTGTGCTCTGCTGGGGGACAGTCGGAAGCCTTCCAAGTGGCTCTGGGCAGAGCAACTGCTTTGGATGCAGGGCAAGCCTGAGGGCAGCCTCGGCCCCGCACTGCAGCTCGGAGGAACTGCACAGAGAAGGTGTGGCTGGACCATGCTCTTTGTCGGAGCAAGTAGGACAAGGAGTGTCCTAGGAAGCAAAAGACACACCGAACCACGGCAGAAGGGAGGGAGGATACAACCCACGCAGCCCGTGGAGGACGGGCGACCCACGTTGTCAGCAAGCGTTAGGAAAGACCAGGAAATCCCAGCTTGGGTGTCTGGTGTGCAGAACCCGACAGGAGTGTGGACCCCATCACACACAACCAGCATGAGTGTGGTGACCAGACAGTCCCTCAGGTTCCCTCTCCTCTGGTGGAATTCAAGTAAAATTAAAGGTGGTATTTAAAAACCAAAATAGCATGCATTGGTCTCTTTCTAGACTATTGTAAACTTATGTCTGCGTGGCATTTACCCACCTGCCCTTCCTTCCTTCCATCCATCCATCTACACTTCCCTCTGTATACAAATGCAGAGAGGCACTGACTCGATGATATTTACTGAATACCAACAGCGGTTATCCCTCCACAGAAGGACCGTGGACCCTGTGTGGCTGCTCTATGCTTTTCTTTTACAATAACGTGTTGATGGTGGTGGGGAGAGGTCAGGGCATGGGGGCAATGGGCGGGTTCATTCCTGGGTGGTCCAAATGTAAGAGGAGGATCTCCCTCCGAAACACATCCTTGGGGCAAGAGGACTCCCCCTTCAGCTTAAGGGCTTACCAAGTATCTCATCCCACGGGGCTCTCAGTGATGGCAGCTCGGCACCATTTGGGAAAGCAGCCTGAGAGCCAGAAGTCGGGGCCCCCTGACAGAGCCGGCTAAAAATAGTTAAGATATGGAACTTAAACTCAGTCGCTATCACAGGAGGAGAGCCTCACATCTCAAATGCTGGGTGTCCCTGTGAACCAGCCTTCGGAAAAATCACTTCGTGCACATAGCCATGGCTACACTGTGCAGAGAGGAACACCTGCGGCCAGGCAGAAGCCAGCACCCCTGGACACAGATGTCCTCATGTTCTCACACCCACCCTTGATGCTTGGGTAGAAGTGTTTCTGGAGGCTGCATATCCCATATGGATCTTTATGTGGCCAATGACCGCCAGCTTGGACAGAAGACAGGACGAGGTGTGTTGGAAAGAAGTGTGTCAGGTGACTCACATGGGGTTGTGTAGATGCCGGTGCAAGCACGCCAAACCCATGAGTGGCTTATTTTATATGTGATTGTGAACATGTATGTAGGACCCAAGAATGCACTACTTACTAATGAGCTGGCATTGGACAATTTCATCCACACTTATCAAAAGTGCCTATTTTCAAATTGGTCACACAGTCCCCTTTTTTGTGGTCTTCTCTTTGGAAAAATAGAGGCGCCCTGTATAGTTCGTATGGCTTGAGTTTAGAGCATGTGTGAATGTGTTTGTTTTTGTATTTTATGTGTTCATGAGTTTTTGTATATTCATGTATTTGTGCATTTGTGTTTGCCTGTGTGTTTGTATGAGAGTATGTGTTTGTGGTGCGTCTTTGTGCATTTATGTGTTTGCCTGTGTGTTTGTATGAGAGTATGTGTTTGTGGTGCGTCTTTGTGCATTTATGTGTTTGCCTGTGTGTTTGGATGAGAGTATGTGTTTGTGGTGCGTCTTCGTGCATTTATGTGTTTGCCTGTGTGTTTGGATGAGAGTATGTGTTTGTGGTGCGTCTTCGTGCATTTATGTGTTTGCCTGTGTGTTTGGATGAGAGTATGTGTTTGTGGTGCGTCTTTGTGCATTTATGTGTTTGCCTGTGTGTTTGGATGAGAGTATGTGTTTGTGGTGCATCTTTGTGCATTTATGTGTTTGCCTGTGTGTATGAGAGTATGTGTTTGTGGTGCGTCTTTGTGCATTTATGTGTTTGCCTGTGTGTTTGTATGAGAGTATGTGTTTGTGGTGCGTCTTTGTGCATTTATGTGTTTGCCTGTGTTTGTATGAGAGTATGTGTTTGTGGTGTGTCTTTGTATGTGTGTTTCTGTGTGCATGTGTGTGTCTGCCCATGGGTGTTCGTTGAGTGTGGGGTGGCGTGGCACATTCAGTGGGGATGGCTGGTGGGCTTGCCCAGCCTCCCTGCAGATGTGGCAGCAGAGCAGGGGGCTGTGGGCAGTAGCCTGGGTCCTGGTGACCGACTGTGGGTGAGGAGCATGGAGGGAGGTGCGGACTACGGCCAGGCTTCTGGCTCAGAAAACAAAGTGGCTTTTGATGTCACAGAGACAGCATCACTGGGCAGGGGGCAGGTTAGGGAGCGAAGGTCAACCAAAGCTGGGCCAAGCTGAGTTTGAGGCATCTGAGGCACATCTGTGCAGATGTCTATCTCAATATTTGGGGAGTCTGGGCATTGGGGATGGAGCCCTGGGGATGCCTGCGTCTAACAGGCAGGGGACGGGGCTGGTCCAGGCCGGAGTGGGGGGCAGGGGAGAAAGTGAGTAAGCAGGGAGAGGAGACACAGGGTAGGGGCCACTGCATAAGTGCTGCCCAGAGGGACAGCCCTGGCCCCGAGCTGGGGAGAAGGCGGTCTAGGGGGGTGGTGGGGGATGAGGCGGCCGGCCATCGGCAGGGACAGCCGCTCTGGGGCCCTGACCCCAGCCACCCCCGCCCTCCCCGGCTTTCATTCCTTTCCCGCCGTCCAGGAAGGGGAGGGCTGAGGAAGCAAGCGGCCAGGCTGGGCCGCCTGAATGAAAGCCCCAGGGGCCTTGGCACACATTGGACCCTCTCCTTTGAATCCCAGGCTGTTCTGGGGCTTAATTAACGAAGAGCTCAGGGGCACCCCTCTCCCTATTTAGAAAGGACTCCATGGAAACTTCTCACAGGTTCCCTCAGCAGGCTCTGGCTAACGGGGCCGCCCCTCCGGGCTGTACCGGGCCGGCTGGGTTCCCAGCATGTTAATGGACAGCGCTGGCCCGAGGCCAGCACCCGGCACCCCAACCAGCAACATGGACCTGTTCCTCCTCCTCATTCAATGCCTTCAGCTCAGCAGCAGTGCTGAAAGGAACCAGGGATCGGATTCTGACATTTTCCCCCATATTCCCTGGTGACTTTTAAAGAACCTAATATTTAAATTCATCTTGGCAAGGGCCTGGGGATGACTTGCAGTAAGAGTCTGTAAGGACTCCTTGTGGGCCAGGCTGGGTGCTGCTTTCAGACTGACAACTCCCGAGAGCCGAAAGCCAGTGGCAGGAACGGGGCGGGGGGCGTGCGTGCGTGCGTGTGCATAGGTGTATCCGTGTGCGGACCCACATATCCATGTGTTTGTCTACACCTGCTGGCCGGGGGCCTGAGTCTGGACCTCACTCCACTCTCTTGCCAGCTCCAGCTGAGACCCCCACCCCTGGAGGCAGCCTCTGTGCGGGTGGACCCCAGGCTCTGGGGAGAACGCGCAGGGGAGGGCCCGTGACTGGGGAAGGGGTCTGCCACGCCCTGCTCCCTGCTATAGACTCCTTGAGGCCCAGGCCGCTCCTCGACAAAGCGCGAAGCCTTCCAAAAGAGCCATTTGCCCATGAGATCCACGGTGATGAGGCATGGGGTTGGTTCGGGCAAGTGCCAGAGGCAGCCAACAAGTCCCTGGAGGGGCTTCCAGCAGATTCCAGGGGGCCCTAAGGGCCCGGCAAGCAGCCGCGTGCAAGCAAAGCCGTGCGCAGCAAAATCCTGGGAAGCGGCCTCCCCAGAGATCAGCTCTCTTCTGTCACTGGATGTTGCATTCCTGTCGATGATTCCTTCCTGCTCCTCAAGCAAAAGTTGAGTGGAATTCGGGGCGATGCAGTGGGCCGGCAGGGAAGAGGGACGGGGCGAGGCGTGACAGGGAGCAGCGGCGGGCTGGAGGCAGAACCCCTTTCTTCCAGCGGGCCCTCGATGCCTGAGCTGGAGCTGCCACCCAAGCAAAGGGCCAGAGGCCCAGGAAAGGCACATCTCTAAACCACACTGGCCGACGGGTTTGCGCGGCGTGGGCGACAGCGTCACTCCCCTGGGGGCCATTAGAAGTGGTAGGATTTATGGGGCGAACCAGACAAGTACCCGTAAAACCACCATGATTGACAAAGGCCAGTCACGAGTAACACAGTCTGAAACTGTATCCTAAGACTCATGTACACATGATGCATAAGCTTGGAATAATTCCAAATAAAAATGCAGAAGACCGGGGATCCAGCCCTTCCTCTCCTGAGCCACCCGATGGTGCCTGGTTCCCACCTGGTTTTTAAGGACACTGACCCGGCCGGGATCCCTGCTAGTGAGCTGCTGGGAGCTCGGTGAGGTGGGGGCCTGGAGGGGCAGCCCGCTGGACCCCCAGTCCTCAGAGACATCCCTGAGCCCCGTGACAGCAAACCCTGCTCCAAAACCACAGCAGGAGCTTGGAATGAGCTCAGGCGGCTTCTACGGAATTTAAATTGTGTTCAGATCCTGAAGGGTAGTGGGCTTTCTGCAGAGGGCATTTATTTCTTGGAGTCACAGCAAAGCCCGCTGTGTTCACCCTGGTAGACGAGCTAGGTTGGCTTCATGCAGCTGGTCTTCTTGCCGGGACGGAGGTTTCTGGTTGGAAGGGCCGAGAGCGTTCGTGAGGAAGACAAAACGGACGCTCTGGGACAGCATGGCCAGCACACGTGGTCAGGGCCGGGCGTCCATTTCACAGAGTCCCTCCTTCGCTCACAGAGGAACGAGCAAACAAAACCCCAGAAGCCCCACAGAGCTGCCCCGTAAGGACCTCCCCAGCCCTGGAGGCCTGCGGGGCTCTGCCCCTCCTTCCTGGGCGGGGTGCCTCCCAGCCCGCATCCCTCTCCTGGGTCGCCCTCTGCAGAGAGAGCCGCGGCAGCACGCCCTGAGAACCTCCTGCCACCTGGCTCGCCCCACGGCACGCGCCTCACGTCTGCCCATGGTTGGGCTAGCTGCTCCCGCCCCCTGGTCTTCCCACCGGCACCTGCCCCCCCTGCCCTTTCTCCTCAGCCCACGCCTGCTGGGTGGGTATGAACCGAGGGCTGCAGAGGCCACAGCACGGCCTGGACTCCCGTAATCGCCTGGCACCTTCAGAACGGTCCGTCCCTGGCTCCTGGGCCAGGGTCTCCCCCATGACCTGGGCGACAGGAACAGCATCTCGATGGCCAGGCCGGGTCAGTGCATGCAACCCGGGGAGTGCCTCCGGGGCCCCTGGACAGCCCTGCTTCGGGAGGGTGGGTGGCCGCGGCCTGGAGCCACCCCTCCCCGCGGCCAGGGTGCTGGCATGTGCTCTGCCCCACGGAGACCGGCCGTGGCCACGCCAGGTCAGCTGGGTCAGGGCACCCGGAGGGCACTTGGGACGGAGAGGCGGCAGCTTCTCAGAGCCCAGCTACCTACGCAGCCCGACCGCAATCGGTTGTGCACCATGGGTCCCAGCAGGTGCCGTGACAGCCCGGGCAGAGTGAGCCACGCAGGCCCCTGGACCTCCCCCCAGAAGGGCAGTGACCTGTGTCTCTGGGGTGCTCAGTGCCTTCCTGCTGGATCCCCTTGCCCTGCGTCTTCCCGGGCTTCCGCGGGGACTGGCCCGGGGTGAGCAGCACAGCAGGCAGGGGTCCTCGGGGCCCCGCTCCGGCCCTGGCCTGTTCTGCCGCCGTGGAGCCCCCGCCAGCATGCCGGTGCCGGGGTTCTCCACGGGAACTGCAGGGTCACAGAGCCGCAGGGCAGGCCGTCCCTCAGAGGGTGTGCACAATGGACGTCGGCTCGGGTTACGGCCTGGAGGTGCATCGGTGACCAAGCAGCTTTGAGACTGTTTGCTTTTAATAGATCAACAATGCTGCACCAAAGGTGCACAGACAAGTGTAGATATTTATAATTCTCGGGGCGTTTCCTTGGAAAAACCCAAGTGCACGGACTGACCTTGCCTTCTCAGCCCTGCCCGATGCCAGGCCGCTCTGGTCACGGCGCACAGGCCAGCCCGGACGCCGTGTGGAGCCCCCCCTGCCCTTCCCCCAAGCAGGCCTTGTTCTCCAGGCCTGAGGCAGGGATGTCCCTACGACCTGAGCCCCCGAGGCCACCCGCTCCTCAGAGCGAAGAGTGGGCAGGAATGCCCATAGTTTGCATGAGGGGCAGGAGGAGATGTGTCCCGGGAGCACGCAGGCTGCGGACCCCGCCTTCATCACCCCCTGGCGCTCGCCCGCCCCTACAGACCCTGAGCTCCGAGCCCGGCACACAGCGAAGGGTGGTCCGGTCACCGGGGAGCAGACCCCACAGACGACACAAGCCAGGGCCAGCAATGATTTCAGTCAAGTTACCAATCAGTCCAACGGGAGAAAAAGAAAAGAGAATTGATGGGGCAGCCCACAGACCAAACGAAGAAGAAAAGCTAAACAAGCAAGCGTCCTGGCTGAGTTTTTCTTGACCCGCTGTGTGAACAGAACCTAGCTGCGGGGGGGTCCCGGTGACTCCAGGGGGCCAGGCCGGGCTGCAGAGACCCTCACCCACCCGGGCTGGGGGGGGAGTGGCGATGTAGAGTGCCCCCTGCCACACGCCTAGCTGGTGCTGGAACCAGAAGCTTCCTGACCACCGAGAGGACAGCCTGAGTTTCCCCAAGGAGGATGTCATGCTCCCCAAGGTGCGACCTCAGAAGGGCTCCAGTGGGCACGCTCAGTCCCAGCAAGAGCGAGCTAATGTCAGACTCGCGGCCTGGGGGACATGGGCTCTAGAGGCCCTTGAAATGCCACCCAAGCCGGAGGCTCTCCATGTTACCATCAGCAAGGGCTAATCTCGCAAACAAAGGGCGAGACTCAGCTCCGGAGTGGAGCTCTGTGCGGCAGAGGCCGGGCCGGAGCTGGGGCGTGAATGCAGCACGGGCCTGTGGGCTCCCCGCTGCCCCCTCCTCGGGGCCTGGGGACAGCCTGCCCCCCTGCAGGTCTCAAAAGCAAACCTGATGCTGCTTCTTAATCACAGTTTGGTATTTTTTTAAGGCTTGATCTGCCCAGTGACAAAATCCCATCAGACCGCTTCCTGGGCACGGCAGCTCTTGGGGACAGTGCCCCAGAGAGGTGGGGACGATGACAGATGAAGGTCTGTGTGGAGAGGTGCAGGAAGGAGCAGCCCGAGGAGCCCAAGCCCACCTTGGGGCCCTGACATCTTCGTGTCCCGTCATGGGGGTGGGGAGAGCCTGCCCCACACAAGCCTGTCATGTCCTCTCTTCCGGAAGGCACGGCCCCGGCGCGTCCAGCTTGACCTACTTACTGGGTGGAGGTCGGAGCATACGGTGCCGGAGATGTTGGTGGGGAGAACGAGGTGCTGTCGGGCGGCTCCAGACAGAGCAGCTCTTCCCGGCTCAAGGCTAACGGTGGCCAGGAAGCCACTACCCGGGGCATGTGTTTGCAGGGCTCGCGGCTGCCCCCATCCCGGGCACACGCGTCTGTCCGGCTGACCCTGAAAACCAGCGCAGATGAAGCAACGGCTTCAGGATTCCTACACGAACAACCAGACAAGCGGCAAAACCAAACCAAAGAGAAAAGCCGACGAGAGCGCTGAGCTGTGGAGTAGGCAGTTCTTTCCCAACGAGATAAACTACTTTGCGATTCTGGTCACCATGTCCTCCAGAGCGTGCCTGAGCTCCCCAGCAAAGCCGGCACTGCGGGAGGGCCCAGGGCCTACGGCGGGGACGAGGCCTTCCTCGAGGGCCGTGCCGGAGCAACGACAATCTCATCCGAGTCGTCCGAGCTGTCGTCATCCGTAGGCGGAGGCTCTGTGGGCTGTGGCTGAGGTCGCGGTCCCGAGGGAGAGCACAGCCCTGCAAGGAGGCAGAGGGGGCCATCACCCCGGCAGCTCAGGATGGGGCAGGCCCTCAGAATCCCTGTCACAGCGGCACAAAGCGCCTCAGCCTCGCAGCTCAGCTCTGAGCATGGCCATTCCCAAAGGCCAACACCTGCAAGCTCGAGCGCAGGCCGGCTCTCTCAGGGCCGCCCGCACGGGGAAGAGCCACCTTCCTCGCGACTCAGGCCCCCGGGGAGGGGACCAGGCCGTGCCCTGAGCGCTGTGAGCTTTCCAACGGACCCTCCCCTGCTTTCTTCACGCACAGCCAACTTCCCAAATCCTCAGTCCACGCCGGACGGGGCGCCACCTGCTGACCGCCTGCGCCCTGAGTGCCGCCTTGGCGAGGGCGGAAGGCGGGGGGCACCTAGCCCCAGGAAGGGCCACACTCTGACCACTTGGGGACACGGCAGTCACAGGGCGGCCAGCCGCTCACTGAGGTAAGGAGGCGGAAAGCCGTATAGCAGCCCGCAGGCCAGGGACTGGTCAGCTGTCCTCTGGGACTTCCAAGGAAACAATTAAAGCAGAGCCTCGGGACACTAAAACACCCATTTTCAAGCTTATCTTGTTTCTTTCTTTGCAAACACTGTCACAGTCGGACCCCAAAAGGGCTGGACTCCCACTTTTCCCGCAGGCTGCCCTCTGGGCACCCGAGCGCGGTGTGCGTGCACGCGGCCCTCCGGCAATGCCTCTCGGCAGGGGGGCGCGGCTGCCCCTCGAACACGACACGTGCTCAGCAGGAGGAGCGGGCGGCTTACGTGGACGACAGTCACCAAAGGCGGGGTCGGGCAAAATCAGCATGAAGCTGGTTTCTGGAGGATGTGAGCTCTGGGGAGCCCCAAGGTTCTAGATGACAGCCCCTCAGGCTCTGTGGGCTCTGCTCACCTGCACGTCCTCCCCGCACATCTGCACGTCTTCCCTGCCCACCTGTGCGTCTTCCCCGCTCACCTGCACGTCCTCCCCGCACATCTGCACGTCTTCCCTGCCCACCTGTGCGTCTTCCCCGCTCACCTGCACGTCCTCCCCGCACATCTGCACGTCTTCCCTGCCCACCTGTGCGTCTTCCCTGCTCATCTGCACGTCCTCCCCACACATCTACACGTCTTCCCTGCCCACCTGTGCATCTTCCCTGCTCATCTGCGTGTCCTCCCCGCACATCTGCACGTCTTCCCTGCCCACCTGTGCGTCTTCCCTGCTCATCTGCGTGTCCTCCCCGCACATCTGCACGTCTTCCCTGCCCACCTGTGCGTCTTCCCCGCTCATCTGCACGTCCTCCCCGCACATCTGCACGTCTTCCCTGCCCACCTGTGCGTCTTCCCCGCTCATCTGTGTGTTCTCCCCGCACATCTGCACGTCTTCCCTGCCCACCTGTGCGTCTTCCCCGCTCATCTGCACGTCCTCCCCGTACATCTGCACGTCTTCCCTGCCCACCTGTGCGTCTTCCCCGCTCATCTGCACGTCCTCCCCGCACATCTGCACGTCTTCCCTGCCCACCTGTGCGTCTTCCCCGCTCACCTGCACGTCCTCCCCGCACATCTGCACGTCTTCCCTGCCCACCTGTGCGTCTTCCCCGCTCATCTGCGTGTCCTCCCCGCACATCTGCACGTCTTCCCTGCCCACCTGTGCATCTTCCCCGCTCATCTGCGTGTCCTCCCCGCACATCTGCACGTCTTCCCTGCCCACCTGTGCGTCTTCCCCGCTCATCTGCGTGTCCTCCCCGCACATCTGCACGTCTTCCCTGCCCACCTGTGCGTCTTCCCCGCTCATCTGCACGTCCTCCCCGCACATCTGCACGTCTTCCCTGCCCACCTGTGCGTCTTCCCCGCTCATCTGTGTGTCCTCCCCGCACATCTGCACGTCTTCCCTGCCCACCTGTGCGTCTTCCCCGCTCATCTGTGTGTCCTCCCCGCACATCTGCACGTCTTCCCTGCCCACCTGTGCGTCTTCCCCGCTCATCTGCACGTCCTCCCCGCACATCTGCACGTCTTCCCTGCCCACCTGTGCGTCTTCCCTGCTCATCTGCACGTCCTCCCCGCACATCTGCACATCTTCCCTGCCCACCTGTGCATCTTCCCTGCTCATCTGTGTGTCCTCCCCGCACATCTGCACGTCTTCCCTGCCCACCTGTGCATCTTCCCTGCTCATCTGTGTGTCCTCCCCGCACATCTGCACGTCTTCCCTGCCCACCTGTGCGTCTTCCCTGCTCATCTGCACGTCCTCCCCGCACATCTGCACGTCTTCCCTGCCCACCTGTGCATCTTCCCTGCTCATCTGCGTGTCCTCCCCGCACATCTGCACGTCTTCCCTGCTCACCTGCACGTCCTCCCTGCACACCTGCGTGTCCTCCCTGCTCACCTGCACATCCTCCCTGCCCGCCCCACCCCGCCCCTGTGCTGTTCATGTTTGCTCCTTGAACTTTGTACATGGAGTTTATGGAGCAAATACCAAAGTTCACAGTTTGCAAGCTCCGACAGGCTGGAAAGTGAGTCGTGATCTCTGGGTCAGACACGGCGTCGAACCCTCAGCTGGTGCAAGACATCCTCCAGGACCCGGCCCCAGAAGGGACAGGGCGGCCAGGCCCCCCGCGCCCAGCCACGGCCCCCCCCACTCACCAGAGCAGGGCTGCAAGGCTGCTGGCTTCTCCGGCCCCCACAGCCCCGGCGCCTCGTCCTTGGCCACCGGCCCCTCCACGGTCTCCCCGCTGCTCGTGTCGCTGTCCTCCTGACCTGAAACAACACGCACACTCCAGGCGCCCGCCCCGCACAGAGCCGGCAGCAGACAGGGACAGGGCTAGTCACCTCCACCTGGCTCTCTACCTCAAAGGGTTCTGGCTCAGAAAACTGCTTCCTTTTGTAGTTTGTCCCAAAATGAGGCACTGCTCCCCACGGCACCTGCCCTTCTCCATCTGTGCGAGCGAAGAGCTCGGGATGGGAGAAGTCCTTCCCACGAGTGCCGCGTGGTGACCGCGTGCCACCCTCACAGATGAGCCCTCAAGACGTGTCTCTGGGTCCGACGGCAGCGCCAAAGCTCGCCGCACCCCCTCCCTGCTCCTCTCCAGCGGTTACTGATAGTGCGAGCGCGCCCCACACAGGGAGGTGCCCAACCGTGTGAGGGCCGTCGGACTCGCGGGGGGCTCCACCTCGCTTGCGAGGACCCCACGTCAGCCAGCGGGCAGAGCAGGGACCGGCCTCGCAGCTGAGGCGCAGCGCCCCTGCCGGGCCCAGAGATCTCTGCACTGTTTTTGGACCGTGATGAGGTAGAAAAGCAAATACAAGCAAAAGTTTACTTAAAACCAACAAACAGGAAAAGCACCGGCCCAAGGCGGGGAAACCACGCAACTCCAGCAGAGCCAAGAATAAAAACCAGAGACACACAAGCCACGAGCTCCCACCGTGGGGCCTGCAGGTGCCTGGACGCCGCTGTGACTGGCACTGGAGCTTCTCCGCGGCCCGGGGATGAGGGACGAAGCCGTAGGCGGGAGGCTCGGTGGAGGCATGCGGGGCGTCGCACCGGGACGGGCCCCCACACGTGCCCGCACACCCCAAGCTTCCAGGGCAGCGGCCGCTCTTTGCTCGGGGCTCAGAGGGCCCCAGCGGCCCCTCGCATGGAAATTCAAAATGAAATGAAAGTACCAGGAGAAGCAGGGCAGGGTACAGCAGGCGACGGGCGGGCGGTGGCCAGAGTGGGTCTCCTCCTCCTAGAAGCTGCAGTGGCCGTTCTCTGACCAGAGGCGCTGGAAAAGAGAGAGAGACCGGCCGCTTGGACTTTACAGGACGCCCCCATCGCCCGAGGCCCCGGCGGGGCTCACGGATGTGCTGCAGAACACAAGGGGCACACGCCGAGGTCAGGCCTCAGACACCCTCCTCTCCCCCCGTCTTTTGTTTTCTTTTGTTTTAAAGATTTTATTTATTTATTTGACAGAGAGAGAGAGAGCGAGAGAGGGAACACAAGCAGGGGGAGAGGCAGAGGGAGAAGGAGGCCTCCCGCTGAGCAGGGAGCCCGATGCGGGGCTCGATCCCAGGACCCTGGGATCACGACCTGAGCCGAAGGCAGACGCCCAACGACTGAGCCACCCAGGCGCCCCTCTCCCCCAGTCTCTTGTACCCACTGCCAGCCCTGTGGACATGGCCACTGGCCATGCAGCTCGGCCCCACCTGGCTGTGGCTGGCGGCACCGGGAAGGACCCTGACCTGTGTTGCGCCCCGGCTGTCCCAGCTCGTCCAGAACCAGGACCGGAAGATTCTGCTCCACCGCTCTCCTCTGGCAGAGAGGGAGCAGAGACTGAAAAGTGACGGGTGGACTGGGAACCAGAGGGGAAGCCTGAGCCTCCTGCCCTCGCACCTCGACAGACACTCCCTTCACCTCACTGCAGGCTGCAGATCCCACTCTGCCCGAGTCGACCTGGATGGAGTCTGAGTTTCTGCGGCCCCAGCAGGTGAGAACGAGTGTGAGCTGCTGTGCCAAGGACCTGACAACGCCCACATCCCCCTGAACACTGGGGTCGCATCACATTTTTTTTAAAGGGCGATGCGTTAGGACAGGCGAGCCAGCCTACAGACTGGTGGGGAGCAGCACCATGCGGTGCTACGCCCTTCTGCGGGTTTTCCCCCAGCACGAGCGAGCCGTTGCAGGCAGGAAGGCCCCTCCTGAGGGCCAGCACTGGCGGGCCACCCCACCTGCACACGTGGGAGGAGCTCTGCACGGGCGTTTGTGCTCGGGCGACTCGCCGAGGTCCTGGCTCCCATGGCCTGCGCCTGCGCACTGCGGGCTGGCCTTGTCGTCCGGCCGCGTCTCCCGGCGACACAGAACGGGGGAGCCTGCCAGCTGGACTTACCTGTGCCTGAGCCATGCCAGGTGCGCCCGGAGGACAGACTGGACGGTGGTGATGGCCTCCTCCTGCCCTGGGTCGTCCTCAGCCTGGATGGCGGGGCTCGGGACGCGTGGTGGCGGAGGGTCCTGCAGTGACACGACAGTGGGGAAGAGAGCCATTTGGGAGCCTCTGCCCACTTCCCGGGTGTGGCAGGGCCCCCGCCTGGCCCCCAGAGAGCCCGGTGAGCGTGGCCCCATTCCGGGTGGCTCACCTGGTCACTGACTATGTGCTCAGCAGCCTCCTGACGCTCAGACTCTAGAGATTCTTAAAATGAACGTCTTGTCATTTTCGCAGAGGAGGGATGGATATAGAAAACACTAATCTTTACTGGGTTTTTAAGCTTCTGTCTTAACTGTGAGGCGGGCATGCTGCCTAATACGTGAGCACCTCAAAGCAACATGGCCCCTGAAGTTCAATCCCTCTGGCGTGTGCACCACAGCCTCGCCACCTGGCCCCGCCTGGCTCCCCACGGACAGCAAGGTGCCAGGCGGGACACGGGCACCGAGATGCTGTGCTGCCCCGGTCGAGGAGGCACGAGACGGGACACGTAGAGAGAGTGGTTAGCGCCCCTGCCGCGTCTGGCCCCCCAGGGTTACCTGGCCGGGCGGGCCGGGGGGTTCTGAAGCACACGCCTGGCTTGACAGTAGCTTCACCCGCGCTAGGTGTCCCCTGAAAGCTGCCTGGAGTGCCGTGGCCGCCTGGCAGGGACAGGGAGAGAGAAGGGAGGTGAATTCCCCTGGAAGGCGGCAGGTGCAGGGGAGGGGGCTCCGGAGGGCAAAGCTCTCTTGCTCGTGCAGAGCCACGGCCTCTGTCACCCGCCCAGCGCCTCCCACAGGAAGAGGCATGCCCATCGTCCACACAGACGGAGGCACGGGCTTCCCCTCCCATGGCAAACCGAATCCTCTGTTAAACGCTATGACGTTTAGCGGCTAGTATTTGTCCATAATTTACACGCAATTACGTTTCCACGTTGGGCAGTCCATCCCATGCCTCATGCTTTCCATACACATCTTCCAAAACCAAGCAGGGCAGACATGGTCTCAAACTGTCGCCAAGAAATGATCTATCCTCTGACCTTAATTTCAAGTGATTTCTTCACACACACAGATGCTTTGTTAAGTTCTGAGATCAGTGTTCTGGATTTCGGGGGCAGCCTGGCTGGAAACATCACGGTGTGACAAAGGGGTTGAGCTCTTAGGGAGCTCTTAGTTGAGCATCTTAGGGAGCGCCACATGAGCACACTGGGGCCTGACACGTCATGTGTCCAGAGGTCTAGACGCTTCCAGAATCAGGGCACTAAGAGAAACACCTCTGCTTTGTTGTTACTGGGGGCAAGGTGAAGGAGATGTCCTGAACTCGGGGTTCAGAAACAGGCCCAACAAAGCGCAGCAAGAGAACCCTCGTTCAGGCAAATTCGAACAAGCAGGTGCATGTGTAGACCAACCCGGGGGGCTCGCTGCTCGCAGACGACCCAGGTGAGGGCTCGTTGCGGGCAACATGGGCTGGGGTGACGGCTGCTGACATCATGGCCACCAGAGCCCGGCAGAAACCCAGCCCAGCCCTGCCCCACACGGGGGTCTTGTCGCCTTGCCTGGGGAGGTGAGGACACGCAGGCCGGTGGGGACCCGGGAGACCAGCAGCAGAACATGACAGTGCATGCCGGCTGGCCGGCTAGGAAACACGCTAGACGGGCTTTCAAGGAGTCCCAAATTCACCCATTCACCCACTCATTCCACAGATATTTGCTGAATGCCGACCACGTGGCAGGCACCATCCTAGGAACTGTGGATATAGTGGTGTAAGAACAGAGGTGGTCCCTGTCTCCGTGGAACTTTAAATAAATTGCAGTAGGAGACAAGCAATTTAAAACAAGTAAAATATCAAAATGTCAAGTAGGGATATAAGCTACGAAGAGAGATAAAGCAGGACCCAGGGCTGGAGTGATGGCTGGCACGGGGTATTCAGAGAGAGCGTCTCTGAGGAGGTAACGTTTCCTGTGTGAAGCAAGGGGGCAGGACATGCAGGTGTCCGGAGGAAGAGCTTTCCAGGCAGAGGGAGCAGCGAGTGCAAGGGCCCTGTGGCAGGAGGAAGCTTGGTATTTCCAAGCAGTGCCCAAGAAGCCTCCAGACTGGGTAGAGGAGAATGAGCAGGGCTGGGGGGGTGGGGTAGCCAGGGAGTTTGGCATGGAAGGTCCTTAGACAACAGCTTTGGATCACGTTCCAAGTTTGGGAGTGAGTCGTGCAGTGGTGGGTGTTACTTAACATTTAAAACATGCTGCCCTGGAGGCTGCCTGGGGAACAGGCTGAGGGAGGGCGACAGCGGCAAGGGCCGTGCGGGCGTCCACGGCCGTCGGGGTGGCTGGAGGCTCCACTGGTTCCCAGCGCCTGTCACGACGCGTCCTGCGGCTCACACAGACCTGCTCTCCTCCGGGGTAAGCTGCGCTCCTGCGCGCGCCCGTCTCCTGCCCGCAGCCCTTCCTCTCACGTTCCCCAGGCCCTGCGCCGGGCCTTCCCAAGAGCCCTAACACACGCCTGCCATGCTGACCTGCAGTGACCCGTCTCAACACCTCTCTGAGTCCCGAGGGCCCGCCGGGTTACCCGACCCAAACTGATGACAGAGAAAACTGTGTTGAAAAAACGACTGTGTAATTGAATGAATCTAAACGTGTGAATCATCCAAATATTCTTCTCACTCTGGTGTCACCCCCGTCTGGTCTGATTTCAGGAAAACAAGTGCCCGAGACATCCCACCGTGACTTCGCTCTACTGCAAGAATACGTATTTGAAACAGGTGAAATAAACCTCGCTTACCTCAGTCAGAACAGCCTTTTTTTTCTGAAATAAAGAGACAGGTTATGAATTAACATGAGGATGAATTTTTGGCAACACAGTGTTCATGTCCTGATCCTGCCCCTGCCACCATCACCACGGATGGAAAGCAGAGCCGCGGTACCAGGGCGCCCCCCCTCCTCGGGAGCCCCAGGAGGCTCCACGCGTCCCTGTCCTCCCCTGCCTGGAGGACCGTGCCGGGGGACCCAGCAGCCATAACCAGATGGCCAGCTTTCTCCGGGCGAGTCACAGTTAAAGAAGAGCCCTGTCAGTGGCACCTGCGGCTCCCGCCCGCGGCAGCTCTCTGTGGGACGGACTCACGAGCACCACCGTGTGCGCTTGACTTCAGCCCCAGGTGAGGAAGCCCCGCCCCCAGCCAGAGCTGGGGACACGGCTGCCCTCTCCGGACGGTCACACAGCAGCTGGGCCCCGCCTGCCAGAGAAGCTACAAAGGGGACCCCCATTCACGGGTCTGGGTCACGGGCTCCCAAATCTGACCCATCGTCAGAAGCACCCGGGGACCGGAGGAAAAAAGATTCAGCCACACCCAAGGCTGAACCAAAATGTGTATCCTTACAGACGTCAGTGAAGCCCGAGTCCTTCTAGTGTGGAAACCCCAGGATGACACACGTGCCGTAGGGGCCAAGCCACAGTCCGCAAAACACACACCCACCCGCTCCTCTGCAATGTTCACCAGAGTGCATGGCCCATAGCTGTTGCAGAAGAGGATGTGTCCCGTGACAGATTAAGGAAACAGGGAGCACGAGGACCGGGGGACATAAAATGAATGAATGAATGAACGAATATTTAATAATGATAACAATCAAGACTGAAGATCGTGCCGAGCAGCCGATGAGGACAGTACCGGCGAGGATGTGGGGTGAGCTGCAGAATGAGGAAGTCAACAGTAAGCCTGGAAAGAGCAAAAGTGGAGGGGTGGAAACGTGCTGTGACTTGAGACAGATGGGAAAGACGGAACCGTGTTTGTTGCTGCAGAAATGGACCCTGAGTGGGGGAGGCATGCTGGACCACAGCCGGCTGCAGGCCCTGTGGAGGGCAACCTGCAGCTCGCCTCAAAGAGTGGCTGGGTGTGGGGTGCCACCACACCAGCCGGGAGGGCTCCAGGCGGGTCCAGGGCCTTCCTCCTCACGGCCTCAGACACCCCTGTACCCCAAGGCGAGTCCAACATGTACAGACCACGAGGACCCTGGACTGAGGTCCCAGGACCCTGATTTCCAATTAAGTGGCCTTTCAAATGCTTTATTCTCAGATGTAGGTATGTGCATTTGATTTTTCTGAGTTCTTGTAATGCAGAATCCTGAAGAAAAGACTCAGCTCATGTGTCAAGAAGTCAGCTGTGCCCAGCTCCTGGAGGGGCGAGCAGTGGAACCCAGTGCGGGTGACTAGCCCTGCCCGGTTGGTGGGGAGCAGTGAGCTAGGGCACTGCTCTTAGAGCACTTTACGTTTTGTCTTTTTAAAATTAATTAGTTAATTAAATTAGAGAGACTTCTTTTAATTACTTAAGAGAGAGAGAGTGCAGAGCAAGGGGAAGGGCAGAGGGAGAGGGAGGGAGAGAACCTCAAGCAGACTCACCTCTGAGCAGGGAGCCCAATGCGGGGCCCGATCCCACGACCCTGAGTCATGACCTGAGCCAAAATCAAGAGTCGGCTGCTCAACCAACCGAGCCACCCAGGAGCCCCGCGTTTTGTCTTTTTAATTAAGCAAGGGACTGATGGGGAGAAGGGTGAAAGATGAAGGGAAAAGCAGCACAGACAAGTGGCTCAGAGATGGCGAGCTCCACCCAGATCTGGGGTGAGGAGGACGGGGAGCTGGGGACACCTTCTTGTGCAGAAAATGAGGTTGCACCAGCAAGATCAAAGGCACAGGAGCCCGACCCGAGCGCTGCCACTGACCAAATGTGGGACACGTTGAACATGAAAAGAAAAACGACGCATTAATCTTAAAAGCAGCAATGCTCCCTCCCCTCAGAGAGAGCGTGGGGAGAAACTCGCTGGCCTCCAATCCCCTGCTCTGAAATCAGGGTTTACTTAGTACTTGAAGGAAAACAGCGAAGCTTCTAGCCTGCCTTTTTGGAAGACCCTGGAGCTACGCCCCGCTGACCAGCCGATGAGGAAAACTGCTTCACAGAAGAGTACCAGCCGCTAAGTATCGGGAGGACCTGAAGTCACCCCACAGCCGTGTGAAAGATGGGTTGAGCTGCCGTGCACGAAGGGTGTAGGGCCACCGGCGAAAGGTGGAGACCGGGGTTCACAGAGGCCACTCTCCCGACAGACTGACGGGATCACTATCAAGGGAAAGGTGTTTGCTTACAACAACAGAAGCGGGCAGCCGCGACTTTACCCAGTGCCTGCAGTTAGACACACGGACAGACCTACCTCGTCTCACCTGCGCCCGAAGGGAGACAACGAGCCCAGCACCACCTGTGGGAGTGTGCTCTTGCCAAAAATACCTAACCTAACCCGAGTCAAGCCTGTACACCTGACTTGCCATGTACAGGAAGTAAAGGGGACAGAGGAACAAGTTAAGGGCCACCACGAGGACACAATCGGACAGATGCAGGATGTGGGATGCCCTGCAGGAGACTGGCCTGTGCTCTTCAGGAAGAACATGACTTTAAAGAGAAAAGAAGGTTAGGGCTGATAAACCACACTGAGGAGGTTTAGACAACCGAAGAGGAAGCTTTCATGGGATGTGGGTCACAATCCAACCTTGACTGGATCTGGGGTTGAAAAAGACAGTTGAGTGGCATCCTGGGGCACAGGGGGAGATATGACTATGAAGGGGACACCAGAGGACACGAGAGAACCTCTGCCACGTTTCGGGGTGTCTGACGGCACGTGCTGTGGTCAGCGAGCGCCCTCGTGCTTACAAGATGCTAGAGATCCACGTCGAAGACTTACTCTCACATGGTTGTGCAAAGAAACGATCTGTATAGGAAAGAAATACGGCTGCACGTTAACTACTATCGAGTCGAGGTGGGGGCAAGAATTTGTGCAGCACCTTCGTGAATATGCGGGGTTCTTTCAACTATTCTAAACATTCTGTACATTCTCATAAAAAAAGTTGGGAAGAAACAGTTTAACTCTACAGACAATCTTCTGGAACTAAGATCTTATGATACTCAGGCGGGTAGAGAACTCCAGAGTTTTTGTTGGTTCAGCGGGGGAGAAAGGGCGCTGTTGTGTTCTGCAGAACCGGGAGCTCTTTCTGAGCACATAGCTTGTCCAAGGAGACTGCCACCCTTACCCTGGGAGCTCAGGGGAGGAGCCCCATTCCTCCTCCATGAGATAGCATGGGGGTCCGCCAGGCTCCTCTCTCATCACCCCACTTCCCCATCCCCCACCCCTCATCTCCCCACTTCCCCATCCCCCCACCTCTCATCCCCCCACCCCTCATCACCCCACTTCCCTTGCCCCAGGCTCCTGGCCCCACTTCCCCCCGAGCACAAAGGCACTCATTACAGATTCACAGCTCCTTGTCTCCTGGGGTCTGAGATGCACATGCTCAGCTTTGGTGGGTGGTCTTCCTGTCCCCTAACCTACAGGTGTTGTCCTCTGAGGAGCAGCCACTCAAGGCAGGTTTTTCACAGTCCCAGTAAAATGGACCACAGCCCGAGCTGCTGCCCCCCAGACAGCCCCAGAAGAGGGCTACTCTGGGGGTTTGAATTTCCAGTTGTTTCTGCAATGGATGCACCTGACTGTGGATCCCATGCTCGGGCTGTGCTCGGGGGGACAGGGCAGTGATTCCAGAGTGTGATCAGGGGCTACACCCAGAGTGGGTCTTCCTGGGAGCCCGCCACCCTGCCGCTGCACGTACCCGGTCCGTGAGCTAACAGAGGCTTCTGGACAAGTCACTGTCGTTTGCCACCTGGAAAACGACCCTCCCCCTCTTCCGAGGATGAGCTGAAAGGGAAACCTCCCCTTCCTTCCCCACAGGACCGAGTCCTTCCACTGCAGGTCCAGGTGCTCGTCTGTCCCTCACCCCCCACGATGTCTGTTCAGGTGCGTCGAGTCTGTCCCGCGTTTCCACCCACGCCCGTGGCACCTAGCCCACAGCCCGCACGGCACAGGGATGGCCTCCACGGGCTCTCACCTGGCGTCGGTACACCTTCCACTGGGTCTGCAGGATCCTGGCCGCCGTGTCTCTTCGCCCCTCGGAGCAGGTAGAGGGGGGCCGGGAGCCCTCCTTGCTTGTATCTGGCTCATAGTCCTGCTGAGAGGGCCTGCTGGTGGGAAGGGAAGGTCGGGGTTCTTCTGGGGTCTGCAGAAATTCAAGGTGTAAAGGATGGTTAAGCTGGGCAGGGAAGATGGGGATCGGGTCAGACGGCAGAATATCGGCATGATACACAGGGAGCCCGTCAGACCAGACTTTTTAATGTGGAGGACAATCTGTTTGTTCAGCATGCTATTCGACAAACAAGATCTCTGCAGAAACAATGTGCAGCTAATAAATGGATTGAAGGTCGGTTTTCATCCCCCTCCCCAGACCCGGTGTGGCGGCGCTCCCCTGGGAGGACGGTGGGGTGACACCACCTGTGGGTCCGATGGGCAGCCCCTCCCATGCTACAATGTCCTTCCCGAGCTCAGTGACACGTGTGTGTTATTGCAAGGTCTACCTGCTTTTTGGGGGTCCTGTGTTTGGTCTTTCTTTTAGTCTAAGACTCTGATAGAAACAGGACCTCTGTGATTAAAGGCAATAGATTTCTAGCTCAGTTTTCACAGTGAAAAGAAGCAAGAACTGCTATGTGACCATTGAAATAACCCTGATTTCTACCACACTTGAGGGTCCAAATTTATTATCTGCAATGACATGTCTCAATAAAAATCAACACACTGGACTGGGGACTCGTCTGGGGACGCGGAGACAGTGATTAAGGATGTCCTCCCTTGAGGAAAAGAATGTTCATCAGGGCCCCGTACCGACACGGCCGCTGTGCCTTGCACTGAGTTAGGGGAGGATCCGGATCCCGAATCGCTGGGATTAACGGAAAGCGGCACGCTTGCGGTAAGGTGCTTGGAGAAGCGGGCCTGAGCCTCGGTGCCAGATCCTCCCAGATGTCAGTGTGAGGCCTGGTGTGCGAGGAGCCCGCCAGCCAGGGCCACCTTCCTGATGGCGGGTGCCTGTCAGTGCCCGGGGCGGAGACCGGGCTACAGTGACTCCAGCTCCGGAGGACACCGAAGAGACGATAGGGGAAACCTGCTTTCCTTCCCACGGGAGCGTCTATGGGAACCCCAAGCGGGCCTCTCTGTTAATCTTAATTAACAGAGAAATTAAGATAAGCAGAAGAATGTACGTTGGCTTCTGTCGGGTGCCTCCCAGGGGTCAGGATCACGGACAAGTCACAGGTGGGTGAGCCCTGCCGTCTCAGAGCCCGGGGAGCACCCGCGTGGGAAGAAAGGGGGACCCTGCCGGCGATGCGGCCCCTGGAGACACGTAAACTCGGCTCTGCCGCACACGTGGCAGCCCTGGGCTCCCGTCCGCCCGGGGCAGACAGTGGGCGTGGGCTTGGGGGGGAGCAGGGGGCCCTGGGGACGGACGGTTGTGCAGAGCGACTCGCTCCAGGATGCAGGAAAGCGGCCACAGAAAAGCATCCCACAGAGAACACGACAGTATGCTTTACTGAACAACAGAAATAGTTTCCAGCGGGATCGGGAAGGACTCACACTGTCGACCCTCACGCGTGGCCAGCGGGTGTCACGCTGTCGACCCTCACACTCCCGCGAGCGCGCGCCACGACCCTGCCTTCCCCTGCCTGCCAGGTAAGCTGCGCCCATCGGCTTCTCCAGATTCCCGACTTTCAGCTCTTTCCTGGTTTCCAGGTACACACAGAGTCCTGCAAAGAGCCCCCCAGTGGAGACTCTAGCAAGTAAGCCTCCGAAGCCAGAAGCCGGCCCCGACTCCAGCACTGCCCTCAGCAGAAACTCAGCCCCGCTGACCGTCTGTCAGGTCACTTGTTATAAAACAGTAAGTCACCTTCTGAAGCAACAGAACTTCTTGGCTAAAGCGTGCGCCAGGCAAAGCCCCGCCATCCTGGTGGTCCCCCAGGTATTACCACATCTGTCGCAGACAGACAGAGGCTCGTGGGAGGGGATTGTGGAGAGGCCACCGTGTGTCCTCCACCAGCTCGGCGCTGTCCGCCACACGTTTGCGTGGTGGCATCCTGTGGGGGCACACGGCAGCCACAGGATTGTAATACCTCTGCTATTTGTGTTAATAGATCGCACCTACCATCTGAGAGACCCCATCAACTGGGAAAAAGGATTAGCAAGGAGCCACCAGCCGTCCAAGTGCAGGTGGCACCGGGCCTGCGGGCACCAGAGGGCTTGAAGGTGGTGCCACGGGAGGCCCTCACGGCCACCAGGCCACCTCGGCCACAGCTGCCTCCATGAGGGGACGGGGACAGGAAGGCGGGCGCCCGCACTGACCTCTTGCCTCGAACCCGCCATTCGCCACACACTCATTCAATAACACCTGGGCGAGTGCACAGCTCAGTGGCAGGCATGGGGGCCCTGAGAAGATGCCCGGCTGGAGCGAGCGCTCTGCCCGCCAGGCCGTGTCGGCGTCACAGTCCGAAGCTTCCATTAAACACACAGGGCAGGGGGCAGGAGGTCCTCACGCAGCGTCACTCCTTCTCACCCACGAACGGACACCCCCTTGTTGGACAATTAAGACTTTCTGCATATGTGAAGTTTGGGGAAGATCTTCACTCAGCTTCACTAAGACTCCAACGCTCGTTCAAAAAAGTCACTTAACTGACAATCGATCAGTTCAGAACCGCCATTTGTGGACATCGAGGGGAAGATAAAGGGGAACTGGACTGTCACCGTCGGAGTCAGGAGAGCCGGGGGACAGACCCCGCAGAACCATCCCGCCCCGGCCGAGAGCCCCGTGGCGCCCACGCAGGAAATCCGAAACCCGGCTGAGCCATACCTCAAGACTCTTCTCCACAGGGTCGTCTCTCTCTTCCCTCCTGATTTCCTCCAGTTCTTGACACTTCTTCGTAAGGGTCTGAATTTCCTCTCTAAAGTGGGAGGGAAAAGATGACGTCTTACTCGTCATCACGCAGTGGCCCACATCTGTATGTGATGGCAGGGAGGGCCAACCGCGGGGCTGCCAAGGCCACCTCTCCCGCGGTGACGTGGGGCCCCCGCTACCAGCCCCCTGCACCTTGGCCGGCACGGGGTCCCCACTGCGGGACCGCGCTCTGTGGCCTGTGTCAGTGGCCAGGCTGGCAGCCGCGGAGGGGCAGGGCCGGAGGACCCCTGGGCCGCCACTGCCTCTGGCACGTGGGAAGAAGCAGGCAGATCCTGACGGCAGGAGTGACACACGGGCAGCGCCACTTGGGCTTCTCAGCGCACGGTGTGAATGGAAGCAAATACAACTCGTGTCCTCGCTGCGGGTTTCAAAGGCAACAGGAAAACAGCTCTTCCCTGCACACCTGCCCTTTCTGTCTCCTTCAGTCCTGCCTTCCGACAAAACCTAGTCATGGTTCTCCAGAAAATAAATATTCTTATTCGTTCCAGCAATCTGTGTCTTCCTCATTATTCTGAGAGCTGAATATTTCCACTCAGTGTTCTAACTTACTTTTGGGGGCATTTCTCACTGAGGTGAAGTTTGTAGAACGTAAAATCCACTAGAGTAAAGTACAGGATGAAAGTACAGGTTTCCACGAACTCACGGCGTTGTGCCACCATCACCAACTCCAGAACTCTGCCCTCAGCCGTCCCTTCCTGCTTCCCCGCCCCGCACCGTCTCTGTGACTTTGCTGACGTGGTGGGATTGCTCAGTGCGTGGCCCTTCCTGTCTGTGTCCTTCAGTGGCGTGATGTGTGGGAGGCCCGCCCACGCGGTCACATGTGTCAGAACCCAGTCCTTTCTGTCCCTTCACGTGGATGTACTTCCGTTTCTTTTTTTTTTTTTTTAAAGATTTTATTTATTTATTTGAGAGAGAGAGAGAGCACATGAGAGGGGGGAGGGTCAGAGGGAGAAGCAGACTCCCCGCTGAGCAGGGAGCCCGATGCGGGACTCGATCCCGGGACTCCAGGATCATGACCTGAGCCGAAGGCAGTCGCTTAACCAACTGAGCCACCCAGGCGCCCTATACTTCCGTTTCTTATCTTGCCTCAGCTGATGGGCTGGGGGCTCTTTCCCCTTTGTGCGGCGTGAGCAACGACACACTGACGGTGCGGGAGGCACCGTCCCGGGAGTCCTGACCAGGGAGGCGGCAGCGAAGGGTGCGTGCAGAGGCAAACCCCAGCCTGGTGGGAAGAGCCCTTTCCCAGAATTGGGACTTTTCCTCCGAAGGACACGAAGAGCTGCCACAGGATGTCAGGACTTGGAGTGGCGGACTCCGGCTGGGGCAGCCGTGTGAAAACCGCTGCGGAGCCGCTCGGAGGGAAGACGAGAAGCGCCTGGAATCCAGCGATCTCACCGCCTGTGACTCTGGGAGCACTCACCTCAGAGCCTCCTCTCTCCCTCTTCTCTCCTCCTCGCCTCCCTTCACGTGCTCCAGCTCCTTCTGCAGGTCAGTGTTGGTCCGTAGCAGCTGCCTGACCTCCAGCCTGAGCGCACAGAACCAGAGACATTTCAGCGTTCGTGAAAACAAAGTTACGCCCGTGATCACAGAGCAGGAAGAGCTTTCCGAAAACATCACACGCCCCTCTTCCTTTCTTTCTTTCTTTTTTTTTTTTTTAAAGATTTTATTTATTTATTTGAGAGAGAGAGAATGAGAGACAGAGAGCATGAGAGGGAGGAGGGTCAGAGGGAGAAGCAGACTCCCTGTCGAGCAGCGAGCCTGATGCGGGACTCGATCCTGGGACTCCAGCATCATGACCTGAGCCGAAGGCAGCCACTTAACCAACTGAGCCACCCAGGAGCCCCCCCCCCCCTTCCTTTCTTATGACAGTGGATGGACACGGGGGCAGATGGGCAGAGGTGCTCGTTTACCACCACGCAGAGCCAGGAACAGACCCGACAGGCCTGCCACTCCGGCCGTGGTTCCTCCAGATATTCGTGTCCGTGACTGTTAGGTGCCCAGGATACGGGGTGAGGAGACGCAGACGAGCTGCAACCCCAGACGAGCTGGAATATTTCATTATCCCAATAGTCACACAATTGGTACATAACCCCTGAGATGAGTGCTTGGAGGGTCCTGTCCACACCGCATGGGGCTGCTGCCTGAGCCGAGCCATCGAGGATGGAGGGGTGACCCAGGACCTCCAACTAAACTGCTTCCCACAGGGCTTTCCTGGGTCCCACAGGTGGCACGTGGCTAAGAACACCGCTCCAAGAGGAGACCTCAGTCTGAGCTCAGCTCCACTGCTCACTCTCGTGTGACCTCACTTTTCAAGGTTCCTTAATCTCATGAATCAGAGGAAACACCTTGAGTGTTCCACAGAGTGTCTGTCACTGAGCAAGGGCTCAATAAGTGGAAGCTCTTATCATGCCAGGTGACAGCTGAAGAGATGATCAAAATGACTAGTCCAATTTTGAAAACCTTTCATGAAACACTAATTCTTACAAAGAACCTACCAATTCACATAGATGCCCTTGGATTGGAGGAGTAAGAACAGGTGGAATGTGAAAGGATTTTCCTCTGCTGTAAACAGAAGGCAGCAGAGAACTTAGTAGGCGAGGAGTCCGCTAGGGAGTCCTTCTCAGACCTGCATGTGCACATGAATCACCAGGGGGCCTCATTAGACACAGAGTCAGATTCAGGAGATCTGGGTCTGACAAGGTTCTGCATCTCTCTCACCAGCTCCCCCAGTGGGCGGGGCCTAGATTCTGCATCTCTCACCAGCTCCAAGGTAAACAGAGCCTAGATTCTGCATCTCTAATCAGCTCCCTGGTGGGCAAGGCCTAGATTCTGCATCTCTAACCAGCACCCAGGTGGGCCTAGATTCTGCATCTCTCACCAGCTTCCAGGTGGGCGGGGCCTAGATTCTACATCTCTAACCAGCTCCCAGGTGGGCGGGGCCTAGATTCTACATCTCTAACCAGCTCCCATGTGGGCGGGGCCTAGATTCTACATCTCTCACCAGCTCCCATGTGGGCGGGGCCTAGATTCTACATCTCTCACCAGCTCCCATGTGGGCGGGGCCTAGATTCTACATCTCTCACCAGCTCCCAGGTGGGCGGGGCCTAGATTCTACATCTCTCACCAGCTCCCATGTGGGCGGGGCCTAGATTCTACATCTCTCCCCAGCTCCCATGTGGGCGGGGCCTAGATTCTACATCTCTCCCCAGCTCCCATGTGGGCGGGGCCTAGATTCTACATCTCTCACCAGCTCCCAGGTGGGCGGGGCCTAGATTCTACATCTCTCACCAGCTTCCAGGTGGGCGGGGCCTAGATTCCACATCTCTAACCAGCTCCCAGGTGGGCGGGGCCTAGATTCTGCATCTCTAATCAGCTGCCAGGTGATGCTGAGGCTACTGGCTTCCCAGACCATACTCTGAGAGATAAACCCCATCTCAGAAGACACATGGGTTTGGCTTATTCATGACAGAACTGCAACTAGAGAAGCCACAAGTAAACAGTGGAGGAGACAGGCTACAGATCAAGACACTAGAGAACAAACAGTGAATAAGCAAAATCTGGAGACTTTGCCTTTCAAACTCTCAGGGTCACACTGAACACTTGACAGCATTTATGTCTTACTTGGCATTTAGACTGGAAGTCATAAACATATTACTGACTCTCTAAACCACTCTGCCTAAGATCTAACTGATGGCCTACCTACTTTACACAAATCAATGAAAGCAAATTCTTCTCTAAAAAATAATTTGGAAATCACTCTGGAATTCAGTGTGAACAGATTTAAATGATACCTCCCCTTCTTTCAGTGATGTAATATGGTCAATTAACGTCTTCTTTTTACCACTAAAGTGACTTCTACTTCACAAACAAGATATAGAAAGTTTCTGAATCATATAAAACTACAGCAGCAATCACTATGAGGAGCTGAGCGTTTCCCCGAGCTCACCAGAAGAGCTGGACTCTAGCCACAACCCCCTCCCAGGGCATGAGGCGTCGGCTGTGCCCCGCAACCTACTCTTTCTCCTGCAGCTGCATCTGCAGGGCGTTCCGCTCGCCCTTCAGGCTCCGCACGGCCCCCCGGAGACGCTCGCTGTCGTCCTCCCGGTCGCCCTCCGGCTGCCTGGGCACAGTGGAGCTGGACGAAGAGCGCACCACAGCGTTTGACTTGACCACTTCTGAAGCGTGCGATTTGGGGCTTTCCATCGAACTTATTTTCTAGAGGCAACACAGGCATTTTTTAGACGTTCTTTCTCATTTTACTTTATGGTTATGAAACCCAAGGAAGAGACAGTGACCAAGGGAAACTTGTCCCAAGCACAGGTATGGGACCGTGTGTGACCTCACAACCCTGGGACTGCTCCACCTCACCGGAGCCCGTCGGGAGGGGAGCCTTTTGGGGAAGTGAAGAGCACCCCGCCAGCAGAGCCCAGCCTGGGGCAGGCGGGGGGCAAGGTGCCATTCATAAAACAGAACACAGGGCCCATGGGAGGCAAATTCATAAGCTTCTTTTCTTTGTGCTCATTTACCCTAGTATTTCCTTAGGATTTCTGGAATTTTCGATCTCTGTGCTTTTAACCCTAGGTGATAACCCGGTTGTGCTGGCTAAGAGCCATGGAGCACCTGCAGCTTGCCTGATGCCGGTCTGTCCCAGCCAAGAAAGCACCGTCCCGCGGGACTTCTGAGCCAACCCCGGCTGACTCTCTTCCTAACGAGCTTTATTTTCAAAATACCCACACTACATAAAAATTTCTTAGGTTTTTAATGCTGTGTAAATATGTAAAATTATTTTGTTTAATGCTCCCCTCTAGGCTTACTCTGCTCAGCCAAACAAGGGGGCAGCTCTCACGATTTTGCCAGGCGACTCAGAAGATGTTGACACTTCTGACCAACTCCAATAGAGTCCAACTGGTCACTGACCAGAGGAGTGAGATCAAATTTGCAAATTCAAATCTCCCCAGTCTCCTGGTGGATGGACAGAGTTTCTGAGGACTCAGACACACAGGCTGATGAGTGACCGGCAGCAGAAACCCACACGCACTCATCAGGCTGGGTTTCTGAAAGGCTCTAGGATCACTGCATCCACCCCCGGTCACACACGGGATTCCAAAACCACGTGCCACGGGACTGTGGCTTTGCCCCCTTTGACACCGGGGACAGGAACGGCACAGCCTGTGGGTCTCGTCCAGACCCGCAAGAAGTCTGCACTAGGCGCCATCTGGTAGACGGCCACTAGTCATTCACACTTTCACTCTGAGTGTCCTGTGAGCAAAGGACTTGTCTGTGTCCCCACTTTACAAGCTGCCTGGCTTCTCCTCGAGCACCGGCTGGTCCGAAAGGACAGGAGGTGAGCGGAGAGGCGCACCACTCACTTTTTCCAGCTCTGCGATCCGTCTAAGCAGCCGGGGCTTACTCCATTCCACGTAACCTGACGGAGGCAACGTTTTTAAGAGAGATACTGCACACAACCACCCCGATGGCCCCTTCGGCCCGGACCACCCGTCTCAAGCATGGCCTGCGAGTTTCCCCTTCCACAGCCGGCAGCAAAGCCGGGGGACCCCCACCTGGCAGGTGCTTATAAGCCAAAGGGTGCCTCCCCGTGAAGGATTCTGTCCCCCACACCACAGCGCTGTCCCTAGTGGGGCATCCAGTTCTGATCCTACCTGTCAGGCCTGGCCCCATCAGTCCAAGATGGTCCTTCTCAAGGTCACATGAGTCCACTCTGCCACATCCTCCACCCACCTCCCTCCTCCCAGCACTTCCCTCCCTGGTGCTCCTAGCTCCGCCGGCCACCTCACCAGCCACCCTCCCCGGTTGCCCTCTGCGCACTGCTGAGTCATGTCAGGGGCTGCACCCCAGGCCCACCTCTGCTGCACTCTCATGGGTGCTCTGAATCCCACCCAGGTCCTCTGTTGGCCGGGGACCAGCTGCCGAAGCCTCCGCCCTGAACTCACTGATATGTCCTGTCTCCACTTGGACCCCTATTCCACACCACAGACTGGATCCGTTCCCTTCCCCCAGACCCGCTCCTCTCTGTCACCTCCACCTCAGTAAGGAACACCTGTCCTTTCGATCACTCAGATAAAAGCCCTGGAGCCTGTCTCCTCCCTTCCCTCAGAGGCTGCACCTGATCTCCCAAAGGTATCTGGAACCCGGCCACCTCTCAGCCCCGCGGTGCCACCCTGCTCTGGGTCGTCAGCAGCCCCTGCGAGGACACCGCAGAAGCCCCGTCTCCCCACAGTCCACTCAGCACAGAAGCCGGTCTTTTCCCCTCGGCCCAAACCCCAGAGGCCTGAGCACGGCCTTCACAGCCCTGTCCTGCGCCTAACCCCGCGCCTTCTGTCTCATCGCCACCACCCTCCCACAGCCGCCGCAGGCTGGGCACGCTGGCTCTGGGCCTGGCCGTCCCTCACCTGTCCCAGCTCTGTCAGCTGTCCTGTCCCTGACGCCCCTGCTCACAGGCGCACACCACTGCCCCCAACACTGGCGGTCTTCCCTCTGCATCTTGCTCCCTGGCACTTGCTACCACCTGACCCATGACTGGCAGGTTGGCTTCTCGTGCCCTCCAGTACGATGTCACCCCCACGAGGGCTGTCTGCTTCTGTTCCCTACTCGGCCCCACTCCCTGGAAGGGTGCTTGGCACACAGCGAGTGCTCGTTAGATTTTGGAATAAATCCTAATGTTGCCTGGCAGTCTGTGTCTGCATTTGCGGCAGCTGAACCAGGGCCTCGGGGGCCGGGCGGGCGGGCCAGGACGCTCCCACAGCCTCCGCCCGCGTCGTCCCCTCAGAGAACGCGAGACGCGGCCTCCCCTGGTGCGTCCCTCCTCGGGTGGCTCTGGGGACGGTACCCTTCATGGTGGAGACGGTGGGGGAGTTGCTCAGCACGCGGTCCAGATCTTCCTTCAGGCTCTGGTTCTCTTCCGTGAGCTCCTGGACGCTCCGGGACAAACTCAGGAGGGCGCTGCTCACTTTTTTCTGCCTTTTGAGGCCCATTTTCTTCTCCCCTGGAGTCCTGGGAGTACAAAGCCAAGGGCTAGGTCTGAGTTCCTAAACTGGCTTCATAAATGCCTTAAAAGAGGGGTGTGCCCACGGCAGCCTGTCCCTGGCTCAGAGTGGTTTCTGTAGGTTTTTGCATCGCATAGGGAACACAGACTTTGAGCCCCCAGGAAGCAAACTGCTATCCCCCAAACTGGATTCCATCCTCATTTGTAAGCCTGTGGAACAAAATACTGTATTTGACACTAGTGGTATATTTTAAACTGCATCACTAGGAAGTGTGTGAGAACTCGCTTTCTGTCGTTACATAAATACCGGTAGAACGATTTCGCTCCTTATCCCACAAAGTCTAACATACAGCCAGTCCTCACTGTCCAATTTCTGTATTTGCAGATTTGCCTACTTGCTAAAATTTATTTGTAACCCCTGAATCGATACTTGGGGTGCCTTCACGGTCGCCCAGGGACACGGGTAGGGGGCGGAAAGCCTGCGAGGCGAGTTCCTGGCGGGGTATAGGGGTGCGGATGGGGGTGGGCTCTGCCTTCCCCGCAGTCCCCACGTGCCCCCAAGCGGCACCTCCACCATCTAGTGAGTGCTATTTCCCCACATTGGCGCTTTCATCGGTGATCTCACGGTTTAAAACCGCCCCCTTCAGCACAATGCGCAGGGGCTGCCCCGCGTTCCTAATCGCGAGAAAGCATGTGTGCGCGACGCCGCTCGGGGCATCAGCAGTACCTACTAAGTAAGCCGTCTTTAAACCAGAAACACACACAGAAACAGGGTAGGTGACGATGTTGTGAGCTGAGGCTCGCAGGAACCTACTCTGCATGTCCCCCAGGGGTGATGGCTCAGTGTTCAAGCAGGTCTGTGTTGGGGGACACTTCACAGAACATACCTGCTGGGAACAGCAAGGATCAACTGTCCTTTACAGAAAAAGCTTGCCAACCCCAAAGGGGAAAAGGGAAGGCTGTGCCTGGCACAGGGGAACGCCTGATACACGTTCGCAGCTCAGGGCTGAGGCCAGCGACATGGCCAAATCTGTGATAAGGGAATCTCCGAGATAAGGAAACCCTGATGTCTTCCTAAGAAACTCCTTTGGGGAAATGAACCTGTATTCTTTGTACTTGGTATTAAAGGTCTTCTTGAAAAGGAAGGCCTACTTTCAACAATAGCGCTAACTGTATGTGGAAGCTGTTCCGTAATGGGAGCTAAGGACTTGATGCGCGGAGAGTTGAACATGCTGTTAGTAGCAGCACGTGGCCACTGGAGGGCACGTGTGTAACTGTCCCAGACGGAAACACGCGCACTCGAGCCGCTACACGCTACCCAGGTGCCGGCTCCGAAGAGAAGGGTAGTGCGCGCCCCTCCCACATAACGCCTGCGCTGCTCTTAGGACCAAACACAAAACGTGGCTCCCGACGACATGATCGTACTTCTTTCCTGCAGTTTCAGAGCTTGCCAAGAGAGTCTGGAGACGGTGAATCTGTAAATACCAAATTAAAGTACGTTACAATAAAAATGAGCATGAAGACATCCCCTGAAAAAAAGCTGTAATCAGATTCCTGATTTCTGCCTAACGGCTGCAAGTAACACTGAGTTGCTGGGATTCCCGTGCAAGCTAAGGGTCCCCAGGGTGCAGCGGGAAGCCTGCCCTCACCCCCCCGCCGGAGAAGGCCACGCACCTCCTCGTAGTAAGTCTCCATGGCAATCCTCATCTCTTCCAAATTAGTGGTCTTCATATCAGTCTGCAGTTTGCTGGAAACCCAAGTTCAGAGTTAACACGGCAGTGCCGGCACCCCCAGGGCAGACCAAGGGCAAGAGCGCTTCCCGGAACATCAGCCAAGAAGGGCTTCGCGAGAGAAGCGGGCTGGGTGGGAGCCTCGCGGACTCGCATCGAGACCCACGGGAGAATCCTCACACCGTCAAGACCCCCTCCGTGTTGGACCAGCCACCTCCAGGTGCGGTAACAGACGCCCTAAAGCTATTCCTTACTAAGCAGGAGGCTTTCTGGGAAGAAGCGGAGTGCCTGTGAAGGACCCAGGACGGGTGAGAACAGCTGCCTCTGGGGGTGGGCGGGGGAGCATCACTTCCCTCCCGTAGCACCAGCACCATTCTCCCCGCCCTCAGCATCCCACAGACTTCAGATAAAAAGCTCTAGCAGACAAACGAAAGTACAGTTACAGAGCTCAGGATTCTGAAACAGGAGAAATCAGCAAATAATCAAAATGGTCACAGTTGACAATTTCAGCAAGAAACACAGCAGGGGGATGCTGCTGTACACAGGGGAGACCGGGCCAATAGAAGGACTCTCCTCCGCATCACGTTACCGGGGGGACGCGTGCGCGGCCACCCCGGAGCAGCACCAGGACGCCGCGGGAGCGGGGCAGGCAGCTGGCTTCCCAGCACCGAGGGCTGGCATCAAGACCACAGACCCAGCGCACATCATCAGGCGATCCTCAGAAGACCGAGGAGAGAAAGCATTGCTTAAATGCACCAGGGATAGGAAAAGAGATGAAGGGACGATACCATTCCCGGTGACGTTTGGATGAGGGTTAGTACAAAGAGGAAGCTGGGACAAGGGACATGGGACAGAGGGTGGTGGGGTGGGGACTGAAGCTGCAGTCTGAGCAGACAGAGCAAACACTGGTACTAGAGACGAGGCAAGGCGAGGGGCATGCAGGCTGCCTCCAGCCCGCCGACGGTGGGGCGAGGCCTCGGTGACCCTCCAGAGCCCGCTGCCCCCACCCCCCACCAGTGCGTCCGTACTTGATCATGTTGTCCTTCTCCTTGCAGTGCTGCTCCAGCTTGAGGATCCTCTGCTTTAGCCCGTTAACAACCTGCCGATTGAACACCAGCACATCAATTTGACTGCTTCCGTGTCCTCGACCTCCCCCTCCCTCTGGACACTCAGAATGTCCTGTCCCCAGGCTGCCAGCTGACCGGGCAGCACCCGGACATCCTCCCCCCGCTTAATCGCTGGCTTCTTTGGTAGTCCCTAGGTGCAGCAAAGCGAGGGCCAACTGTCCCACTGGCTCAGTGCATGGTGGCGGGGCGGGGGGGGGGCAGGGCCCTGAGACGTGCCTGCAGGTGCAGAGCCCTCCCCTCGGCCACATTCCGCACTTCGAGAACCGACGAGATGCACCGCCAGCACTAGATACAATCACCCCAATCCTGACCTCCCCTGGGCAACTGCATCCACAGTATTCCCTTGGGGGTGAGCAGAGCAGACAGAGGTCTGGAGGAGCCACCCCCCACCGCTCGCCCACCTCATTTCTTCCTTCTATTAATGTATCACTCTGGGAGATAGCACCCTTATGTTTCTGGAAGACTATCCTTTTCTTTCTTCTTGAGTAACCAAACAACTTTTTAATTGGATTTTAAGCAAATTTTAAATTATATTAGTAATCCATGAATACATCTTCTTGTAAAAAAAATTAGAACATCATAGACGGAACTATGCTCCTTCACCTTATTCCCTCCACTAAATATTGTTCCCAACTGAACCTGAATTCTCTAGACCCCATTACAGGGGTGTGTACCCATCGGCAATCGGTCGTTCTGCTGTGTTTGCAGAAGCAGCATCCTACCGCACACAGTCTGCCGGTCGTTATCTTCACACCACAAACGGTCTCGGTGTCTATCCCTCTTGTGCCTACAGATCTCAGGGATTCTTACACAGTACGACCATTTGGTGTAGATACCCATCCCTCTATTGACGGACCTTTAAGCTGCTAATACAAACAAGCCATCAGTAGACATCCAGCCCTCCTCGTGCACGCGTGCAAACGTCTCTTGAGGGGAGATGGTGACCAGCACAAGTGTCCAATCACAAGATGCCGTGACTCTGAAGGGCGATTTGGCAACGGGTCTGAAAGTGGGAACAGTGCATTCCCGAGGATCTAGAATGTCTACTTTTAATCAACTTTAATAATAATAATAATAATAATAATAAACCCACAGCAGGGCACCTGGATGGCTCAGTTGGTGGAGCCTCTGACTCTTGGTGTAGGCTCAGGTCATGATCTCAGGGTCGTGAGATCGAGCCCCACGTACAGGCTCCGCACTCAGCGCAGAGTCTGCTTGAGATTCTCTGCCTCTGCCCTGCCCCCTGCTTGCACGTACTCCCTCTCTAAATAAAATCAATAAAATCTTAAAAAAGAAAAATCCCACAGCGTTAGAATAAAAATGCAAAAAGCCCTTCCTCTACAAGTATGCATTATTTACATAATTCTAAATCCTCACCTAAATTAATCACATAGACGTTTCTGAACATAGCCGTACTGTTTTATATTCTTTAAAAATTTTTTTTCTGAACGTGTGTTTTAACGTAGTGTTATTCTACTTTTAATGGTTTCTCTTCAATGTCCCCGTCCAATTGGGCAGCTATAAATACCCTTGTGTTAAAGGCTTTTTATCTTGGATTTTTTTCCCGCAGACATGGCCCAAACTGGACAAATGGCAGGCATGACTTCACGGACCATTCCTCGGCTCAGTCCTGCCAACCTAAAATGCAGCATCCAGCCCGGAGCACGTTGGTGCGTTCTCAGTCCTGCCGACGCTGGTTCCGATCATCTTAGTCATGGTAGTTCAAGTGAACGTCTTCACTCAAGTATGCACCGTGGGGTAGCGGCGGGGACCCAGGCAGATGCTGCCTGGCTGCGCGGGGCCTGTGGGTTCACTCTGAACCAACCTGGGCAAATCTCTTAACCTCAGTTTCCGGATTTTAAAACATGCGGATTGGGTCCCTATCACAGAACAATCCAGTGAGATCACGTACGACTACACAAGGCCTAGGAGCTGCTACTCATCTAAGAATGATTTTCTTGCGGAAACACTAGACGTGTTCGAGGCCCTGAGAGTATGTCCTTCGTGCGGTCGCAGGGGCAGAGCCCAGCTTCAAGCACTCACACAGGGCCGACTGCTTGCTTTCCGTGCAGGCCAGCACCGGCCCTCCGCGGGCTCGGGCAGAGGACTCTGTCACACCGATTCACGTCCACCCCGCTCCCCCGTCACACGGATCCAGTTCCCGCTGTCGTCTCAGGGGTTCTGTTACAAATTTTAGGTCACCAAACCCGATAATCACCTCACTAGTGTTATTAATTCCTTGTGTTCAACGATCTCAAAATTGCATCCCTTCCAGTTTTCTTTTTGCATTTCGCCTTTCTAAGGAAAGCTGCTCCCTTGCCTCAGGAGGGCTGTGGGGATACACTTCTGTCCACCCACGGGGGCTTCCCGCCACGGCACTGGTCACAGAATGGCGCTGTTGCCCGTCCCCCGGCTTCACTCCATCCGCTATGTGCGGTGCGGCCCCACGGCAGGGGTGGCCTGGGGGCCGTAAGGGTTAATCCACCCCCGCTTGGTTTCTGTCTTCACTCAGCGTCACTGGCTCAGCACGATGTGTGTGTCTTGTCTCGGGTGTGGCGGGGGCCACCCCCACTGGGACCGCTGTGCCCTACGATGTACCGCCTACCCCGCGCCCCCGAGAGCGCCCGCGGCGTCTTCTGGTAAGCCCCCCGAGCCGGCGCCCTGGAGACTGGGCTTGGGGAGCTCTGGGCCCTCGCTCCGTCACCCCCTGGAGCGCCTGTGCTGGAGAAGGGGCAAGCCTCCAGCGCGCTGTCTGGGCCTCAGAGGGAGGTTACCCGTGCTGCTGGCGACTGTACTCACCCAGCCGGCGTCAGGCCTTTTCTCTGCCAGAGTCCGAACAAAATCCGGGCCCTGCGGTAAGCAGACGCAGAGATGAAGGCGCGGGCGGCGCGGCCTCTCCCCCCGACAGCCTGAGGAGTGGGGTCTGCGCCGACCCAGGCCGCGGCCGGTCGCCGCCACGCGGGGCCACGACTTACTCGGGATGGGTCCAACAGCTGCTCTATCTGCCGGTCCTTCCTGCTGTTTTCCTCTTCTAGGCGCCGGAGCTTTGTTCTCATGAGATCCACGTCACTCTTCTGCGTGTGCAACGACTGAAGGGAAACAGAACCACACACACGTACACCCGTGCACACACGTGTGCACACGAACATCCAGGTGAGACCCCCGTCGGAGCAGACCTTGCAAGCGGCCCGGTGCCCGGTCAGGGCCCTGTGCGTGTCGCAGGGGAAGGACAGCTGCATGTCACGGGGAGGAGCCCTGTGGGCACCCCCAAGCGAGCCTGCGTCTGTCACAGCACGCGTCGCTAAGACTCGTCAAAGGCTAACTAACGTCCACTTAAGATCCTTGTCCCCTGCTAGGGCTCAGGGGGTCACAGCAATGGCCTCACCAGTTTCCACCAATCTGTGGGGAACTGAGGAGAAAAGACCACGCAGTCAATTTCCCACTCAACTGAGTTGATTCGATCCCACAGCTGCCCTGTACTTGGAAATCTCTTCCGTTGCCTCATCTGGGCTTACATCACCCTTTTATGAAAGGGGGACGGCAGGGTATTTTTCATTTTTGTTTTTCACGTCCTCACTTGAGAAAGCTCTCTCCCAGGCCGTGGAAGCCCAGAGCCCAGGGCGCACAAGCCGCAGGGGCAGCGCCCACACAGTCGGCCAGCGTCAGCCCCGAGCTGCACCAGGCAGCTAGCCTGGAAACAGCCTTCTCCGGGCACTCGTGGTGTCCCGGAACAGAGGCGGCGTCTGAACAAAACCACCACCAGCAGCCGACTCAGAGCGCACACCCACGGAGGGAGGCCTGGCAGGCCGGCCACGCGCCCGCGGCTGGCTAGCAGCGCTCTGGGGCACGAGACGTTCCTGGCGCTAGGTGAGGGTTTAATCAGGGGAAGGAGGGAAGGAGAAGAAATCGTACGATGGGAATTCTGCTTTGGAAATAGGGGCTACGCTCACTGTCCCCTGTTCCTCCTGCTCTGTACGGTGAGAAACCTTGGACACTACACGGGAGGCAAACATAAGGAGGCTCACAAAGGTGGAGAGAAGAAGCAGACTAGCTCAGGACCCAAGAGACAACCGCAGAGACCCCCTTGCGCCTCACACGGCCTCAGTGGAGTACGGGGGAAAGCCAAAGCCTGGACGAGCCCACGGGCACAGACAGGAAAGCCTCCTCTCCCCAGCAGGAAAGGGGAGCCTCACCAGGCAGAAAACTTCCAGACAGTAAGAGCTCCACCTCGGGCAGACCGCAGAACAGAGCGTGGCCCCATCCTGCCAGTGAGGACTGAGCGCGGAGCCGAGCCCCCACCCCCGCCAGGCCCTAGCAAGATGCCCTGCCCCCTCCTTGCTGGGGGAGAGGGGTGGTCAGAGGAGGCCTGGGGGAGGGTAAGGTCTTTACTGTCCAGGGGTAATGAGGCCACACACACAAATAAAATGGAAGACTTAAATCCTAACATACCAAAAATTACATTAAGTGTAAATGATCTAAACAAACCACCTGGAAGACAGAAACTGGCAAAGTAGATTAAAAAAACATGACCAATTGTGTTGATTTTCACGTAGTGAGATAGGAGACAGAAGTAGAAGGATGGAAAAAGAGATGCCACTGCAACACTGACCAATGAAAGCGGGACGGGGTCCATAGTATCAGACAAAGCAGACATCAGAGAGCAGACACGGATGTCACGTAGTGACCCTAAGGGCCAATCCACCGAGGACACAGCGACCCTAAATGCACATACACCCAACAAGTGACAAAACTGGAGGGTAGGCCAGACCCACAGGCACCGTGGGGCCTTCAACACCCTTCCCTCAGCGATGAGCAAGCAGCTGGACAGAAAGCCAGCAGGGGTGCCGGGGAGCTCACCCTGCCGCCCCACAGGGGCTGACGGCCCGCACACGACACCCTGCCTGGCAGGAGCATACGCACTCTCTTCCCAAGCCCGCAGCACAGACGCGAAGACGCTCCCGGGGCCACGCAGCCAGCCTAGACACACAGGAAACCAAACTCCACGGGCTGTGTTCTGTGGCCACAATGAATCAGACTACAAGTCAGCAACAAAAGCAACATGAAAATCTTTAAACTCTCGGACACTTAACGACCCAATTCCAAATAACCATGGGCCAAAGGGTCTTCAGGGAATTAGCACATCAAAAAAGTCCATCCAACTTCGCAGGACGCAGCTGGACCAGGGCTGGGCGGAGGGAGCCCCTGGTACGGGCCGCCTGGAAGGCTCCCAGGGCAGGACGCTGAGTGGAAAATGCCAGACGTAATTCCATGTACAGAACATGGCCAGGAGGCCAAAGTTACAGAGATGGGGAGAAGCGTGAGTGGTCACCAGGAGTGAGGAATGTGAGTGGGGAGGGAGACAGCTACAGAGGGCACTGGAGGGACAGCCTGGGGCATCACGTATGCTGACCAAGGTGGCAGGTACACGACTATACGCACGTGGCAACATGGCACGGAACTGGACACGCACACGGCGCCCACGTCCACGCCCTGGTTTTGACACTGTGCTGACAGGTGGGGGAGATTGGGGCAGGGGACTGTCTGTGCTACCTCTGCCACTCCCTGGGACGGGCTACACCCCGGGACCCTGGCTGAGGGCCGGGCTCCCTGGGACGGTCTACACCCCGGGACCCTCGCTGAGGGCCGGGCTCCCTGGGACGGTCTACACCCCGGGACCCTGGCTGAGGGTGGGGCTCCCCGGGACGGTCTACACCCCGGGACCCTGGCTGAGGGCCGGGCTCCCCGGGAGGGGCTACACCCCGGGACCCTGGCTGAGGGCCGGGCTCCCCGGGACGGTCTACACCCCGGGACCCTGGCTGAGGGCGGGGCTCCCCGGGACGGTCTACACCCCGGGACCCTGGCTGAGGGCCGGGCTCCCCGGGACGGTCTACACCCCGGGACCCTGGCTGAGGGCCGGGCTCCCCGGGACGGTCTACACCCCGGGACCCTGGCTGAGGGCCGGGCTCCCCGGGACGGTCTACACCCCGGGACCCTGGCTGAGGGCCGGGCTCCCCGGGACGGTCTACACCCCAGGACCTTGGCTGAGTGCTGGGCGTGGTGTGGAATACTCGCACGGGTACTTTGCTGAACTTTCATAGCTACCCTGTTAAACTGCACCTTTATGGTCCCCATTTTTCAACAGGAAACTGAGGCATCACTTGCCATAGAAAAACGACTCCGATGCTCAAGATCCCAGAGCCACAGAGTCATGGAAATGAAATTCTCTTCTCTCTGCATTTAGAAGCCTATGCAGCCATCAAAAGGAATAAGATCTTGCCATTTGCAACGACGTGGAAGGAACTGGAGGGTATTATGCTGAGCGAAATAAGTCAAACAGAGAAAGACATGTATCATATGACCTCACTGATATGAGGAATTCTTAATCTCAGGAAACAAACTGAGGGTTGCTGGAGTGGGGGGTGGGGTGGGAGGGATGGGGTGACTGGGTGATGGACACTGGGGAGGGTATGTGTTCTGGTAAGCACTGTGAATTGTGCAGGACTGTTGAATCTCAGATCTGTACCTCTGAAACAAATAATGCAATATATGTTAAGAAAGAAAAAAAGAAGAAGAAGAATGTAGCAGGAGGGGAAGAATGAAGGGGGGGAAACCGGAGGGGGAGAAGAACCATGAGAGACGATGGACTCTGAAAAACAAACTGAGGGTTCTAGAGGGGAGGGGGTTGGGAGGATGGGTTAGCCTGGTGATGGGTATTGAGGAGGGCACGTTCTGCATGGAGCACTGGGTGTTATGCACAAACAATGAATCATGGAACACTATATCTAAAACTAATGATGTAATGTATGGGGATTAACATAACAATAAAAAAATTTAAAAAAAAAAAAAAAAAAAAAAAAGAAGCCTAGGCTGATTTTTTCCAGATGCCTGTGATGGTAAGTTTGAATAAAGTCAGTATAATTTTACCCAGGGACCCACTTCTAGCCCCAGGAAGATCCAAGAGTGCTACTGCAGTGATGATTCAGAGTTCAAAATAAGGGTTCTCCCCACCTTACCGCTGATAAGCAGCTGTCCAACATTTGCTCACGATTTCTGAGGACAAGGGAGTATGGGTGCTCGGGCGGTACCTTCACTGCTGGGCCGCTCCCACGGCAGCGCAGTCTCTTGGTTCTACCTGAAGTCTGAGCATCTGGTCTGGACTGACACAGAAGGACTGTGTCTTGTACACAGCGGCCTAGACCAGCCTGCTCCTCGCAGGCTCCTCACGATGGCCGTGCCCTGGGGGTGCTGGCTACCCACACCCTGTTTAACCTCTGGTGCCCAGATGGGCCCTGGTCCCCCAGATACGGCTCGGCTGGAGGGGACAGTAGGGCTAGAAAGAGACTAACGTCATGGAAGGGAGTGAACTCTGGCCTGTTCTCTAGGGGCACGAGAATGTGTAAGGGCATGAAAGAGCAGTGTGGCCATAGTGGTTATGGTGAAGGTGACGAGGATGACAGTGATTTATCTCAGTGCAATTCACACTTTAGGGACTGGAGGATAGCACAGGGCAGTAAAAGCAGCCTTGGCCTTGGGAGGCAGATGGCCTTGGTGGACGTCTTCATTCTGCTACTGGTTGAGCTCGGACAGACCACTACCTTGTCTGAGTCTCTAACAGCGTGCGCTCCCTCACAGACTCCTGTAGAGACCCATCGAGCGAGGGCACGCGGAACGTCCGGGTCACACAGAAGAGACACACGACACCAGTGACCTCCCCCGATGCCAAATCTTTGTGCAGAGGGACTGTGGGGTCAAGCCCGTGTCTCCCCTGACGCCCTGCCATGCTGCGGGAGCAGAGCAGAGATGGCGCTGACGCAGGGGCAGGCTTCCCCCGCAGCCGGTATGAGGTGGGCCACCCAGCTTCCAAGGCACCGGGCCGGGCTTCGAACTCGGGCGTCCCGCCAAAGCTCATGTTCTTTCCACGCAGACACGTCAGCACCGACCCTGACCGTCCTACCTGTCCTTGCAGAAGGCTCTCGTTATCCAAAACCAGCAAGGGACAGACAGTAACATTACCTTCTTCAGCTCAATGATCTCGTCATACATGTCTTCCTTCTCTCTGTAGACCAGGGTCCCGGGAACATGACCTAGAGGACGACACACAAACGTCTGAAAAGATCATCGCAACAGCAGAAAGAATTCTTGGCTGTACCTTAAGGAAAACCTGGAAGTTGATAAAATTACCCTTTTTAAAAAAGGAGGATTAAAAAAAAAGGAGCAAAAATACTTCAACATTTTTAGCCTGACCACAATACTTCACCCAAATTAAGGAGACCAAAACTGATGGCAATACAGAAATATAAAGCAGGAGGAAACGGAAAGGTGTGAACACAGGGCTTACTTGCAGGAAAAGGAAAGAAGGGGTCAAAAGGAGAAGTGGTACGTTCAGGTTTTAAATAGCAAACAAAACAAAAAGACAAATAAACAATCCCCCTTCCCATGTCGAAACAGTGAAGCATACTCTGGTTTCAGCGTGATACCCAATATATTGAGACTCTAAAACATTCAAGCCTAAAGTAGAACTCAGAGCCAGCCAACACAGGAAGGGGGTCAGCTCAGGGTCACAGCGACAAGGGCCCGCCGTGCTCCCGGCGGAGGTCCACAAGGACAGCAGGAAGAGCCAGGCAGGAAACGTGGATGAAGACCAGGCAGGAAGACAGAGACAGGACAACAGAGCCAGCTTTTCTGGTGAGATGTGGGCTTTTCCTTATTTGCAATTGTTATTTCTAAGACTGTGTATCCGATAGATTTCAGTACGACTCCAAGTTTAGGGAGGTGGGCCCCATGGGAGCCTGGGAAGATGCCACCGTCCACATTAGGAAAGCTACTTTCTAGAAGGGCAGAGTGGACCTGCAGGACCCCTGTCCTCTCTCCATGACCTCGTAGGGACGGAGCCAGCACAGGAAGCTCCAGTCTCACTGAGTCAAAGCAGACCCTGTGCTCTCCCTCCTGCTTTTCCTTACGTGTGGCCTTGTCACCATCACCATGCTCACCATTGCTGGCAGAACGCCTGAGATTTGACCTCTTCATTCTTAAAGCTTCTGTCAGATAGTCGGGCGTGCTGCTGGGGGGGCTGGTCCGTGCATGCTCCAAGGTCAGGTCTGACTTCAGGGCTTGGGTCAGACTTCCTGGTTTGAACGTGCATGGATTTAACACGACAGGTACACACAAACACAACGGGAGGTTTTGCCTCTAATAATCAATCTTCCTGAGCGGAAGAAAGCTTAAGTCAACCAGCAGATAGTGGCAATCAGTGCTTTGCTGATAAATGTTCAATAAGCAGCTCTCAAGAGACAAAGGAAGCCCAGATTGGTAGCATCTGCCTATTTCCCTGGTATAAATATTCCCACCACGTCCAATTTCAAGCTGTCAGTGTGCCATCGACCAGCTCACAAAATTCCTAAAAATGGAACCATTGGCTCGTGCAAGCCGGTAGGAGCTGTCTCCAACAGGCCAGGCCAGCCGTGCTGAGACATCCTAAGACTCAAAGGGACACAGCGTCACAGACGCAAACCGTCAGGAACTACACTGCACGTCACGGAAAGGTTACGAGGCTTGATCAGCATCTTTGAGAAGATTAAAAACAATATCATTCAAATAAGTCATATCACAAACTCTATCTTAAATCACCACCTGCAATTCCTAAAACTCTCCTGTGGAGCAGGAAAGGTCTCTGTCGGAGCGACCACGTACCTTGCTTTGAGCTTCCCAGCCACAGCTTCTGTGGGGTTAAGGACATTCTGTTACCAAGAGGCATGCTTGCTGCCGTCCTCAAAGATCTCCAGGACGCCACTTTTCTCGGCTTAGAGTAATAAGGTGACTCTAGAAAGTCAACATACAGTTTCAGAGGTGCAAGAGATCAATGCCCCCTCAACATAAGTGTCTGAGAGAGACAAGAACAGTACCACAGAATATTCACGAGACTACTGTGACAAAAGTAAAAAACACAGTCATGATATGTATATATACTTACATTTTAAAAAAAATTTTGTTATAAAGACATAACGTAATGGGAAATTTATCTAAAAATGCAAATCCATAATTCCGCCAATATTTGACGTTTTACAATGCGTGTGTAGTTCGACATTGTCGTGGTTATAGTCAACACACAATTTTGTGTCCTCTATACTCGACACTGTAAAAAACTTTTCATTTTGCTACACAGTGACATAAGCAATAATATCAAGAACTTAATATATTAAAAAATCTAGAAGAGGGGCGCCTGGGTGGCTCAGTCGTTAAGCGTCTGCCTTCGGCTCAGGTCATGATCCCAGGGTCCTGGGATCGAGCCCCACATCGGGCTCCCTGCTCGGTGGGAAGCCTGCTTCTCCCTCTCCCACTCCCCCTGCTGGTGTTCCCTCTCACTGTGTCTCTCTCTGTCAAATAAATAAAATCTTTAAAAAAAAAAAAATCTAGAAAAAAATTACCTTTCCAGGGCATTTTTTATTTTGTTATCAAAACAAGGGAAATGTTTTAAAGTCCTTTTTTAATCTGGAATTTCATCTCTTTAATTATGGAAGATATAGCAAATTTATGTGAAAACTTATTCATAAAACATGCTGATAATTAGCAAAGAAATATCTGTCTAGAGCAGGTCCTAAAAACGTAAGTCTAATATATTTAATTTTTTAAAAATTTCTATGTTTTTTCCATGGCTTCAAAATTTATGAGAAATGTCCCATTATTATTTAGAACAGGAGAATAAAGACTCACTAGACCTGGACGCATTTTTGCTCACTGGGACAGCTGAAGGCCTTCCAAACTTTGTCCATTTAAGTGTTCCCTTATACAGTAAATTAGCAATCAGGGAAACAGCTCCCCAAGTAACATTTCCCTCCTAAATGTATGTGATTCATCAATGAATAGTAAGAATTCCTCAGGAAATGTGCACGCACACAGACCAAAGCAGGAAAGGCAGAAGGAAACGGGCCGGGAAGCACGGTGGTGAGCAGGGAGGCAAGCACCCAGCCCCTGCGCTCTGCAAGCTACAAACCCACGTGGAGCTGGCTTAGGCATTCCAGAGCCACACTTGTGACGTGAACAGGACACGCAGTCACTGCTGTCACGGCCCAGGAATCCAGACAGAAGCACACCTGCTCAACACATGCTCTGAAAGGCGCGAGGGAAACGGGCCCCGGAGCTGAGACCTGGCCAGCCAGAGTGAGAGGCAACACCAGCCCACGCAGAGAAGCACGAGCGCGAGGGGGACAGGACACGCAGGTCAGTGGGGAGCAGGGCACCCATGATCAGTGCCGGTGTAGGATGAGACTCCCCGCCAGGCTGCCAGGAGAAAGCGCCGGGAGACGCCGAGCCGCTGAGGTTCAGCAGCCCCCTCAAGTTGTGATTTGGGGGTTCTCACCGTTGTAACTTACATGAAACACAATTCAGATGTTTACAGAAATCAAGATAAAAACTATTTGATTATTACGATTTTAAACACTCGAAATGCTGACTTTCGGTAAGAATAATGAAAGATGTTGTGATATTTACTTTTGGTACCTTGTAGCCACAAAGGACTTAAAACACAATGGTTCTAAAACTAGAAGGTTTAAAACACAAACACCACACTTTTACTTTATATCAATTCTCAGTTTCCTCCATGGAAGGAGAGCAAGGACATCAAAAATCCAAACTGACAGATGCTTTCTCTCTAATGTTTATATTTCTTTGTAATAGAAAACATACTTTCCTTCCTTGGCAGGAATTATCTTTCTAATTATGTTTCTCTTGGGCTAATATGAAAGTCCGTTAGTGTTCTCTGAGTGCATCATACACGTGACACGGTGTGTTTGAAATGTACACGCATGTAAGGAACATAGATACATGCGTAATAAAGTCAGGGATGGCCTCAGGTTTTTGGTGAGCAAAAGGAAGCCAATCCAGGATTTAAACTCTGTCATAAAGACATTCCTAAGCATAAAATTCACATGCGGCTCACCAAACCCTAGAGCAATGTCAGAATGGCGGAGAATAAGAGAGGCTGGCTGGCTGTCTAAACGGACCCCATGCACCACGGACTGAATGTTTGTGCCCCCCACAAGTCCTATGCTGAAACCTAACCCCTACTGTGACCGCATGAGGGGGTGAGGCCTGCAGGAGATGGTTAGCTCATGATGGGCGAGGGCCTTCATGATGGGATGAGTGCCCCCATAAAAGGGACCCCACAGAGCTCCCTCATCCCCTCCCCCGTGGGAGATACCACCCAGCGGTGGCTGTCCACAGCACAGTCACGAGAACCCGACCAAGTTGGCACCCTAGTCTTGGACTTCCGGCCTCGAGGACTGTGAGAAGTAACTGTCTGTTGTTCAGAAGGCGCCCAGCTCAGCTCAGCTCAGCCGCCCGGGCAGAAGAGGACCCACCCCTGCAGCCTCGTGCCCAACGGGCAGCCGCCTACTTGTCTACAGCCAAGGATGGTGTCTCCCGGACAGAGCTGCCACCCCTGCTGAGGACGGGGAGCACAGATCCACCCGGCGGACGCAGCCAGGGTAAGTCCACAGGAAACCACGACACCTGCCCAGTGTGCCGACGGCAGCTCTGACTCAGGAGGGGATGAGGCCCTCCGGCCGCGGCAGCGTTCCGAAGACAGAAGCAGGTTCAAAGGGCGGGGAGCGAGCACAAGAGGCCAGAAACACAGCATCTGCCGGGGGCTCAAGGGACAGTGACTCAGGAGCCTCAGCGCCTCGAGGGCCTCCTCAATCGGGGACTACTGGGGCCACGGGGTAAGGTGGGGACCCCAAGAGCACCAGCTCGCAAGACCCTAACACAAAACGGAGCCTAGCGGTGGAAGTGTTGCATTTCAATGACCCCAAGTATTTGAAGAAGACATTCGTGATCTTTCTCCCAAGACACCAGGGAAGGACAGCTTCTGAGAACCATTTTCTGTGTTAAATTGCAGAAATTTGAGAGATGAGGGGCCTGGTCATACTTACTCGGTGATGTGGGTGGAGGTTTGTGGAAACTTTTCCTTTTTGCTTTCTGAAAGAAAGAAAAACGAGGTAAAGCACGCTGAGCCTTCCGGAGCAGCCCAGCGGCCCCAGTGGTGAAGCTTGGGTGTATTCGGGATGGCTCGGAGCAGGTGCAAGGGCAGTGAGAAGGAGATTAACTCAGCAGAGACCTGTGCGCAGTCTGAGCCAAGGAAAAAGCCCATGGCACAGTGGGGCGACCCCAGGAAAGGTGACCGGTGCTGCGCCCTGGCTGAGCCGGGTCCCTGGGAGCCCTGGGGATGCTGCGTAAGTGCAGACTGAAGATACCCCACAAATGGCGTATCTGCGACCAGCCCACTGTACTCATGCCAGCATCTGAAGCACCACGCTGTGCCCGTCCGCGACGGCGGATTCGGCAAGAAGAAACCCTTGTGAATAAGGCGCCTGCAAATCCCCCTGGGGAGGGAAGGTGCAGCAGAGGAATGACCCTGTCGTAATCCCGTCTCCGGGGACAACCCAGATGCCAGTGAGTTCTCCTACCCACTACTTACGTGCCCGGGGAAATGACACGTCTTCCATGCCTGTGTTCCTCAACTGCTTCCCACTAGACAGAGAATGCCCCTCACTTCCCTTTTAGCGGAAACAAGGAGTTCTGTGTTGTGCATTTTACCCAGCAGACGGGCTGGATCCCTACTTCAGGGAGCATCTTAGGCCCCTATCCTCGGTGGTGTTGAGGGGGGCATCCCTCACGCTGCAGGGGGTCCCTCATGGCAGACAAGGGGCCCGAGAGGCTCCCCTGAGTGCACAGAGCTGTGGTGGAATGGGGATCTGCTGGTGCCACGTGCCTTCAGGGCTCTGTGTCGAGGTCCGTCGGTAACTCTGCCTGCTGGAGACATGCTGCCTGGGCTCGTCTTTCACCATGTGGCTGGAAGGCTTCATTCTCTACCCAGCACAGCTTCCCACGTGAATGCAGAGAGGCCAAGCTGGGGGCTAGTCTGCCTGGGGACCTGTGCTGTCCACTCTCCCTTCAGGCTAGCTCCTGCATCCCAGGGGCCCTGGGGCCATCCGGCCAGGACATGCAGTGCCAGGGCTGCGGCTGCCAAACGGTCTCCTATCTCCTCCCGGAGCCCTCTCCTTCCCCTCACGTGTCAGGACTGGGGGCCGGGGGCACCAGAGGGTTGTAGCCAAAACCAGACCCAGGATAGGAGCTTACCGTCTGCCTCAAATATACTCCACTCAGGACTGACACCTGGATACAAGCCTTAAAATTATAACCACAGTCGTTTACATCCAATGAAGGGCTCAAAACTCTTCAGGTGCTGAGAAGCATGTGGAGTTTATATTCCAGCTCTAAGCTCCACATTTGTGGGGAATGACCTGGTGCATGTGTTTCAGTAACATGAGCAAGGGCAAAAGCACGAGCGCGGGGATGAGCGGCTGCCCCCCGACCACACTCACCGTCTCAAAGTCAGAGTCAAAGGTAATCGCAGATAGACTGTCGTCTCCCTGGAAGAAGAGATGCAAACATTGAGATTTTAGGGCACCTGCCTGGCTTCCCCCGGTTACACACAAGGTGGAAAGAGCCACAGCTACGGAGGCTGAGACTCAAGAAACCCAGTCAAAGTAAGCAGGCGGCAGCCAGACGGCTCAGCCCAGCGGAACGAAGGGGTGGGGGACACAGAGCAGACTCTGCCTGCAGGGCTGCTCCGTGTCTGTCCACCTAGCGACACCATTTGCACGGAATCGCTGGGTACTGTTGCTAAAGAAACAGTTCAGGATAAAAGGACTTCGTTTTCCACACTGTTTAAATGTGCTCTCATTCACCTTCACATCAAAGCACGAGGAGTCTGTGGATCCTGATCAGAACAAGCTGAAGTTATTTTTAAAAAAACACACTCATTAAGACATGCATTATTTGGACTCATAAAGCTTCCTGCCCTGGCCCTGTGGGGAGGGGATAAAATCTGTACACCTAATTCCAGAACTAGGATGTCGTTTCTCAAGAGAAGAGTGTTTCCATGTAACTCACCAACTCAAGTTTAAATCCTAAAAAAAGAGACAGAAAGGAGGAACAAAATCTAAATCCTTTCAGACTGTTGTGTTGCTGATTTACGAAGCTGCTGCTGGGAGTTAGGACCGCACGCCCCTCCTGTGAACCGACGATCTGTGTCAGGCTGCTGGGCTCAGCGTACTTCAGCGAGCCGTCCGTGCTGTGGTGGAACCCACTTCCTATCCCAGCGGGACTTGCTGCCTTCTGAAAAGCACACAGATCCTCTGCAGGGCTGAGGATCAGCACTTAAACAATAACGCTGCTAGCAGCTTGAAGGTCCACTCGAAACAGGGGCAGCATCCCGTGCCAGCTGTCCGAAACAGAGTCCGGACTAAGGGTGCGGCGTGACGTGGGGCCGGGGAAGGAAGTGTGCTCCGATTAGCAGGATCTTTTACCAGCCACGGACTTAGGTTTTCGATGTCACTGAACAGGTGACGTTTTCAGGGGTAAATAGCACATGCCAATTAGAGAGAGTTTTCCCTGAGCAAAGTGTATGAATACAACGTGCAACATTTAGGAACAGAAGGCAGGGGAAGGCAAGAGCAGAGGAGCGACTGTGGCGACCGCGTCTGGGTGCCCTGGCATCGCAAAGGACGCGCCTGCCAACGGCGGGTGTGAACCTGCTGAAACTACAGAGCAGCAGCAGGTTTCTCTGGTGGACACTCGTCATTACTACTTGTTCCGAATAAAACCCTGAAAACTGTGTGATGACCTGAAGGCTCGACGAGGGAATGAGGTTATGTGTGTGGCGGATAAAACCAAGTGACCTCCCTCTCCAACAGGGGTGCTTGCCCACCACGCCCTCTCCCCAGCCAGTCCCCCCCATGGGCCACCACCTGCGCCCTGCCAGCCACGTCTGGAACCGCGGAGCCGCCGCAGGCCCGCCCCTTCGGTCAGCAGGAGAGAGACCACAGACTGTTCAAAACAGCGAACACACCGATGGCCGGTTCCCTGAGCACGATCCGCGCCGCCGCAGGCTGGCGGGCTACACTGCCCCGGACTGTTGCGAGGCGGGACCCCAGGGACTGCAGGCGGGCGGCAGGGCGGTCTGCGGGCAGAGTCCCGCGAGGCCTGGAGCAGCCCCAGGCCTGCGTGCCAGCTGTGCGATGTGGGTCACGCCACGGACCCTCTCCATCTCAGCTTCCTGGACCACAGAGGACCCATTCCTCTACCAGATTTTTTAAAAGCACCGGAAGTCTACATACACTGGGGGAGAAGACATGGCGTGTCTATATGAGATGCAGGGGCCTATGGGGACTCAGTACATGGTGACAGTGGGGAAGGGTTGCACTATCTGAGAGCCGTCTTCCCGAATGGTGGGGTGAGGAGCTCAGGCAACTGTCTCTTCAACAGCCATTGAACACAGAAAGTTACAAAACAATTGTTTGAGGTTTCTGGAAATTGACCTAAAGGCATACAACAATAGAGGCATGCAACAATTCATTCAAGAAAATCTACTAAATGTGGGGAAGAACAGTGGGAGTCCGGGGCACCGCACGCCCCCCAAACTCCATCCCACAGAAACTACTTCAGAGAGACCCGCTCTAGGAGGGTGCAGGCAGGATGGTGGGGAATGGTGGGGGGGCGGTTCTGAGAAGTAGGGTGTAAGTAGGCAGGCTAGGAAATCTGGGTCCCGGACGCCCCGACGCTGGCTTGCTTGTAGGGCAGAGGTTCCACGCAGGGAAGATCCGGCCCAGAAGGCCAGTGCCCCCTCCTGGAGTAGGGGTGTCACTCCAGGAGGGACACACGGCCATCCCTGCTGCACAGAGGTCCTTCCCGGAGGGAGAGGCAGGCCAACAGTTGAGCCCAAGGGGACTGGCTTTATTTTAGCGGGTATGGAGCATCCCCATGCCTCCCTGATTCCAGTGCCAAGTCGAAGACCACGGTGACGTGGTGGGGAGCAATTATAAAGCCCTCCCAGCTCTGCGATCGTTGCAGCAGAAAGCTAACCAGCAGAGCAAGAGGAACTCTAACAGGCCCGGGAGAGCCTTCCTGGGGTCCCGGTCAAGTCCGAGGCTCAGGGAGGCTGCCTGCAAGCATCAGACTGCACCCACCAGGAGCAGGCTCAGGGTGGACTTGGAAACATTCTCCACACCGCGCCTCGATCAACCAAAGGGCACAAGCTCACGGGCGCTAGGGGCCTTAGCACAACCTTGAACCAAACACTGGTTCAACAAGAAACTCCGATGCAAGAGCAGCTCCCAGGAAGCCAGGCTTAAAGGTAAAGTCACACATCCCTGAAGTCTGGGGGGCCATGTGCACGGCTCAGCTGCCCTCTGGGGAGATGGAGAGGAGAGACCCAAGCTGCCAGTCCTTGGCTGCAGGTGGGCAAAACCGTAAACTCCCGCCATGTGACTGCAGCCTCCAGGCCACACACCACAGAAGCACACGTGCATGCACGCACACACACCACACATGCACACGCACACAGGCACACACTGCACACGCACGCACACCACGGATGTACCTGTGTGTGCGCACACACGCAGGCACACCCACCACACACGCACACCACAGATGCACACGTGCTCGCACACACACTGCACACGCACGCACACCACAGATGTACATGTGTGTGCACGCACACGCAGGCACACCCACCACACACGCACACGCAGGCACACCCACCACACACGCACACACACCACGGATGTACATGTGTGTGCACGCACACGCAGGCACACACACCACACATGCACGCGCACACAGGCACACACTGCACACGCACGCACACCACGGATGTACCTGTGCATACAAGCACACGCAGGCACACACACCACACACGCACATGCACGCACACCCACCACACACGCACACACACCACGGATGTACATGTGTGTGCATGCACACGCAGGCACACACACCACACATGCACGCGCACACAGGCACACACTGCACACGCACGCACACCACAGATGTACCTGTGCATACAAGCACACGCAGGCACACACACCACACACGCACATGCACGCACACCACAGATGCACACGTGCTCGCACACACACTGCACACGCATGCACACCACGATGTACATGTGCGTGCATGCACAGGCAGGCACACCCACCACACACGCACATGCACGCACACCACAGATGCACATGTGCTTGCACACAGGCACACAAACCACACACGCATGCACACCACAGATGTACATGTGTGTGCACGCACACGCAGGCACACACACCACAGATGCACACACAGGCACACACACCACACATGCACATGCACACATGCACACCACACATGCACGCGCACACAGGCACATACATGCACATGCACGCATACCACGGATGTACCTGTGCATACAAGCACACACAGGCACACACACCACACATGCACATGCACGCACACCACAGATGCACACGTGCTCGCACACAGGCACACTGCACACGCACACACACCACAGATGCACATGTGCTTGCACACGCACGCACACCACAGATGCACACGCGTGTGCACACACACGCAGGCACACACCACACACGCACGCACACCACAGATGTACATGTGTGTGCATGCACACGCAGGCACACCCACCACACACACACACACACACCACAGATGCACGCGCACACAGGCACACACACACATGCACGCACACCACAGATGCACACGTGTTCGCACACACACGCACACCACAGATGCACACGCATGTGCACACACACGCAGGCACACACCACACACGCATGCACACCACACACGCACATGTGCATTCATGCACGCACACACACCAAACTCGTACGTGCACGCACATACACGTACATGCAGTGGTAAAGGCAAAGATCTGACAGGCCAAGGGGCTTACCTATAACGTTTGAGCAGAAAGTGGCTTCTGCTGACCCCAGGGTGACCCCTAGGTAGTTAGGCTGGAAGATGCAAACAAGAAAGAATCTGAGCAGGGAATCAGAGGCTGCGCAGCGTGGGGAGATCAACTGCAGGGTCAGTCCAGTCAAGTCACTCAGCAGAGATGAACCACCAAGCAAACCGCATCAGTCCCATGGGGAGGAGGGATCAATACCCAGAGTTGCTGTAACATTCTACCTAAATGTCTAGCTGCCAACAGGAAACTAAGAGACACAGAGAGAAACAGGAAAGTGAGTGATAGGAGGGGAAAAAGCGGAAACAGAAGCTTTTGAAGGGGCCTGGATGATGGACTTAGCAGACAAGGTCTTCAGAGCAGCCGTCATAAATCTGTTCAAGCCGTGCTGCCGTGAGGCTGCAAGGGGATCGGGAGGCAGCAGGGCACAGGGGTTGGACAACAGGTCAGAGGGGGGTCCGTAGTAAAGCACGTGACACAGAACCTTACACGTAGTGAATGCCTAATACATGCTCTTGCTGTCTTATTCTAGAATCTCTGAGCCCTTTCACAAGTGTTGACTCTTAAATCACTGGTGGTTCCACTCAGGCTCCAGGTCACCCCTGTGGCTCTGTGTACAGCCACGTGGTCCCACTCAGGCTCCATGTATACAGCCACCATGCGGTGAGCCCCCTGGCACAGAGTAAGAGCTCTGGGAAGTTCACCAGCCAGCCCGGAGGCAGCTGCAGTCCACTTGGGGGAACGGACAGACCGCACAGTGCCTGCTCCCAAGAGGTTCTTATCTAATTTCAAACAGATCCAAGCTCAGCAGAAAGCCACAGGTTAGCCTGGACCAAGGGCGCACAGTCTCCTAAGTGCTGAGAGAGCTTCGCACCAGTTCCTCCACGACGGAGTTCCTTGAGACCAAGGCACTGGGGCTTACCTGGTTTTGTGTCCTCAGAGCCTCACATGGAAAGGGCTTAACAAATGCTAAGCGTGTAAGAATGTTTACAGCCACACTGTTCCTAGTAGAGAAAAAGTGCCAACGAGAGAGGGAAAGCAGGGAAGTGGATAAAGTAGGGGTAGCCACAGCTCAGACTTTTTAAATCATGCTCTTGAAAACGTGTGGCTGTGGGAAAAATGTTAATAACAAATTAAATGGTAAAGGTCACAAAACAATTTAAATATGATCTTAATTTTTTTTAAACACTGTGTGGGAAGAGATGCATTGAGAAAAGATCGAAAGGAAATACACTGAACATTAAGGTGATCTTGTTAGATCACGGGTGGTTAGATCACGGGTAAATTGACTTTCTACATTTTCTCTAGTGCTCACAATTTTCACAACCACGACCTAAGAAGTCACTTTCTAAAGATGAAGGTGCAGTGAGTCCCGGGTAGGTGGGCCAGCCTTCCAGGTGAGGCAGGACTTGGTGCCTTGAGGGACGCTCTGCACTGGTTGAGCTCTGTGTAGCCCTGCCCAGCACAGCCTTCTCCGTGAGAAGGAAGCAAAGTGAGCAAAATGCCCTCTGTCTGGAACCCTCCAAAAGCTTCTCACAGTGTGGGAAATAAAGTCCAAACTCCCTGTACGGCCTGAGAGGCTGTCCACTGTCAGGCCCGCTCCCACCTTCCCCCACGAGGTCCCAGCAAGCTTTCTTTCAGGCCCTGGAGCACATCCCACCTTCCCACCCCAGGACCTTAGTGCTTGCTGGCCCCTCTGCACTCAGACCTCCTTCTGGTCAGGGACATCCAGGGCGTCCTGGGCACCTGCCTAGGGCACGCAGCCTAAAGCAGCCCTCTGCCACCCCTCGCGGCCACATGGGCCTGTTTCACGTTCTGCACAGGCCATGTTAGTGCGGTTTACTGCCTCGTTCTCCCCCCACCGGAATGCCGCTCATTAATCCACGTTGACACCTCCAGCGGAGAGCAGGGGCGCCAAAAACACTCGGAAAAGGCACGAGCTGACAGCATGCTTGCCCTCACCCAAGGGAGGAAGCTTGGAGGCACCTCCTCCGGGAAGCCTTCTCCAACCGGCGCTGGGCAGGGCGCTGTTCCCAGGGGCCGGGGGCCGGGGGCCGGGGGCTTCCCCCACCCCCATCCCCCGCACATCCGGATGGCTCGGGCCGGCCGCCCCGGCCGCTGCCCCCCGCCCCAGAGGCACGGGTGGGCGGGCACTTACACAGTAGGCTCCGCTGCCCCGCGGACCGCGGTCGCAGGCTCGCCACAGGCCGGGGCCTCGCAGGCGCCGCGCGGCGAGGGCGCAGCGTCCGGGAGGGCTTCCTGGAAGCGGCGGCCTGTGCAAGGCCGGGCGCGGTCCAGGGGCGGCTGGAGGCTGGGTGGGGGGCGGCGAGGCCCGGCCGGCTGCACAAGGGCGGGGGCCCGATGGCCGCTCTTATGCGGTAACAATAATGGTAGCTGTCACCCGGCGGCCGCCGGCCGTGCTCCCCTTCCTCCGGCCCGCGCCCGGCCCCGAGAGTCGCAGAGTTGAAGGGAACGAGGAGGCCCCCCGCGCTTACCGTCTCCGAGGCCGGCTCCGCGGTGCCCAGCGACATGGCGGCAGCGCTGCCCGGCCGCCCCTCGGCGCTGCGGGCGCGGCTGTCGGGCTGTGCGGCTCCGCCGGCCGCCCGGCCGCCCGCAGCCTCCGGGCCTGCCAGCCCGCGCGCCAGCCGCGACCCCGCTGCCATGGTAACCGCGCCGCCTGCGGAGCCCCGGATGTGGCCGGCGCCGGCGAGTCCGGCCGACCGTGCGCGTGCGCTGAGAAACCCGCGGGCCGACCCGCAGCGCGCGCGGAGGTGGCGGAGAGCCGGGCCCTGCTGGAAGTCGCGGGTCGCGCCTGACGGTTCTGGAGTGCGTCCCCCGCCTTCTCTCGTGGAGGCTCCTCCATAAGCGGGTGCGCTAGTCACCAGAGCAGGATGCTAGTATTTGTTAGGTTAACGCTGGAAGGGACAAGGGGCTTGTGCAGTGTCCCAGGCTGCTCGTTCTGGACACCTGGCATTCAGAAACTTATCCTCCCGGATCTCTATCTTAGGCTCCTGGGTTCTGATGTAGCCCCAGGACAATAAAAAATAATGAGTTTGCACTGCACTCAGTGTGTATCATGAAGATCTTTAGGAGCACTGGGCTCCAAAGCTTATTTAAATTATTATTAGCAAGTAGGATGTGCTCTTGCTCCTTCATACAGGTCTCCAAGGGCACCTACTCTGTCCCCTCACCCTGTTTTGTTTTGTTTTTCCCAGCCACGTGACGTTATCCACAAAAGCATTCCACGTCTAGAATGTAAGCTCTCTGGGGCAGGAGCTTTGTTTAGTTCACAGCCATACCTCCATCCCTTGGAAGGGTCTGGCTCAGGCAGGTGCTCAATTAATATATATTTGGCGTCCAAGGAGTCATGTAACTTCTCTGCGCCACTGTTTCCTCAAATACAAAGTGGAGAAAAGTGTTGTGAGGCTCAAATGAGTCAATATCTGTAAAGTGCTTAGTTGCCTGTTCCAGAATGAGTGCAATGTGACAGACTTCGTTTGATGGGGTGAATGAATGAATCCCCACACCACTGTAGTGTGGTGTGGCAGAAATGCCTGACAGGTTATTACTCCTCTTAGTTCTGGCACCAACACCTACTACAGGTTCATGGCCCTCTTGTCTTCTGCATCCTCACCTGCACAACAAAGAGGGTGAGCCACAAGGTGGTTCAGAGGCTGTTGCAGGAGAAACGGAGCTGATTATCTTAAGGACTCCCATTTATTTCCTCGAGGTATTGCCCACAAGGTGGACAAGAGCTTTTGCTAGCTAACCTACCTATGCACTTGTACCTGTTACTCCACTCCTGGGGCTCCGCAATGCCCCTGCTCTTCTGTTTGTGTTGCTTCACTTACTTTCTCTCATTTAGTTATAGAGACAGTACATGTTCATGACTTTTTATCTGCTCTTCTGAATTCTAAAAACTTCTGAAAGCCTTTCAAATTTTTTTTGTTGGCCAAACCTGTTCTGACCTCAAGTCATTTGCCAACAAAAGTCTGAGCTGAGGCTATGTGCAATGCTTCTGTATTCCACTTGGAGTGTATATTAATGAGTCTCACCAGGGAACTTTTAATGCATTGGATTATGGTGTGCGGCATCAGATCCTGCTGGGATTGTAATCTCACATACAGCGTATATGTACCATGTAACTTCTCTAAAGTGTGAACAATTACATTTTCTGAACCAGGTGTCTTCAAAAGTTTCAGTTATGAAACGGTGGACCTGTATAGTATTCAACTGTGGAGCCAGACTGCCTGGGTTCAGATCCAGGCCATGCCAGCCCACTAGCTCCACGACCTTCGGAGTTAGCCTCTCTACGCTTAAGTTTATTCATCTGAGGGGATGGTAATAATACCCACCCTCCTCGAAGTGGTGGCAAATCACCTGGGCTTATATTAAATGAAGCACTCAGCACAGTGCTACTGTAAGATATTTTTCCCCCACAACTGCGCAACCACACAAATATTAGTATCCCCATTTTTACAATGAGGGATCACAATTCAGGGAAGAGAACTGTGCAGTTTAAACCTTTTCACCCAAGTAGTTCTAAGGGGCGGGGTGTCCGGAGTGGTCACCCATCAAGGTCATGTTTTTTAAAGTTCTTTTTTTTTAAGATTTTATTTATTCATTTGACAGAGAGAGCACACAAGTAGGCAGAGCACAGGCAGAGGGAGAGGGAGAAGCAGGCTCCCCACTGAGCAGAGAGCCCGATGCAGGACCCCATCCCAGGACGCTGGGATCATGACCTGAGCCAAAGGCAGATGCTTAATCGACTGCGCCACCCAGGTGCCCCTTAAAGTTCTTTTTTAGCTTAGTACCCCTAAGGATTCTGCTTTCTATATCCTAATATGTACCCGGTGGTTCCCCAAAAATCTTGCTGAAACACTGACGCTATGGGAAGATGAGGCTTGTTTTGTTGCTGTTGTTGTTGGAGCCCAACACAGGACTTGAACTCACAACCCTGAGATCAAGAGTCAGATCAAGAGTCAGGGGCTTAACCGACTGAGCTACCCAGGCGCCCCAAGATGAGGCTTGTTTTTGTCCACTGGCTTTGAGAACTCTGGCATACAGCTGACGGGCCCTGAGGACCCAGTTTTGAGGCCAAAGGACCAGTGACTCAACCTTAAAGATGAGAATGCCCCTTTCCCGTTGGGCATCCGTCCCACCTGCCCGCCCACACACTTGGTCCCCTAAGCTCTCGAAGCCACGCCTTTTCCGGCCTTTGCCCCACCCCTTCCTCCGGAGAAGCCCCGCCTTCTGGGCGCAATGCCCGCTGGGTCCTCGGGCACGTACCACCGGCGTCCCTGTGAGGGTGGTGGGTCGGTGCCACCGGTTTGGCGCCGGCCTGTCTCAGCGCCCCTCAGCTTGAGCTCGGTCCCCAAGTGTGGGGCCCCGGGGCTCCCAGAGAGGCCTTCCGGGCACTTTGAGGGTTTCCCGCGGCCGCCGTCCCTGTGCGCGTCCCCGCCGGACCCGGCAAGTGGCGCGGTCCGGGGCGGGGCCTGCGGCGGCCGAGGGACGCGCCGCAGGTGAGCAGCGAGCACCGGGAGCGGTCAGGTCCGGGCCGGGGCAGCGGGCCGGGAGGAGTCCGGACCGAGGACCAGGGATCCGGGGGCAACCTGGGGCCGGTTGGACGGCAGCCGCCGCCTCGTGCCTCCTCTGGGTTCTTCGGCCGGCCGGGGCCGCGGCGGCTCCCTCAGCGAGGGCTCCCTCCCCAGGGAGCTGGCCTCACCGGGGACGGACAGACAGACCCACTCCCGACTGCGACAGAGTCCCTGCCCACCCCAGCCTCCCGAGAGCGCGCGCCCTGACTGCATGACCGAGGGGCTCCCGGTCCCCTCCCCGGCAGGACTCGCAGGTGCACGTCCCGGCCCGGGAGGGACTGAGAGTGGATGGAGCGCCTCCCCCTCCCCGCGCTACTAGCTGCAGGGTTGTGGGATGCAGACGCACTGACCCCATGCGCGTGCCTGGCGCCAGAACGCGCACACATACCCCTAACTGGCCCACGCGCTGTCCGGGTGAGCATCAAGCTGCTCCCCTCCCACCGGAGTTCAAGGTTGGCAGGCTCTGAGCTCCTAAGGCCCCTTTCCAGCCCGGGAGAGCCGAACTCAGGGCCTTGCTTGCTCCTGACCACCTCCCAGTACCACCCAGGCTGAGGTTTTGCATCCACCCTGGCATGCGGTCTTTCAGCGCCTGGCCCAAGCAGACACGGGGGCTGCCTGTGGCTAGGGTGGGTGGCACCTGGCCCTCACGTTTTCTTTGCAGGAATCTCCAGCCTCACCATGGACCCAGAGTGCTCCCAACTCCTCCCGGCTCTCTGTGCTGTTCTGGCAGACCCCAGGCAGCCCATGGCAGATGACACCTGTTTGGAGAAGTTGCTGGACTGGTTTAAAACAATAACTGAAGCTGGTAAGGGGGAGGGTGCTGCTGCTGACTGTCTTCCGGAGGCCAGAGGGTGCGTGGGACTCCCCTGTGCAGGGGGAAGGGGTGACCCCCTGGCTCCTTTCCTTCACATCCTAGAGAGTCCCCCTGGCTAGTTGGGAACACGTCAAGCTCAAGCCTGAGGGAATGAGCAGGGGAGAGCTTGATCTTGAAGTTCTTATCTGCTTCCAGCCCTGATTCAGGCCTCCTTTTGTTCAGTTCACACTGGATGGCTGTAGAGGAACTTATTTTGTTGTTACTGTTGCATTTATTCGTTTGTTTCAAGAAATCACTTTTTGTTATTATGAAACTAATACGTATTTTTTAGATAAACTTTGAACAACACAAAGGAGTAAAGAGGAAAATTAAACCACCATCAACTTTTTAATTTCTTCTCAGCCCTTTTTCCTAACACATCATAAAGCTGCGTTTTTCTTTCTTTCTTTTAATTTTATTTATTGAGAGAGGGGGGGGGGACACTGGTGCAAGTGGGGGGAGGGGCAGAGAGAATCTGAGCAGACTCCCCACTGAGCGTGGAGCCCCACTAGGGGCTTGATCCCACAACCCTGAGATCATGACCTGAGCTGAAATCAAGAGTCAGACGATTAACTGACTGAGCCACTCAGGTGCCCCAGAGCTGCATTTATCTTATAAAAGTGAAGTCACAGCATAAATATATCATGGTGTCTTGCTTTTTCTCTGTTACCATTATGGTGGGAGTTTTCTCTGTAGAATATGTTGATTTTATCGATTCTGTGCTGTGTGAATGGACTGTAATTTATGTAATCACACCTGTATTAGTAGATGTCTGTGTTTCTGACGTTCCTTACTATAAATAACGTTGGCTTCCTATGTAAATCTTTTCACATAGACAATCGATCTCTTGGCTGGTAGTGACCTTAGGATAGAGCCCATGTCATTAATTTCTGCTGTTAGTTCATTTGGTTTATCCTGCTCTTTTCCTCTCCTTTGAGTTGAACATCTTAGTCTTTTTAATACACACAAGTAAGGCTGCATACTTCTCTGGAAGCTGTGTCCTGCACGTTTTACTTTGAGGTACTTTTGTCATTTGTTTTCAGATATTTCATACTCTTCATTGTGATTTTTTCTTCACACACAAGCGATTTAGAGGGGTATCTTTTAGATTCACAAGGTGGGGTTTTCGTGTCTTATTATCATTGATTTTAACTTGTTTTATCGGATTTAGAAAATGTGTATATTTTGATTTCCTTGTATCCGTCAAGGTTTTTACTGTGGCAGAGTGTGCAATTTTTACAGATGTTCTGTAGGTGTTAATACCTGCTGCGTTTCTGTTATTTGTAGAGTCCTCAGTTGTGGCCTGGTTTGTAGTCAAATTTTTAAAAATTACTTTTAGACAGGTTTCTTTGAGACATAATTTACATACCAGGGAATTGACCCAAAGTGTACAATTGGTTGGTTTTCAGTGAGTTCACACACAGGGCGGTACAAGCATGCCACAGTGTGATTTTGCAGCGTGGTCCTCCCTATAAAGGAAGCGGGGTGCCGCCCGCAGTTCACCTGTCCCCCGGCCAGCCTGTATTCCGTCGGCCGCAGCGCTCTGCACAGTGCAGGCCTGCAGTGTCCTTACTCATCGGTTTGCTGGATTGTTTTTGAGATGGGAAGACCCTACCCTGGGATTGTGGATTCAACAATTTTTCTTTGAAGTTCCGTTTTGTGTTTTCATTTACAAATCTCGAAGCTAGTTAGGTCCATGTAGGCGTAGACTGTTCCACCTTTGCACAGCGACTTTCTTCCAAAAGCACCAGTGATGCCTTTTGCTTTCAAGTCCGGTTTGTCGGCTGTTCCTCTTGCTGCAGCCGCTCTTCGAAGGCGGGAAGCTGCGCGCTGCACCCTCACCGCTGTGCTCGCAGCCCTTCTGTGCCGTCCTGCTTCCTGCTTCCTCAGTTCTGGCTTGTTCTCAATTTAGTATGAGCAGCTCTTGAACAGACTATCTGTCGAGCTTACTGTTCTATTCGAACCTTTGTTCTTTAGTATTTTTTTCAGAACTTCCCATGCCTTGTCTTTGTTCCTTTTTCCTCCTTTTTTGCCCTCCATTGGATTGATAAAGCTTTTGTTTCTAAAATTTTTTCCTTTTCTGGTTTTGAAGTTATGCATTCCACTTATGTTCTTTAGTGGTTACCTCCACACAAACTGGATTTTAAAAGTCAAAGTTAAAAAAAAAGTCAAAAGTTAACGAGGATCTCTATCCGTTCCACCAGCAGGAGGATCTCAGGGCACTTTAACTCCAGCCCAGCACAATTTTCATGTTGTTATTGTCTAGAATTTTGATTGTATCTGTTTTTTTTCTTTTTTAAGATTTTTATTTATTCATTTGAGACAGAGAGATACAAAGAGAGAGCACAAGCAGGGAGAGGGAGAAGCAGACTCCCCACTGAGCCGGGAGCCCGACATAGGGCTCGATCCCAGGACCTGGAGATCATGACCTGGGCCGAAGGCAGACGCTTAACCATCTGAGCCACCGAGGCGCCCCTCTTGTTTTAAAACCCATCAAAACTTGTTTAACTTTTAAAGTTGGTGCTTTTTTAGATTCACCGACGTGTTTCTTGGTTTCTCAGATTCATGCTTCTCTCTTCTTCATGCTGTTCTTTTTCCTTCTCACTGAACCACATCTATTGGTGGTTGTGTCCACAAGGGCCTCTCAACGGGAAACTCTCCCAGCCTGTGCCCCACGTTTCCCTTTGCCCACCTGGGTGCCTTTGAACTGTGGTGTTGTGGAGTATAGACATTTCCGGAACCACGTCTGGAAAAGGATGGCTGTTCCGTTCTACTTCCTTGCATGTAGTATTCTCAGTGTAAGAAAAAGCATCCACTTGAGAGGTTAAGTGGTCTCCTGCTTTAATTTGCATTTCTTTTGTTGTAGTCAGCAACAGAAGGCCTTTTCCGGTTTGCTGGGCCCTTGTGTTTCCTGTCCTGTCCCTTACCTGATGTGGAGGTGATGCCGGTTTGTGCCCTCTCATTGAGTTCAGGTCGTGACTCCTTTGTTGTGATTGTTGCAAATATTTTCTTCCAGTGAGATTGCTAAATTTAACAGTGGGAGAGAAAGAGGTCTGGGAATTGCCAGAAGAATGGTCCTTCAGGGGGAGGCCTGGCTGGCTCAGTTGGAAGAGTGTGCGACTCTTGATTTCAGGGTTGTGAGTTTGAGCCCCATGTTGAGTGTAGAGATGACTTAAATAAATAAAACTTGAAGTGGGGGAGCACCTGGGTGGTATAGTTGGTTAAGCGTCCGACTCTTCATTTTGGTTCAGGTCATGATCTCAGGGTCGTGGGATCAAGCAGTTAGGCTCCGTGCTCAGAGGGGAGTGTGTTTGGCCTTCTCTCTCTCCCTCTGCTCCTCCCCCCACCCATGCATGCATGTGTACGCATGCGCTGTATCTCTCTCTCAAATAAATAAATAAATCTTTAAAAACAAAAAAGAATGGTCCTTTAGGGCAAGCTGCATCACTGTGCCCCAGTGACCCCCCTCCCTGGCTGGGCCTGCCCCCAGGGTCCAGTCTCCTGTTGTTGCAGGAGAACCCCTGCCTGGTGGAGCTGCTGTGCCACATGCTGAAACCCCAGGACCTGAGTTCCAGAGTCCTCTCCTTCTCACTTCGCCTCACGGGGGTGCTGGCAGCCCAGGAAGATTGCTTCCAGTATCTTCAGGTGAGCCTGGGTCCTCCCACCTGAGTGCCCCGCCGAGAAGTACATGGCTCACTTCTCTGCAGGTGCACAAAACGGTGGCGGCCTCCGTGGCCCCTCGGTCTCTGAAATGCGCTGCCCCGTGTCGTGACTTGTACCACCAGCTTTTTATTCCTGAGCGTGATCCTTCTGTGAAAAACTGGCCAGGAATGATGTTGGAGTAAAAGGGTCAGATTTTTGGAATCAGAGCTGGGGTTGACTCAGCCCTCCGAGCCTTGGTTTCTCCCTGTGACAGGAGAGTTGTGTGTGTCACATGGAACCATCACAAGGGTTAAGCAAGACCGTTGGTTTCAGTCAGTCCTGTTGGATGAATGAATGAGTGACTCAAGAGAATTTCTCCGTAGTACTAAGGCATGGAGCTTGGAGAGCCCCCCCAGAGCCGTGCGTCTTACAGCTTTGCACCCCCCTGCACGGGCACAGCTGGGTTGGTTAGGCGATGCCCGATGGGAGCATGTCTGGCCCTGCGATGGCATCTCTTGGCACCTCTCGGAGCCTCACCAGCTCTCAGGAAGGCACATCAACTGTCTCGGACCCAGTGTGCGCCGGGCCCTGGGAAGGCCATGCTGTGATGCAGTCACTTGAAGAGAGGACAGTAGTGGGGAGGGATGTGTCCTCAGTAGCTTCGGAATGCTGTTCATGGACGCTCCTCAGTCCAGCATTGCACATGCCACAGAGGTGCAGCCCAGCACAGCTTGCTGTGGACCGACTTTCCAGGATGTTCTCTGGCAGCTCGCTACACCAAAGTGTGTTTGGGGCTTAAGTTTGTGCTTGCTGTTCTCACGTGATACACACACTCATGCACAGGTACCCGTGGTACCTTGCGGTTTGTAAAGCTCTTCAGGGTTTGCAGAATCACTTTGATTTTATCCTGGCGGCCGTGGCCAGTCAGCAGAGCAGCGGTCTTCATTTCGCAGATGAGGAATCAGGGGAGGCCTAATGTAGGAGCCCCGCAGAAGTGGCAGCGCTCACACTAGACCTGCAAGAGTCTGCCGCTGGCTGCCTGCAGGGCCCAGGGGCCCGGGCCAGGGATGGGCTCTCAGCTGCAAAGAGAGGCTGCTCTCCCCTCCTCTGCTGTCCCCTCCCCGGGGCCCGCAGCGCTGGGTGGCCTCCTGTTCCCTTCCCGGCTACCCCTGCACAGGCTCCTGGGAGGTCTCCCAGCCCCACGGGCCCCTCAGGCACAGCTGCCCTGCAGCCTCAGTGTCTAGGCAGGGGACGTGCAGACGGACTGAGCAAGGCAGGGGCTGAGCCTCTGTCCCCGCCCCATTGGCGAGGGGCTTTCACTTCGGGAGGGTCCCCCTCCGGTGATAGCGGCTCCCACAGGGGGCCTTCCCTGTGAGCCTCCGGCAGGGGCCCGTAGCCGCTGCAGACTTAGACTCCTATCCTGAGCAGTCGGAGTCCGTCTCCGAGGTCTCGCTGTCCCTGGTCCTGGAGTCTGAGGCGATCGGAGGGGCCCCTTGCCCCTTGAGGGTCGGGCCGTAGCCGGACAGGCTGCCCCGTGGCCTGGCCGGGGCACGACATAGGCTCTGACGCCCTTGCTGCGGCGCAGATGGGCCCGGAGCGATGGCCGCAGCGGCTGCAGCAACCTCGGTAGGAGGCGGCGGGTTTCCCACACGCCGTGTTGAAACCCCGTCGTGAACGAGAATCTTACACCCCGGCAGGAAGCGTAGGACGAGGCACGATCGGACCATGGGTGTCCCTCAGCCGGTGGAGCTTGAGTGGGGAGTTAGCACTGCCGGCCGGGGTGGGGGGCTCGCAGCCGGGTTGTAAAGGGTTCGAACAGGTGCGAGGAGTAGGGTGCCGGACACAGGTGTGCTGGGGCGTCCGGAGTGGGGGATACCCGGAGGAGGGTGGGTGCCCTGGTGGACCCCACAGGCCCAGCTCAGGAGTTCAGTAGGCTGTGGAGACCATCGGGGTCCTGGAGCACAATGTCCTGGTCAGAGGCGGACTTTTGGGGGTGAAACTCATGGTACTGTTTTGGGGGAGGATTTCTGAAGTAAACAACTAACAGGATTGATGAACTTTTATTTAAAACCCAGTTCTCCCAAAGCTGCCCCCTGGCAGGCAGACGTGGCCGTGCCGGGGGCCTCTGGGGCCGCCACTGGTTGTCACCTGGCACTTCCCAGAAGCGCAGCTGCCCGTGGGCTCCTCGTGTTGGCAGCGAGTGAGAAAGTCCCAGAAAAGTGCCTTAATGCTTGAACAACAGAAAAACCGTCTCTGATCCGCCCGTCTCCTGGGAATGGGCCCAGCTCACACTTCCTTCTCTGCTTCCCAGCAGGGGGAGTTGCTGCCCAAGCTCTTTGGGGAGGCAGGACCCCTAGGAGGAGCCGCCTGGACCTCCCCCGCCGTGCGCAGCGGCTGGATCCAGGGTCTGCGCTCCCTGGCGCAGCACCCCAGTGCCCTGCACTTCCTGGCCCACTGCGGTGAGTGCCCCTGCCTGCTGTGCCCTCGGCCTGTGGCCTTGCCGCATCTGTGGGGACCCCGGGGACATCATGGCACCTTGCTAGCCATGTCTGCGTGTCTGAAAGTGGCTGTAATGTCACGGGGTTGCTGTGAGGAGCACACGGGTAGTGGGGGGGGGAGGCTCGAGGTCACTACAGTGTCCTTGGCTCACAGGGCAGATCCAGCAGTGGGGGTGACTTTGAAATTAATTAGGATCAGAAGCTTCCTTGCAAGGGTCTAACACTGCCGCCCTTGGAGCTTCCCCGTGTGGATTGCCCGACCTCTGAACAGAGGGGAGGCGGGGGCCCTAGTGGTGCCGGCTCCGAAGTCTGGCCGTGAGAGCCGCTCAGTGGTTTTAGCATCTCTGCCCTCTCCCTCGGATTCTGTCCCAGCTGAAGCCCGTTTTCTTCTCTCCCTGCTCTGTCCCCTACCCCAGGTGCCGTTGACACCATCTTCTCCCTGCAGGAAGATTCCAGCCTGTTTGTGGCCTCGGCAGCCGGGCAGCTCCTGGTGCACATCCTGGGCTTGTCTATGCAAGGCCCAGCCGGGGGGCCCCCCAGCCTGGAGGCTGGTGATTGGCCGGCGTGTGCCCAGAAGATCGTGGGTCACATCGAAGAGTCCCTGCGTGCCACGGCTACCCCACAGATCACACAGGCTCTAAACGTCCTGACCACCACATTCGGGCACTGCCATGACCCTTGGACACAAGTTCTGTGGGTGCAGCTGAGTCCGCTCGTGGCCAGTCTGCTGGAGAAAGACCCCGTCCCAGCTGCACACTCGCTCGTGGATCTTCTCCTCAGCGTGGCCCGGTTAGTTCCTCTGGGGTGCAGCCGGGAGTGGGCAGGAGTTGGGGGTGCTGTTTCCCTTGGGAAGTCTTAAGGTAGCTGTTGGATCTGGGGCCACATCTCGTGGGCTCCCCCAGGGCACCGCCAGGGGCAGGGGAATGCCAGAGGGGGTCTGAAGGCCCCCACGCCTAGGAAGGACTCCGTCTCAGCGGGACATACCCAGTCCAGGGCTGTGGCATTCGGGCACTACACGGGCTTTGGTGGGCAGGACAGAGAACTGACTTTCTTTCTGGGCTTCTCTGCAGCTCTCCTGGGCTGAGTTCTTCCAGCTGCGGCCTGTGGGAGACTCTGGCTCAGACTCTGAGCCGTCTGAGCCCCACCCAAGCAGGGCCGTTGGCGTTAGGGATCCTGAAACTGCAGGACTGGTAAGGATTGGGGCTTATGTCATGTGAGGACAGGCAGAGAGGTCTCGGGCATGGCCCTCATGGTCAGGGAGCTTTCGGGGAGCTCCTGAAACCAGAGAAAAGTCAGGGGCGGCCATCAGGGATGTGGCTGGGCCATACTCCGGTTATTGCCAGAGCCTTGCTGGAGGGTGTGGCTTCCACGTGCTGTAGAGACAGAATAACGTTTTCAAACAAAAGCTTTGTAGGCTCCCCAAAGAGAAAACAGACTTGGGGCTGCTTCGCTCAGAGCAGGGCTAGATTTGTACCCAGGATCCGCTTGCTCAGCTGCTGTCTGTCCCCCTCCCCAGTGGCCTTAGCATGGTATGCACATCGCTGGGGTGGATTCTAGGGGCCCTGGGATGATAGAGGGGGACCTAGTAGGCAGGAGTGGCCAGATACCTTCCCGCAGGGAGAGGGAAGGATGCATGGGTCCAAAAAGATGGGAAGAACGAGGGCGTCTTTCCACGGTTCTGGGCAGATGAGACATGGTCATGCTGGCCCAGGTTGGGGGTGAAAGTCGCCACAGGACCCACTCCCCAGAGGGGGGCTGGGGGTACAGTGCAAGCCTGGCTCTGGGCTCCAGGCTCTCCAGATGTTCAGGGAGAGGTAGTGGTCTGACGGGGGAGGGCTGGGCAGCCGGCCTGGAGGGAGAATTCTGTGCTAGCTTAGCCTCCCACCTGACCCTGAGCCCAAGAACGCAGGAGATGAAGCCCCAGGAACGCTCCCAGGAGGTGGGCCTCCCATCCCCCTGGCCCTCAGCAGGCACTGTCCATTGGAGCAGGTGTGGCCCATCCTTCGAGGGGCTGTTCCTGGGGCCTGGGGAGGTGCTTTCTAGCAGCTTCCGTGGAGTCCCCTGCTGGTGGCCTGCGTGATGGTGGCCTGAGTGCTGGTCACAGTGCTTGCAAGGAAGTTGTTTCTCAAGAGGGTGTCCGGATCACCAGCACTGGCCTCTTTGCCCCAGACTTGCTGGGGATGTTAGGGGGTCAGCTGGCCCAGCCCAGGGTCGGGAAGCGGCACTCACTGTGTCCTCTGTGCTTAGTCCACAGGCACTGAGGGCCCAGGCCTTTGCTGTCCTCCTCCAGCCTCTGGCCTGTGTCCTTAAAGCCACGGCTCAGGACCCCGGACCCTCTGGTATGCTGCTTCCTAAGGGTGGGCGGGTGCAGGAGGGCAGGCCACTGGGGTCCGGGGCGTGTCCTTGGTGTTGGGGCAGGTCAGTGGGCAGCAGGGTACCCAGCTCGCCGCCCCCGCTGAGAGTGCAGGGGCTTGGGTGGGGGCTGTTGTCACAGGTCTGACTGCTCCTCATCTTGCGTCCCTACCGTGGGATGAATGGGGCAGCATCACCCCCGGTGGGCGTCATCCAGGTGGCCCGAGTAGCTGGGTGGTTACGTGGGCCTGCACCACATGGTGGTTCCCGACCCAGAACAGGCACCCCGGCTGTCCCCCTGGATGCGTCTAGATTCTGTGACCAGGGTGATGGGGGGGTTGGCCTCCCCTGCTGTGACTCATCTTGCTTCAGCCTCGCGGTGTGCCGAGGATTAGCGAAGGGGACCCATGTGTACCTAGTAGCCCCGTGTTGAGCGTGGGGACCAGTGTCCTGAGCAGCGGGACCGGCCCAGGAACGGGCTGTGGGGAGAGCTGGGCCCCACGGCTCAGGAGCCCCGCAGACAGGTTCAGAGAGCCCAGCTCCGGCCAGCCCGTGTCACCGTGGGTGCGTCACCCTCTGGGAGCCTCCGGTCCTGGTGTCCCGCGTGCGGCGGCAGCTGCGGGGTCGCTGGCCGGCCACAAGGCCTGCAGCGGCGTGCGGGAGGCGCCCGCTGACTGGGCGCGGCCCCTGGCTCGGCCTGCAGGTGTGCCTCCCGGGACCGTGGGCGCCTCCGTGGCGGCGGGCACGCCCCTCTCCTCCAAGGCGGCCTGCGTGGGGCTCCTGTGCCGGAGTCTGGCCCACCTGGAGCTGCTGCTGCCCCTGGTGAGTGCGGCCCGCGCCCGAGTCCGCAGCGGCAGGGGACCTGGGGCCTGCGCTGACCGCCCCCTCTCCCCCAGCCCCAGCGCCCCTGCCCCTGGCCTCAGGCGCCCCTGCTGGGGGCCGCGGTGACCCTGCTGCAGCTGTGCGGGGGCTCAGCAAGGCCGGCCTGCGACACGGGGCGCCACCTCGGCACGCTCCTGCTGGGCTGCGTGCGGGTCCAGCGGGCGGCCCTCGATTTCCTGGGGGCGCTGTCGGACGGGACAGGTAAGGCAGAGGGCCCCGCAGGCCCCGCTCGCCTGCTGCGCTGGGCCGCCGTCCTCTGCGCGTCCTCTCTGGGGCGGGGCTGGGACTCGGCTGGCCGCTGCGTCCCGTCCCCTGCTTTCCTGGGATTGACGCGCTCTTGTGCTGGGGAGGCCCTGGAGGGGAAGGCTGGGTGCTTCCTCCATGTCTGTCTCAGGCCCCCGAGAGCTGGTGACGCAGGTGTTCGCTGTCCTTCTGGAGTATCTCAGGAGCCCAGACTCCAGCCCCACGGTACAGGCACGGGGTGCGGGGGGGGGGGGGAGACGTGTGGGGAAGACCCTGCAGGCCTCTAGAACAGGGTCTTTTGCGGGACCAGAGGTGCTTCTTTTTTTTTAGATTTATTTCGATAGAGAGCAGGGAGAGGGCAGAGGTGGAGGGAGGGAATTTCAAGCAGACTCTGCTGAGCGCAGAGCCCGACGCGGGGGGCTCCATCACGACCCTGAGATCATGGCCTGAGCCGAAACCAAGAGTCGGACGCTTAGCCGACCGAGCCACCCAGGCGCCCCCAGAGTCTCTTCCTACAGTGAGCGGCAGGCGGCGGCTTGGGGTTTGACCCAGGGCCTAGTGGTGGTGAGGCCTGAGCGCCAGGGGAGCTGAGCCATGCAGAGCAGGGAATTCTCTAGGAGAGGGGGGACTGGAGCCCCACGGGCCCTGCATTTGGGATCCAAGCTCCTCGTCAGCGTTTTCTGCAAACACGCTCCTCATCATGGCCGCATGGTGGCTGGGCTCTGGTGGGAGCAGGGTGAACGCCCCCTGCCATCGAGCAGGCGGTTAGAGGTTGGCCCGGCAGGCCTGGTGGCTTCCCGCGCCTTTGAGGAGAGGGGGCCTGGAGAGTGTCCAGTGGTGGGGGTCCTGACGGGAGCTGTCTCCTCCTCCTGTCTCGTGACCCGGGATGTCAGCTCTGCCGCTGGCTGGTGCTTCTGCCTCCCAAAAACGAAACCCGGGGCTGCCTGCTCCCTGCCCCCGGGGCCCCATCTGTGTCACAGAGAGCAGGGACAGGAGCACCGGGTGGCGGACAGGGGCAGGCAGGCCAGCTCCCCCTCACTGCTCCTGGCCCTGCAGCCCTGCTTTGCCTGCTCCAGGTTCTGAAGAAGGCCTTCCAGGCCACATTCAGGTGGCTCCTGAGCTCACCCAAGACCCCCGGCTGCTGGGATCTGGATCCCCATGCCCTGCTGTTCCTGAGAGGTAATCCGGGCCCTTCCCAGCTAAACCGAGGGAGTCACAGGGGTGAGCAGTTGGGAGCAGGGCGGGCCTGGCCTGGGCTCCTCTGAGCTGCCCCTCCTGCCCCAGACCTGCTCCCTGTGCTGCAGAAGCGTCTTTGCAGCCCCTGCTGGGAGGTGAGGGACTCCAGCCTCGAGTTTCTGACCCAGATGACCAGACACTGGGGAGGTGAGTGCTGGGCGGCAGGGGGCCTGGCCTCGGCACACCGGTTGTCTCTTGGTGGCTTTGGGAAGCAGACCACCGAGGCTCCCCTGGGAGAAGCGAGGGAGGAGGCTGCGGGCTCCGGCCTTGGTCACAGCCGGTTGTGGCCGCTTGGACCCCCAGGGCAGGCCGGCTTCAGACACGCGCTCCTCGCTTCGGAGGTGCCCAAGCTCACCGAGCAGCTCCTACGAGATCCTGAGAGTTACGTCCGTGCCAGCGCAGTGACTGCCATGGGGCAGCTCTCCAGCCAGGGGTTGTGTGTCCCCCCCGCCGGCCCTGAGCACCCAGGGGGCCCGCAGGTAGGAGCCGGTGGGGCCCGAGGTAGCCCACACCTGGCGGTCGTCTAGATGCCCAGGGCCTAGTGGGTTGGCCACCCAGGGTCAGGCAGTCTGGGGCCAGGGTTCTGTCAGGGACGTTCCCTGAATCCCTGGCTCTTCTTCCAAGCACCCCTGTCATTTGGATGTGGTCACCCCTGTTTGATGCATGAGCAAATGGAGGGCTGAGGGGAAAAGCAGGTTTTGCCCCAGACCTGCGTGGCAGGGGATTCTCTTTGGGGCGGGGGTTCTGTGCCCGTCAGCCCTGCCTGCCCTCTCCCCTCCCACCGCCTCTCTCTCTGTCCTCCAGAAGAGCCTGCTCGTGGAACTTCTGCACATCCTCTCCACAGACTCGGAGGGATTCCCGCGGAGGGCCGTCATGCAGGTCTTCACCCAGTGGCTGAGGGACAGCCATGCCGACGTGGCAGGGGACGCGGAACAGTTTGTGGCTGGGGTGCTCCAGGTAGCCAGCCAGGATCTGGACTGGGAGGTCCGGGCCCAGGGCCTGGAGCTGGCGCTGGTGTTCCTGGAGCAGACGCTGGGCCAGCCCCGTTCCCACTGTCCCTATGCTGTGACCCCGCCCGTGGAGGCCCCCGTCGGCCCGCTGGCCCAGGCCCTGCAGCCGCTCTGCCGAGTGCGGCTCTTTGACTTCGCCTTTCGTGCCTTGTTTGACTGTGACCGACCCGTGGCTCAGAAGTCCTGTGATCTCCTCCTCTTCCTGAGGGCTAAGACGGCTTCCCCCAGCGGCCTGCAGGAGTCCCGGAGCAGCCCCGATGTGGCCTCCGTGGAGGCCGCCCTGCAGAGCTGGCAGGCGGGCGATCAGGCCCAGCCCCTGGGGGACCTGGAGCCCGAGGTCGTGCTGGCAGTGCTGAGGTCCCTGGACCTGGAGGGCCTTCGGGGGGCGCTGGCCGAGAGCAGCGACCACGTGGAGAGGAGCCCTCAGTCGCTCCTGCAGGACATGCTGGCCACGGTGGGCGTCCTGGGGGAGAACGAGGCCGACTGCTACTGAGGCAGCCCACTGGCCACGTGCCCGGGCCCCCTCCCCTGGCCACGTCCCTGCCTTGGGACCCTGTTGTCCTGAGAGCTCTGGCCGGCCGGGCAACACGAGGGACCTTTTGGGGAGACCGGGACCAGGTGGGACCAACCAGGTTGACGAGTCCGTCTTGATGTAAGATGAAAGAAGTGACTTATTTTTTACTCAAAATAAATGGCGTTTGGCAGCGCTGCTGAGTTAACGTGTGTTCTCGCTGCCGCGGGGGGAGGTCCCAGGCCCAGTGGGGCTTTGGAGAAGCATCTGAGGAGGGATTTCTCTGCTGGACAGCCGCGTACCTTGCGGGTATGTGTTGGGGGGTCTCGACCCACTGTGCCCCCGGGATGCCCAGACGTCAGAGAGAGAGGAGCTTGGGCTGGAGAGTGTCTGGCCCTGGATTGTAGCCCCTGGTGATAGTGACCCCGGGTCGGACCAAGGCCAGGTCTCCGGCCTCTGAAGCCCCAGGATCACCACACACTCGTAGTGGCTGAAAGCCTGCTGTCTCAGCCGACCAGGCAGAGCTGCTGGGGGTAACGTCGGGGGGAGTCGGGGCCCGGGTTAGTGCCCAGGCGGCCGCACGGCTGCACCGGGGCCAGCTCTGCCGTCCCCGGGCCGTGGGACTCTGGGCACGTCGCTCCCTCTTGGAACCTGTTTTCTCATCTGTGAAATGGAGGTTGTCCCCTTTGCCTCCCACGGGTGAGTGTCCTGGAGTTCTGAAGCAGCTGGTAGGGTCGAAGAAGAAATCTCAAGAGAAATTTAGAAACATTTTTAACTAAATAAAAGTGAAAATACAATTTACGGAAGTTTGTGGGATTATGCAGTGCTCGGAGGGAAGGGTACAGCGCTGAGTGCAGAGATTAGGAGATGAGGAACATCTCAGATCAATAGGCTCTACCTTCGATAACTAGAAAAAGAACAGATTAAATCTAAGGCAGAAAGAAAATAGTAAAAACTGGAACCGAGATCAGTGAAATTGAAAACAGGAAATGAGTGGAGAAAATCATCTAAGCCAAAAGCTGATTCTTTGGCGAGATCAGTAAGTAAGATCGATAAGCTGACTACAGGAAAGAGGGTACAAATTATGAACCCCCCGAAATGAAAGTGGGGAGCTCACTACAGGCCCCACAGACACTGAAAACCTCCAGGAATAACGACAAAGGGGTCCTGCGAGCAGGTTCGGGCCCACAGACTTGACCTAGATGAGATGGGCCAATCCCTTCAAAGACACAATCTGCCAAAACTCACACAGGAAGAAATAGAGGATTTCAATAGGCCTGTTTCTGTTAAGGAAATGGAGTCAATAATCCGTAACTTTCCGAAACGGAGCGCGGGGCGCAGACGGGTGTGCGGGTGAGCTCTAGCCGCTCGAGGAGGCCATGAGCGCCCTCTGCCGTCTCCCAGAGCGCTCGCTCTGTGAGGCGTCACCCTGACTCCCAAATCAAAGATACTCCCGGAAAGCGCCAGAGACCAGGAGGCCGTGAACAGAGATGGTAGACGACGTCAAAGCACTGGCAGGACGAGTCCGACGAGTAGAAGAAACGACACGGCCACCCAGTGGGGTTCATCCCAGGTGTGCAAGGCTGGGTCAGCCATCGCGTCCACGGGCTGACGGAGAAAAAGCAGATGCGGAAAAAGCGTCTGATAAACCCTGTTCTGCCCTGTTCTCCCCGCAGAGGTGAAGGCCCCACAGCCTCTGCCTACATCACAGAGACTTCTGGAGGGAGAGAGGTGTGTGGGGGGAGACCTGCTCTGGGCAACTGCCGTGGGAAGCCGCTGGGGCTGTCCCGGTGCAGGCCCAGGGCATTCGGCCTGCCAGCCGCACCCGCGGTCACGTCCTGGCCCCACCACTCACTGGCTGCTGTGTCCGGGGTGGGTCCCCTGCCTCCACTGAGTTCCGTGTGGGCTGCACCGGGCTGTGGAGAGCTGACGGGGAGGCGTGGTGTGTGGCTCACAAAGACGGCAGTTGATACGTGTTAGCTTCTCGCTTTACTCCATCTTTAACTGCTGTGCCCCCGAGCTCGTGTGGATTGGCCTGCTCTCCTGCTCTGCCCACCTCCTTCCCCTGGCTTCACACACCACCCTCACGCTCCTGCCCAGACTTCTCTCTGAGCCCTGGACCTGCACGCCCACTGCCCACGGGTCAGCCGCCCTGGGACGGGGCAAGGACACTGCACACATCATAGCACTTTCCTGCGTCCACTGTCTCTCTTGTGGGTTCCTGAGGCCACTTCGTCATGGGTCTCCTTCCCCCCCAGCCTTCCTCCAGTCTGTTCTCCCTGGCTGCCAGAGTGAGCTGTCTAAACCTGGTCGTTGTCCCTTCCCTGCGTAGAACCTGCCATGGCTCCCCATTGCCAGCAGGCTACACACAAGATCCTTTGGGCCAGGCGCCCATCAGCCTGTCCAGCAGGATCCCTTGCAGAGCCCTACCTTATTCTCCTGGAGAATCACTCACAGGAGACTATGTGAGTCACGGGCCGTGGCTAGATCTCTGGCCCTCTGTCAGTTTCAGCTTCAGCAGGCGGTCTGCGGCGGGCCCAGGAGCCTGCATGGGGAGCCAGCACCGCAGGATAGCCCGGCGATGAACATCCCTGTTTGGGTTGTTCCTAAGATGTCGTCCTGTCCCCATCCTTCTTGGGGTACGCTGACACCAAGTGTAGGCTCTGAGCTGGCAGCCGCTTCTTCCAGCACGTGGGGGTCCACTGAGCACGCTCCACTGTCCCCGACTCCCGCTGCCGTGGCCAAGAGCTCACTGCCCACCTCACTGAAGTTCCTGAACGTAACCTGTCTTTTCTCTGCGGCTGCTCTTACCATTTGTCTCCTTGTCTTTGGGTTTCTGCAATTTTACTATTGTGCAGGTGAGGGGGTTTTTGTTGTTGTTGTCGTTTAATTCTTGGGATTCTTGAATCTGGATATTTTTCCATCAGCTCTGGCAGATTCTCACCCGTCCTTTCAGATGTTGTCCCTGCTCCGTGTTGTCTCACTTCTCCTAGAACGCCATAAATTTCTGCGATCGTGCCGTTTGATTTCTCTGTGTTCCGTTCTATCTGTGCTTTTTGAAAATTTGTCATCACTTCGTATAGCTTCTGCCGTGTGCTGGTACTTTCAGGCTTGCTCTGTATGTCTTAAGCAAGCTGTTACTGTGTGGCCTGTGTCTACACTAGTCCTGGTGACACCAGCTGCTTATCAGGCACCTTGAGAGGTCACGGCTGAAATATCGCGTCCCCTCACTGCTCACAGAGTGTTTCTCTGCAGGGCAGCTTTCCTCCCAGTGGTGAAAGGGGACCCGGGCCCGTCTGTTCTGGTGCCTTATCATCAGCCCACGGCTCCTAAGGCTCCTGCGGGTTTGGGTCCATGCTAGGCGTGCAAAAACGAGAGGAGAGCACGAAGGATCCAACAGGACTGGCTTCATGGGCAAGGCGCGGAAGGCACACATCACTATGCACGTTCCCTGGCCCGGGCTTCAGTCCCGTGGCCGTGCCCAACAGTGCCGCTCTCTGGGGGGCGCGGGGAGGCCGAGCATGGTGGGGGGAGAGTGACTGGGGCCAGCCAGCCAGGGTCTGCCACAATGTGTGACAGTCCCGGGATCCAAGTCTGTCTCGGTGCGTGCCGATGGCACCTCGTTCCCACCTGTTGTTGGCTGCTAGCCGTGTGCCCCCCACTGGCTTTCCGACACCTGGAGGCCCAGGGTGAAGGGGAGCTCTCCTGGGGGGAGCTCAGTGGGGACCAAGCCCAGCGCACGCTCAGGCTTGCACCTGGGAGCTGCGCCCCGCTGACGCGGCCCTCGGCCTGGAGGGGGCGCTGGGGCTTCTGAGGAACTGTGGTCCTTCTGCTGTTGCGTCTCCCTGCACAGGGCCACTCTGGTGCGGCTCCCTGGGGTTCCCAGCAGGATCGGGGGCAGGTGCAGCTCCGATCCGTCCCCACCCGAAGAGCGTAGCCCTTCAGGTTTTCAGTTTAGGGTGAAGTGGGTCTTCGTGGGCAGAACTGGCTCTGACTCCTGCCCTCTGACCCCATGAGTGCCCCAACGGGCATTGGCAGGTGTTGACAGATGCTCTCTGGACGGAAGGGTGCCAGCCAATCAGAATGGACGTTGGCTGGTATGTCCAATCAAGGTGCAGCAGCTGACCGCGAGCGCTGTTGCTATGCAGATTTCTCTTCCCAGCAAGGGCAGGCTAGATTATCTGGGCCACCCATGTCACGGCAAACGGGGAGAGCGTGGGCCCTAACACCACCTGGAGGAGCACGGAAGTGCCCACGGGAGAGTGGGGAAATTGCACGCTCAGACACAAGCCCTCCGGGGGACTCAGCTCAGAGAAGGAGGGCGGATGCCCCGTGGGGCCGGAGCTCTGAGCCACAGTTCCCGCTGAACAGAGACTGAAAAATCACAGCATCTCTGACCCACAAACCTGTGGCTACCCAGGAAGTGTAAGGTTTCCACACAGGTGTCCACGGAGAGAAAACGTAGAGAATGAAAGTTCTGATCCAGCCGGGTCCTGTGACCACCTGGGAGCTGGGACTAATAAAGCCGCCCTCTGTGTGCTGCCGGCTCCTGGGAGGCAGAGGTGGGCCTCACACACGTGTCTCTGTCGCTAGCTTCTAGCACAGGGCTGGCGCATAGTAGGGCTGTGTACTGCCCACACACTCTGGTCTGGTCCTCAGCATCTGGGGGGCCGGTGAGGGTGCTCAGCATGTGCTGACTGCGTGAGATTGGGCGGCTGGTGGCCAGGGCCCTTGGAAAAGCGTGTATCAGTTGGCTACTGCTGTGTAACAAATCCTTTCTAGCCAGTGACTTAAAACAACAGCATTTGGGTGCGTCTGAAAGGTCTGGGGGGCCAGCCAGGCACCGCTGCTTCTCTGGGCTTGCCCTCCTGCCTCTGGGCTCAGCTAGGGACTTGGCTGGGGGCTGGCTGTTCTGGGGAGGTCTCAGCGGGGACGGCTCAGGCCCCCTCTGTCCTCGCACCTGCCCGCAGGCCAGCCCGGGCTTGCTCTCATGCTGTCGCTCCAGCCCAGAGGGAACAGGCAGAGACACACGCCACCCCGGGGGCCTGAGCTCAGCACTCGTCTAGCGTCACCCCGGTCACCTTTTATCGGCCAGAGCAAGTCACGAGACAGGCTCAGATTCAAAGGGCACACGGATGGTTCCGGGAGGGATGGAGAATTGGGGATGCCTTTGGGGTCGATCTTCTGCAGAGGGGGAGCCCCGAACCCTTGCCGCATTGAGCCAGCCTCCAAGAGCGGGGGAGGCTTGGGCCTTGCTGCTCCCAGAGCTCCTGACCTGCCTGGGATGGGCCTTTGGTGGGCCAGTGGGGACAATAGTCCAGCCTCAGGACACGACCCCAAGTCCTTTGTGAGCCAGGCCGATGCCCAGGCAGGGCAGTCAGCACGGGAGTTTGTTGAATGACTGAATGACAGCTCCCGTAGTATGTAGCAAGAGGAAATCCTGAACTTCCTTCTCCGGGTGCAAGCCTAGTCCGGGGCTGGGGCGGGGGGGGGGTCTCTACTTAGGGGAGCACGCCCCCCGTGCCTGCCTGGGAGCCCGAGGGCGGAGACCCCGGGCCTCGTCCCCTCCGTGGAGACTGTGTTCCCTGCACTTGTCTGTTCCCGTCAGAGCCAAGATGTGTCGCCATGGAAACCGCCTGGCAAGCACGCCGGCAGGCAGAGGCGGCCCACAGCAGCTCGGGCGCCTGCTGCAGTGAGGGTGGCGGGACGGCATGAGCGAGCGCGCACGCCTGGCTGTGTGTGTGCGACCCGGGCGTGCGCTGTGCACGTGTGTGAATGGAGGCAGGTGTGCGGGCACGCGGGCGGGCGTGTGCAGGGGTGGGGGCCGACATGCTGCGGTGCATCACCGGTCTGAGCGCTCAGTAGGAGCCGGGCGTCGCGCTGCACGCGGGCGGGAACGCGACAGATGTGGCCGCAGCGCCCCGCCCGTAGCACGCCATTCCGGGCCGAGGACAGCTGCTGAGCAGGTAGGCACGTGTCAGGAGGGCTTCTGGGAAGAAGTCGCCGTCGGGCTCAGTGTGGAGTGGGTGTCGTCCCAGCCAAGCGGGGACGGGGGCTCCGGGGGGAAGGCCCTGCCCGGCAAAGGCCTGGAGGTGGGCTGGGTGGGGAGGGCAGCAAGGAGTGGTGGCCGGAGCGCCTGGGGCCCTGCACGCGTGGCAAACCGGGTGGGGTTGGGGGATGCCTTCTGGGCAGAGGGACCCCGGAGGGTGAAAGAGGGTAGTGTCTGGGACGCACAGAGCCGGGGTAAGTGTGGGCCATGGCGGGCCGAGTGGCCACCTCAGGGGCTCCAGGGGAAGGCTGGGCTTTGAGAACAAGGGGAGTCCTTGAGAGGCCTCGTGGGGCGCAGGGCTTCATCCAGCTGTGGGTGTGCGGCTTGGAGGGGGCCCCGGGGAGACCTGAGCCGTCATACAGGTGAGGCTGGGCAGCCTGGCCAGGGCCGGGGGCCGGCCGGAGATGGTCTGGAGGTTCACGAGAGGCTCCCTGGTCACGGTGGCGGTGAGGAGCGTCTACTGGGATGGGAAGCGCTGGGGGAAGTGGGCGCGGGGGGAAGGCTTGGGTGCGCACCTGAAGGTGAAGTGCGTGTGGCCCCCAGGGCTGCCCCAGGAACGCCCAGAACATGCTCGGAGCTCAGGACTCAGACAGGCCGGACCCCACCGCTGCCCGGGGCCCCAGCTCCGGCCCCTCCAGGCGGGGCGGGGTGTGCGGCACCCGGAAGAACGCAGCCCCGGGTGGGACTTGCTGGCACTCAGGGAGCACGCCCGTGTCCTTGGCACCCCCCCCCCCCAGCCACTGTAGCTCTGGGGCCGGGCTGCAGGTGTGGATGCAGCGGGAGCTCACGGCCTCGCCGGCCTCGCCGGGAACGAGGGCCCTGCAGCAGGACGGCCTCCTTCCGCGGCCTCCCTGCCCTGGCTGGTGGGAGATGCAGCCTGGGTGTCTCAGGAAGGCCCCGTGACACCGGCCCCCCGCACCCCTGCAGCCTGGTTGTGTCGGGCTGATTCTGGCCCCGCTTGGGACCCCTCCCCCTCCCTGACTGAGCCCCTCCTCCTGGGCTTGCTTAGAGAAGCTTCTGGACCGTGGGGTCCAAGGACTCAGACCGGCCACAAAGCTGGCTCCCTCCCCCCAGGTAGGGCTCAGTGTGGCCAGACCTCCTCACGGGCCTGCCCAGAGCCGCCCACCCGCCTGGGGTCTGCTCCCCCTGGACTTCGGGCCTCCCCAGGCCTCCCCTTCAGGGCGGGGGTGGGGGGCAGGCACACCTGCCAAGTAGGCTGGAGGACATCCCAAATCCTGACCGCGTGGCCTCACGTGGGCCCCCTGGCAAGTCACCAGACCCTAAACTTCCGAGGCACCGTGTCCAGCAGAGATGTGCGGAGCTGAGCGGCGTGTGCCCAGGCTGCCTCGGGGTCAGACGCCTTCCGGAGCATGGAGCATGGCCCATGTTCCTGCCCCATCAGCGCTGACGGCCCCCCAAGCTGCGCGAGGCTGCTGATTCTGGTTGGGGAAACGGGGCTGGCGGGGGAAGCGGCCCATCTGTCTGGAGCACCCCCCCCCGCCCCCACTGTCATGCTGGGCACGGGGCAGGCTCTGTCCTGGGAGCGCCTGCCCTGCTCCGGGCCCCGAGGGTGGAGCTGTTGCGGCTGCTGGGGCCCAGACCAGGGGCTGTGTGGTCCCTGGAGCCCAGGGGGCCACCTCCATAGTCCAGGTGACCCTGACGGGGACCGATGTCGCCAGGGCATGGGGGCTGCCTTCCCCGGAGAGGGCGTGTGTTCCAGCCGCGTGCCCACCGGGTTTCTCTGTGTCTCTGAGAAGAGCGGGGACTCTCTCCAGTCCCCTGACCTCCCCAAACCAGGAGAGGCAAGAGGATGCGCCAGAGGGAGACAGACTCGGGTGGAGGGGACATTGATCAGAGCAGTCCCCCTGGGCCCCCACTCCCCCTGCAGGCTTGGCCGAGCCCGTGGGGAGCGGTCCTCAGTGTGTGGCCCCAGCCAGCCTGGCTGCTCTCTGGGGGGCACAAGGGCTTTCTGAGCCTGCATCGGAGGGGATGCTAATCTGGAGCTCGGAGGGTGGCCCCCCGGGCTGGGCCCTTCTGGCAGCCCCAGCCTTGCTCGGCCCCTCACGCCCACCTGTCCCACCTCCAACCCCAGGGGCTTCTGTCCCGTCCACCCCCCCATGCCTGAGAGGGCCCTCAGGCAGCCCCGAGCTGGAGGTGAGGGGCTGCGGCTCCGGGGGCTGGGAGTCCCTGGGCGCCCAGTGTGGGCTGGTACAGGGTGGGTGTTCAGGCGGGCGGTTCCAGGCTGGCAGGTTGGCGGGGGGGGGACGATAGCTTCACTTTGCATTTCTCCAGCGAACTCAGCTCAGCTCCAGGAGCTGGGATGGGAGGCCTGGGGAAGCTGAGGCACGTGCAGGGAGGCCCTGAATCCATGTCCCGGCCCTCTTCGAGCTGACCCCAAATCCCATAGGCCAGCGCGAGACCCTCCCACGGCCAGGGCCTGATGTTCAGACCTGAGCATCACCCGCCTCCCCGGCACTGCTCCCAGGTGACCTAGTGAGAGACATGGACGCCCCTGCTGGGCCATCGGTCCCTTGCCTTTGTTCCAGGGCCCTTGACCACCCCCCGCCCCCCGTGTAGTCCTGCTGCCCTTCTTGAGCCCTTCACCCCCCCAAGGATGGTCCTTTCCCCCGAGGCCCCGCCCACTCCGACCTGTAGTCCCTCCGGCTGGCGGGAACCCCTCTCTGCCCCAGAGCCCAGCGCCTCTCGTCCCCCTCACGTGGCACAAGCTCTGCAGATCCGTCCTCGGCGCCTCCATCCTCCGTCTCCGCGGCACTCTGTCCGCCTTCGCCGTGCCTGGTGCCCTGGGACAGAGCATGCGCCGCACGGCAGCTTGTCTGAGCATTTGCTCAGAGGCTCTCGGGGAGGGTCCTTCCCGCCGCCTTCAGCTCCTGCTGGCCCCGGCGTGCCGCGCTTGTGGTCAGACCCTCCACCTCAGCCTCCGGGGCCGCCTAGCCTTCTCCCCATGTCTTCTATGCTCTGTCACTGAGACAGACCACCTGCCCCTCTGATCCAGGGTGATCTCATCTTGAAATTCTTACCTTAATTCCTCCTACAAAGACCCTTATTCCCAGTGAGATCCCACTCTGAGGCCACAGGTCGGTCTCTATCCAACCCCCTCCCAGGAAGCAGGTGCAGTGAGGTGAGGGAGCTTCCCCAGACCCCACATCTGCCCAGGCCAAAGGATGGCAGGGAGCATGGAGGTGGGAACGGTACCCTTTTGACCATGTGGCTGAAAAGACAGGGGACCCCCACGTCACTGCCCGTTTCTAGAATTGGCTCTAACGAGGTGACTTCACAGGCAAGGTCTGGGGTCTGAGGCCAATGTGCCCTGGGGGGCAGCGCGGAGGCGGCCGGTGGGGAGGCGGGTGTCCATGGAGCAGCTCTCGGGTTCCCGGGTCTCTGACCCCCCACAGGGAGAAACCGGACATCCTCTCTGCGCCGCACGTCCAACGTGTCGCCCCCTGAGCCAGACTCTGTGCGGATTTATCCCAAGGGGGAGAGAATCGGATATGCGTGCTGCAGAGATGTGTGGAAATGAGATTAGAACAGATTATACACACGTAAAATAGTGAGGAAACTGGGGAAAAAAAACACAGAACATCCCGAACCAGGTGAATCATCCACGAAACACAACGCACACAAGGTGGGGATGCCCGTTGCTGGTTGTCGTCAGGGAAGGCGTTTCGCGTGCAGCCACCCGCGGGACAGGACGTGTCGTGTAAACCCCTGAAAAGTAGATTTAGACACGGAGAGAAAAATCATCTGCAGGACGTCAGGCAGAAAGTTGAGAGATGACCTCTCAACGGTCTTCTTTGTTTTCCTTCATTTTTCAGAATTTTCCAAATCTGCTACAATGGACGTTTGTTGTCACATCATTTCTTATGGTTTAAGCAACAAACTCCCATGATGACCAATCCCTCAGCCATCCGTGGGGGTACTTGTCTCTCCAGACGGGTGGGCGGCCGGGCCGGGAGGGCCTGGGAGGCCGGCGGTCCCCAGCAGGGCGACACTGGGCTCAAAGGGAGCCCTTACCATAGAGGTTTCTGGAAGGAAAAGGGCCGCTTGGGGGAGAAATTGGAGCCGGAGCGGTAAGGCCAGCCTTCAGACGGGGGCTCCTCTCTGCACACGGGGCCCGCTCCCCGCTCGGGGTTGCGGCGTGGGGGCCCTGGGCGGAGCGGGGTGCCGCTCTCACGGCCGCTGGCTGTGGGAGCCCATCGGCAGCCGGGATGCCCTGGACCCGGGAGAGAAGGTGGCCCTCGCTCGGGGCGTGTGCCTTGAGAATGGAGCCTGTCCCTCCCTCCCCCCGGCTGGCTCCCCCTGACACCAGCCCCAGCTAGGACCCCTGGGGAGGGGACAGACGGACCTCATGGGAACTGGTGGGGGCCAGCCGGGCAGACCGCCGGGGAGGAGCACCTCGCCTCCCAGAAGTGTGTGGGGAAGCTTGTCCCCCAGCTACAGGGGGCCAGGAGGCAGGAGGTTCTTCCCGGCCACTCAGCTGACCTCTGGGAGCCTGGGGTGCCTGCCCCGCCCCACCTCACCTGTTCCCTGTGCTTTCGGGGTCCCAAGCCAGAGCCCAGCGCCGTCGGGACTCAGAAGAGCGGCCGCTTGAATTGGTGGGTGTGTCTGGGCCCCCCCCACATGGGAGGACGGGCTGCACTGCCCAGTGTACCCTGTGGGACCGCTCCCGTGCTTTCCTGGGGGACAGCACGCACGGGGCCGCACGACCAGACTCCGGTCCGGGATGTCCGTGTGCGGTCAGGAGGGACACTGATAACCTGGGGCTGTGGGGCTGGGGCAGGGCTTCCCCGGGAGGAGGAGCAGCAGGGAGGGAGCCCCGGGCTTCCAGGTCTCTCTTGGTTTGGGGAGCTCAAGGGGCACCACATTCACAGCCGAGAGAGGAGCGGGGTCCTGGGGGCCGTCTGGGGGCCCAGGCGTCCCCTGAAGCCAGAAGGGAACCTCACCGTGTGGGGATGTCGTGCCAGGCCTGTCCCCGGGGTCCCTCCCCAGCTGTGCAGAGGCCTCCGCCACACCTCCAGTGTCCAGGCTGGGACGGGCTCTGAGTGCCGAGGGCAGAGCTGCTTCCGTAAGCGCCAGGAAAGCAGTGCTCCCTCGTCGTTAATGGGATGCCAGCATCTGGTGTGGGTTCTCGGCACGGTTGATGGGACCGTCGCCAGGGGGTGAGGGCACCTCCTGCCCCCACAGCCCAGACTCCAGCCTCGGCCCCTCCCCCAACATTCTCCCAGACCCCATTCTAGAACATTCTCCGTCTGCACTCCTGAGCTCCTACAGTCGCTCATTCCTCCCGTCACACCACATACCCTGAAAGAACTGTAGGGGCCCCCGTTTGCCCGCCTGCCAGTTACCCTCAACCCTTACCACCACTCGATAGGACAGCTTCGTCCAGGGGAGGCCCCAGAAACCTGAGAGCCCAGCGTGGAGGCCTCCTCCCAGTCCTCCCTCCTGGATGCCCTCCTGGATGCCCGCCTGGATGCCTCTCTCTGGGCCACCGCAGCGCCACCCCGCCCCCACCACAGTGCTCATCCCTGGTCTGTCCTGCACACGTGGCCATGAAGGGGTGCAGGGTGAGGGTGTCGGGAGAGGTGCGTGTCCACAGCACGCCGGCTTGTGGTCCAAACCCAGCGTCCCTCCCACCTCCCCTCACCGTGGCCAAGGCGTCCTAAACGGGCCTCAGACTTCGTACCCCCAGAACTCTGATTTTCTCCCGTTAGAAGTTCTCATTGTGAGATCTGGCACATTTGCGAAGGAATAACGAACCCCATCTTCCTAATCTGAGCGTGGAGCACGGCCCTGTGGACAAGCACGGGGAAGCTCCCAGGACTCCAGGCCAGGGTGGGGTGCTCCTTCCTGCTCAGAGGAGTGCTGACGGGTGGGTGCTGGGGGCCAGGCCGGAGCCCGGGAGGGGACAGGGTGGCTCGTGGCCAGAGTAGGGCCCAGTTCCCGAGGAGGTGGGCTGCCTTGGGAGCTTCTGCTGCATACACCCACCCATTCTGGGGATACCTTAGGGCTCCCCAGCCCGATGCTTCCGGGACAGGTGGCCTGAGGGCCGCTGAGGGTCAGCCAGGTGACGTGGCCCCAAACCATGGGCTGCGTCCATGCCATCGGCATCCCAGGCTCGGGGGCGCCGAAGGGCCCGGACAGCTGGACCGAGTCTTCACTCCCTCCCAGTCCGGCTCAGAGGTGGTGCCGACAGAGGTTGGAGGGAATAGGTGACCTCAGTTGGACACGAACGGAAGAGCTAGAGTCGGTTATGCTTTTATTTGACCGTATAAAGTGTTTCTCCATCCAGCAAATACCGACCACCTGCTATGTCCCAGGCACTGATGCAGATTTCAGGGACAGACCGCTCGTGTCCCTGCATGATTTAGGACACAGAGAGAGGGAGGGAGGGATGGTGAGCAGGGAAACCGGGTTCAGTCTCACACAGTCGTACGAACTACAAACTGGACCAGGGTGAGCAGGGAGCGCGGGAGGGGTCTGTGCACTGTGCATGGTCAGGGAGGCTCTGCAGGGCTGCATGAGCCAGAGAGCAGGCGCGAAGGCCACGTGGGGAAGAATGTTCCAGATGAGAACACAGAGACCCAGGAGGAAGACCACAGTGACCACGCCGATGACGTCTGGAGCTGCGTGAGGTCAGGACGAGGACTGGGGTTTGGGACGAGACGATGTGATGCACCTTTGGAACCACACGGACCTCGGTTTCCGTCTCCGTGACCACTTACGGGACCACTTACTCCCTGAGCCTCCGTTTCCCCATCTGTAAAATGGGATGGCAGTGCTTCCTGCCCCGCTGGGTTGGCGTAAGCATCACCCAGGCTGACGGCATCATCCAGCCCCTGGCCCAGCGCCTGGAGGACCCATGCCCCCGAGGGACATTCGGCGCGTCCTGTGCTGCTGCAGGGCGCACGCAGAGTTTCAAGGGACCGTCACAGAGGCCCCATCTGGCCAGCGCTCTGCAGGCCACAGAGCTGAGGGGCGGCCCCCACGCCCTGCCCTGTGGACCAGGACCTTTGGCGTCCCTGTCTTGCAGGTAAGGGAAGAGCTCAGATGGGAAAGGACTTTTCCTGGCCCGGTAGCCCGAGGAGCGAGTCCTCGGCAGCCCGGCGGGGCGGACGCTGCTCTAGAGACACTCAGTGAAGCTCGGGCAAGCGCCCATCCAGGGACAGAAGGGACCTCTCCTCCATCTGCGTCAAGACCTGCCCAGCCCCATGCGAGTGGCCCGTGGCCTCCCGGGAACCGCACGCCGAAACCCAGTTCCCGAGGGGCAGACGTGGCCCGTGGGAGTGGCGGGATCACGGCGCTGAGGATGACCCTCTCCCGGGGACACGCGGGGCTGGAGACCAGGCAGCCCTCCCTTCCATCTCCAAGGACGAAGGGCACCTGGGCTGCAGGCGCAGGCCGGTCTCTAGGGAATCATGGTGCTCACGCTCCCAATGTGAGCGCGTGGTGTGCGCTCTCCACGCAGCGCCCCGGGGTGCAGCGAGCGGGGCTCCGCCACCCGGACCGGTCACTTTCCCTGCCTGCTCTCCGGTTTTTCGTCCATGTAATGGGGACAAAAGAGCTCAGGCTCATTGAGAGGCTGAAATGAGGGAATACGTGCAGAGCACTCAGTGTCCGGTACAGAAAAAAATCCTGGAAATCATTCCATTCTTACAGGCGACCGCCAAATGAAGGGGGGTCCCAGGGGGCGCGATGACAGAACTGGGTGTGTGTCATATGCTGGAGTGGTACCCCCACATTACTGGGGTACCTGATGCCTGAGTGTATGCTTACCTGCTTCACCTGGGGCCTTCCCTGGATAATGCGGGCTTACCTGCCTCACCTGGGGCCTTCCCTGGATAATGCGGGCTTACCTGCCTCACCTGGGGCCTTCCCTGGATAATGCGGGTTTACCTGCCTCACCTGGGGCCTTCCCTGGATAATGCGGTTTACCTGCCTCACCTGGGGCCTTCCCTGGATAATGCGGGTTTACCTGCCTCACCTGGGGCCTTCCCTGGATAATGCGGGTTTACCTGCCTCACCGGGGGCCTTCCCTGGACCAGGCGGGCTTACCTGCCTCACCTGGGGCCTTCCCTGGACCAGGCGGGCTTACCTGCCTCACCTGGGGCCTTCCCTGGATAATGCAGGCTTACCTGCCTCACCTGGGGCCTTCCCTGGATAATGCGGGTTTACCTGCCTCACCTGGGGCCTTCCTGGATAATGCGGGTTTACCTGCCTCACCTGGGGCCTTCCCTGGATAATAAGGGTTTACCTGCCTCACCTGGGGCCTTCCCTGGACCAGGCGGGCTTACCTGCCTCACCTGGGGCCTTCCCTGGATAATGCAGGTTTACCTGCCTCACCTGGGGCCTTCCCTGGACCAGGCGGGCTTACCTGCCTCACCTGGGGCCTTCCCTGGATAATGCGGTTTACCTGCCTCACCTGGGGCCTTCCCTGGATAATGCGGGTTTACCTGCCTCACCGGGGGCTTTCCCTGGATAATGCGGTTTACCTGCCTCACCGGGGGCTTTCCCTGGATAATGCGGGTTTACCTGCCTCACCGGGGGCTTTCCCTGGGTCTTGCCGGCTTACCTCTCAACTGTTGGGCTTTAGGAGCTCAGCCCCTCCCCCACCCTCTCCCAGGTGTTTCTGGGAGTGGCACGGTGTCCCGGGCGTGCTCTGCAAGAACTCAGCAGAGGTCAGTAGCCGTGCCTGGGGCCCGGAGCTCCTCCAGCCTTCTGCCCACTGGTGGCCGGAGCCGTGGGTCAGACAGCAGCAGGGAGCAGCCTCCGCTCCCGCTTGGTGGCCCCATCACACTTTCCACCCCGTCCCACCTTGGTGGGTCCCTGCCCCGGTGCTGACGTCATGCTGGGACCTCCTCGATTTTCGTGGCCCATGACAAGTGCCCTCGCTGCCCTCGGCCGCGCGGCTCGTGCCGGTTCCCGAGGGCGTGGGGCTGTGAGGTAGGGATGCGGCACGAAGGTCACGGGCAGCACGCGGGGGGTGGGGCGGGAGGAGTTGGGGGCGCGGCGGGGAGGCTGGGGGCGCGGGGACCCAGAGGAACCAGGAGGGGACTGCCACTCGGGGTGGCCGCGCAGGTGGCACTGGACCCAGGGCGCAGCGTCCTGGCCGGAATATCCTGGTGGCGCTGCAGCGTGGGTCCGGTCGTGCAAGCCCTGAGGACGCCCTGGCGGCAGTCGTACCCCCCCCATCCCGCTTGGCCGGCGGGGAAACGGAGCCCCTCCCCGTCCCCCGGGGCAGGAGGTGGGGAGTGCCGGGACAGCGCGCCAGGATGGTTTGGTGCAGGGCTGCGCTCCGTGCTCTGCGCCCGGGCCGGACTTGCCAGCCAGCCCGGCAGAGGGGACGCCCTGACGTGCAGGGGGTCTGGGGAGGAACGGGGCCATCTGCGCCCCAGGACAGGGCGGCCCTGGGGGAGTAGCAGAGCTCAGGGCGAGGGTGGAAAGTGGACATGGAGCCCCCCACCGTGGGGTGGGATGTACCCCGAGAACCTCACCCCACGCAGGGCTCCTCCCCTGCCCGCTCATCAGGAGGGGCCTCAGGGACCCCCGTGCTGCTGGACAGGGAGGCTCAGCTGGCTGTTACACCCCCCAGGAAAACAAGGCAGCAGGAGAGACGCGGGGTGTGGGGTTACTTAGAGATGCTGAAGCTAAACGTGCTGCCGGCATCCGACATCCGGACAGGGAGGGTCACAGGGAAGGGAAGGTGCCTGGACTCCAAGCTAGGGCTCGGAGCTCGCCGGTGAAGGTAGCTGCGACAGGAGACCCCGGTCTGACACACGGACCTTCGCCCCTGTGGTCTAAGCCCCGGGTGCCCCTCTGAGCAGCATGAAGCCCCAACCCATCACCGCCCCTTCTGCGTGGGGCTGCTCCAGACGCCCCGAGGCTCGCCCCCAGCTCGTGAATGGCTCATTGCAGCTGCTGGGACGTTCTGCAAGGCGTATTCAGAGTAACAAAGTAGCAAGTATTCAGAGTAACAAGCGGTAAATGTCGGCAGCTGTAGCCCATGTGAGCCAAAGCTCCTGGGGGTCCCCGTGGTCTGTCCATGTGAGAGGCCCCAGGAGGGGTCACCCGCTGGTCTCCCCGTCCTCTGACGCCTGGGTCTGTGCCCGCGGCTCCTGGACGGGCACCCTCGGGGCCCTTCCCACGCCACGGGACTTGGTTCCGTGGGGACGGCTGAGATGAGCCTGAGGTTCACTGTTGGGGTCAGAGTCACAGCTGGGACAGACGTGGCAGGGCCCTTGGACGTTCGGTACAAAGAAGGCATTCTTCATTTTGCGGGGCTGTGCCTGAGCTAGGGGCGTCCGGGGACCGTGAAGCCCAGAGCGGAGTGTGGGGGGCACGCGGGAGAGCGTGCTGCCACGCAAGCCCCTTCAGGGGTGGGAGGAGGGCCTGGACATGAGGCCCAGAGTGAGGGGCGCTGTAGCGGGAGGCAGGAGAGCCTCCTCTGAATCCTTGGAGCTGTGCATCCCTGGGCAGGTGGCTTCTCCTCTCTGGCCTCAGTCTCCTCGGCTTATGAGGTGGGTGAACACCGGCAGCTACGTTTTGGGTAGTTGCGGGTTCAGATGAGGTGGGTCAAAAACCGAGCTTGGAGTTTACAGGCCAGAGGCCCTGTGCGGGGGTCGGGGAGTGGGCTCGGCGGGGTGGTTGTCGACTGGGGCTGGTTCAAGCTACCCGTGACACAGCCCCTCCCGAGTGTCCAGAAGAGCCGGGCTGCCCCGAGAACTAGTTTGTGGGGTGCTCTCAATGGCGGAACGATCCTGAGCCGGCTGGGACAGCGGGGGTACGATTTAGGGGTAACAGCTGGTGGGCAAGCGTCACAGTCTGGCTGGGTGCCCCGAGGACGGGCGCTTGCGAGCGGAAGTTCTGGGGAGAGGCGAGGGCGCGGGAGCAGGGTCACGGGACCCGCGTCCACAGATAAGCTGTGAGTGCGCATGGCGTCCGGTGCTCAAGGCGGTCACCCCCCATCCCCCGCCTGGGGTGGCGTCTCCTCCCTCCTGCTTGGTCCAGCCGTGTGCCGAGCAAGGTGGGCGGGTGCTGCCAAGCCCACTGTGCCTGGGGGACACTGAGGCACAGTGGGGTTAAAGGTCAGAGGGCCGCGTTCATTCCAGAGCCCAGCTGGTGTTCAGCGCACTCCCTCATCGGGGGTCTCCTCAGCATCCTTCTGTGCCCGGCCCCCCGGGTCCTGGACGGCCAGGAGCTCACAGCCCACCCGGAAAGCTGGCCGGAGGGTCCAGCGTCCACACAGCACGGTGCCTGGAGCCCCGGGGAGGAGGTGGGCAACACGCACACGCGGACCCCCACCCTGTGCCTCCCAGGGGGAGGCCGGAGCTCTAGGCACAGCCTTACCCGCGCCCGTCTCCCCGACCCCCTCCCGCCATGCCGGGCTCCACGCTGCCCCTGAAGCCACCCACGGGGCCTTTGCACCTGCTCCTTCACTTGGGACACTTGCCCCAGACCCTCCAGTGGCCCCTTCCAGGCTGCTCGGACCTGGTCTTCTCAGTGGGCCCCCACCAGCTCTGCCTGTTTTCCCCGGGCCATTTCTCCCCTTCCCACACCCCCTACACGGTGTTCACTTTTACTGCCTTGTACTGTGTGTGTTATGTCGCTAAAATTTAAGCTCCCGAAGTCCAGGGACCCACGCCTGTTTGATCCAGGGGAGTTGGCCAAGCTCCATGGACGGGCAGGTGCTCACGGACTGTCCACCGAGCCAAGGAAGGAGGGAAGGCGCCCCTGTGTGCCCTGTGCTGGGCCCTCCCCGGCCGCCTCCGGAACGGCAGATCTCCCTCGGGTCCTTCTGGCCCCGTGGAGAGCCTGCCCGCAAGGGCCCTTCAGCAGGCCGTGTGATTCGGTCCGTGTGTTCGTGCATCTGATGTTTTCTTCCTGCAGCCAGGTGTCTATACCCTGTTGCAAATCGCCAGTGTTGTGCTGGAGTCTGGCGGGGAAGGCGGGGGCACCCGCCGCTCCAGGTGACGGGACCCCGTGCAGGTGCGTTCCCGTCCCTCCTCTGACTCTTCCCAGCTGGGTGGCTCTGGGGACAGTTTTAACCTTGTTGCACCCTCTTAGAAATGTGGGTAGCAACTGTCCCACCTCCCTGAGGGCTCAAGCCGAGAAGCCCCACCCAGGATTTAGCGGCCAGTTGTTATTTGCTGCTGACCAGCTAGCGCTTGGGGGTCATTGGCAAGACCGTTCTGGAAAGCAGTTTGGCCGTGCAGAGCAAGATCCCTTAAACACATGGTGTCTTCTGGGAGTCTCTCCTGAGGACATAGAAACTCAGACCTATGTACCAAGATGTTCATCACGGTGTGTTTGGGGCAACCAGGAAAAAAATAGCATTTTTTTTTTTTTTTTAAGTAGGCTCCATGCCCAGCATGGAGCCCAATGTGGGGCTCAAACTCACCACCCTGAGATCAAGAGTTGGACGCTTAACCAACTGAGCCAGCCAGGTGCCCCCTAAAATGGCGTTTTTTAATAGAATGTCTAAGGACTTGGGAAAATGCTCATCATATGCGACATCAAAAGCATGTAAGTTTGTGCATGGACTCAGGCCTCATGTCTATAAAACATACATGCACCGCTGTCTGTGACGGGCCCCCAGTGGGCACTCCGTCCTGGCCGGCCCCCTCCCGGAACAGTAACTCCGGAACATAGGTCAGGGTATCTACACGTCCACAAGGAGGGAAACCTGGGAAATCTAGAGGGCGTCTTGGTGTATACGTGTGTATATTTGCGTGTGTTTACATAGACGTCTGTGCCCACACGTGCATGTGTGTGTGTACCTAGAAATTGGTTTTTCCAGACGAACGTTTTAAGTCGGGGTTAGCCAAAGGGGGTGTGGGCTCATTTCTCCATTCTTCCCACAAAAACAAGGCCCGTTCCTGTTTCGGGGTTTTGCATCGCTGGCCTGACTTTCTAAATTAAGCGTCGGCCAAGTGCCGCTCTCCGCCGCGTCCTGACCCCCCTTGTGCTCTGCTCTGTTATTCGTGCGTCTTTCTCTGGCTTCCTCCCTCGTCACCTCCCCCTGCTCGGCGAGGCTCCCCCTGCCCATGGAGACGGAGCCCGTCGTCCACCGGGAGTGCGGTAGTGTTTCGGGGTGCGTGTGGCGGGGAGGGGGTGTTGTCTGTGATGAGCACGGACGTGCCAGTCCGCGCTCCGACTCGGAAGACTCCGATCTGCGAACGGACTTTGTCCCGTTCTCCCGGCCCATCTGTCCTCCCCAGCGTCTCCTCTCCCCGCCCGGTCTGTTCCAGCCCTTAAAGCGCTCTTTGTTGCTCGGCCACATCGCCCTATTTATAGCTTTCCATGGTTGGCACGTGTGCCCGCGCCTCGCGTGTGCGGGAAGCCTCTGGGCCCGGTGCTGTGCGGGCTCCCGGCTGGCCGGGCGACTCGGGGAGCAGGCTTCCGTCCTCGGGCACACGGGGACCGGCCAGGAAGGCCTGTGGTTGGGACAAGGAGGTGCTGTGGGGCCCCAGGCCATGGGGTGCACAAAGGGACAGAGCTGGTTTCCTTCTTGGGGGGCCCTTCCCTGGGCGCCCCCCATCTGAGGGCGGGTGGGGTGGGGGAGTGGGCGCCGGGGCTCCAGGCTCCCCGCTGTGGGGGGCTGGGCGGCTGGAGCAGATGCCGTCCTTCTGCCCCTGGCCGGGTGGGGGGCCGTGTCCACTGCCCGCCTGAGCGAACAGGCCCTGTGTGCTCAGTGGTGCCCGTCCCCCTCCCCAGGGTGCTGCCACGCCGGGACGTGTCCCTGCCACCCCTTGCTGTTGCTGAGGACCCCCCACGCCGGGCGTCCTTCGGAGGGGAGCCTTCCGCTGTTCCCATCGGCCTGCAGGAAGGTTCTGGAAGAGCCGGTGGCTGTCCCCAGGGGAGGGGGTGTTCATGGGCAACAATAGGGGCTCCCCGGAGAGGCCAGGCCCGCCATGCTGCAGTGCAGGCCGGCCCAGGAGTTCTGCTTCGGCCCGCGGGCCCTGAAGGAGGCGCTGGTCTCCACCGACCCCGCCCTGCGGGAGCGCTATGTGTCCTCCTTCACCCCTGCCGAGAGGCTTTTCCTGGCCGAGGCCTACAACCCCCGGAGGACCCTCTTCTGCACGCTGCTCATCCGCACGGCCTTCGACTGGGTCCTCAGCCGTCCCGAGGCCCCCGAGGACTTCCAGACCTTCCACGCCTCCCTGCCGTCCCGGAGGCAGAGCCCTGCCCGCAAGCACATCTACCTGCAGCCCATAGGTACCAGGCCGGGGGGCCCGCGGGTGGGGGCGCGGCCTGGAGCCGGCAGGGCCCTGCAGGGAACCCGACCCTAAATCTAGGTACGAGGCAGGGAGGCAGGCCCTGACGGGAACGGGGACAGCACAGGTGGGGGTGGGCGTGGGGGTGGGGGCAGGGAGCCCCGCTCGGCTCAGACGCTCCCCCCCCCCCAGCTCAGACAGCTGTCCGAAAGCCCCAGCCGTGGGGCCCTCTGTGGTCGTGTCACCGCCCGTGGCACGCAGGTGTGGCCCCGCCCAGGTGTGCCGTCCCAGGCCCTGTGCTGGGTGCCTTCCAGAGACCGGGGCCCCCCATGGGGGCTGAGATTAGGACCAGCCCGTGTCGCAGGCGCGGAAACAGGCCAGGGGAGGTCACTCGACCCCCGTCACCCGGAGCTGGTGATGCGTGGGGGTGGGACGTGAGCGCTGCTGGCCTGTTTGACGTGGAGGCTGGCTGGGCGCGTGAGGGACGCCGGGTGCTGGGGGGGGGCACTGGGCGGTCTGCGTGCTGAGGGCGGGGGTCCTGGCCCGGCAGAGAGGGGACATGGGGCAGGTGTGGCTTTGCAGAGGAGGAGCCGGCCGGAGCCGGGGGGAGAACCTGTGCGTCCCGCCAGCCCTGGGGACCAGAGGCCTGCAGGCAGCCCTGGTTTTCCATCGCCCCGCGGCCAGTCCGCCCTCTCTGCCTAGAGACGCTGCCTCCACCCAGCCCCTAAGCCATGCACTTGGCTCCGTGTCCCCCGCTAGCGGCTCCCCAGGGCTTCCCAAGCTCTCCTGAGCCGATCACGGGCGCCTCGTTAACATGTGGCTTCGGTTCTGAGGTGGCCCGGGGCTCTGCATTTCCAACCAGCCCGTCCCAGGCCCTCCTGGCTGCCACCCTCGGTCTGTGCCCCTCTGTCGTCCTAAAACACAGCCCGGTTGTGGCTCCCCCCAGGGGCACCTCACCCGCCCCCCGGCCTCGTCTGCACCCTCCCTTGTCCCACTCTGCTCCTGCCAGGCTGGCTCTTGGCAGCATTAACCCGAGGGAGGGGCCCCTCTGCCCCGCCCCCGCCGCCCCCTGCCCCCGCCAGCCTCAGGGACTGTGGCGCCTGATGAGGCCCCGCCACCCCTCCCGGAGCTCCCCGCCCTCCAGACTTGTGTCACCTGCATCTTTCATCTGGGTGTTGGCCTTTCCTCCATTTTTCTCCTTTGTTCTTTTAAAAATGTCTGTGTGCCCGACTCTGCAAAGGCAGGTCCGTGTCAGCCTCGTTGGCGCAGTGGCTGGCGTGGCCGGGGGCGCTGGGTGGGGGTGCTGGGCGCAGGCCGGTGGGGGCCCCGCAGCTGACGCGCTGCCCCGCCCCCAGACCTGAGTGAGGGGCCGGCGGGCGGCGCGCTACTGGAACACCTGAGGGACTGCACGGAGGCCTTCTTCCTGGGCTTGCAGGTCAGGTGCCTGCCCTCGGTGGCGGCCGCGTCCATCCACTGCTCCTCGCGTCCCAGCCAGGACTCGGACAGACTCCAGCTCCACACAGGTGGGTGAGCGCATGGGGCGCGGCCTCTGCCACTTGGCATGGGGCCCTTTCCGGGGGCCCTTGCCGTCTGCGTGTCTTGTCATTCTTCACTGTTAGCTGGACATCTTAATAGGAAAGCTAGTTTAATTGAGAAGATCTCGTGGCCGGGGGTGATGTGATTTGTTCTAGGGAGGATTTTGGTTTTCCTCTGCCAGGCCGCTTTTCTGGGCTGCCCGTGGCCCTGGGAGTCCAGCCTGCAGCCCCCACCCCCCACCCCCATCCCAGAAGCAGCTCAGCCTTAGCTGCCCGCTCCAATCCTCTCCCCGGTTCTAATTTCTCATCAGATGTCTGATTTTTTTTTTTAAAGTCCCGTTTACTGAGGCATAATTCACATGTACTGAAACCCTCCCTTTCGTAACAGCTCTGTGAGCCTTGACGAACACACTGGTGACCCAGTCGCCACTGTAATCAGATGTAGAAAAGCTTGCTTCACCCCCCCAGACGTGTGCAGTGTCCCCTGCGGCCAACGCCGCCCCATTTAGGATGCTTTAAGGAGTTTTTTTGTATTTCCCCCAGCTTGTCTGGTTATCTCCGGCAGGAGGGCTGGCCGCAGTCCCCAGTGTGAGCCACGGGGAGCTGATAGCACGGAGTTTTCGGGGGGGACAGGGAGCTCTTGGCTGGGGCAGGTGCCATCCTGATGGTGGCGGTTCCTTCCTGGGTCCCAGGCTTCAGGTTTGGCCACTGAGACCCTCCTCTCCCAGTCCTAGACCTTGCTGGCCCTTCCTTTGTCCCCTGCCTACAGGACACGGCCCCGCTCCAGGCCCGGTCCCTGACTGCTGCGTCTCTGCCCACCACCATAGCACCTTCAGGTCTCTCTGACCCTCTGTCTCTTCGTCTAAGGACTCTAATGATTGCATTGAGCCCACCCAGATAATCCGGAATAACTTCCCATCTTAAGGCCTTCAGTTTAATCACGTCCACAGCGGCCTCCTGCCGTGAGGCAGAACATTCACAGGCCCTGGGGACTAGGATGCAGGCGTCTCTGGGGCCGGGGTCCCATCCTGTGGCCGCAGGGGCACCGTCCCCTGAACACCAGCCCCGTTGGTCAAGTGGCCTTCTTGGCGTCCCCACTTGGATGTCTCTGGGCCTCTCAACTACCCCGTCCAAACCAGCTCTGCTGAGTTTTGGAAGTGGAGACCCTGAGGTCCTGCCCACGTGACCCCGACTGCCTGCCCCCGAGGCCCAGGCCTGTGGCCCCCGCTCCATGTCGTGCAGCGTGGCTGCTAGGACTTCTCGGCCTCGGACGACCAGCTGCTTGTGCAATGTGGCGAGCTTGCACCTGACTTTGGGAGGGGCTGGCGTGGGCAGAGGAAGAGGGGATGACAGGATTTCCTGCCCGGAGCCTGGGGCTGGCAGATGGGGGCCCAGCAGCCCCCTCAGCGCCCCTCGGGCCCTCTGCCCTCGCAGACGGCATCCTGTCTTTCCTGAAGAGCAGCAAGCCGGGGGACGCGCTGTGCGTGCTGGGCCTCACGCTGTCCGACCTGTACCCGTGCGAGGCCTGGAGCTTCACCTTTGGCAAGTTCCTTCCAGGCCACGGTGAGCCAGAGCCCCGGCACCCCTGCCTTAGCCCGCGCTTGTGGGGGGCCCCGCCCTGGGCCAGCGAGCGCATGGGAGCGCCAACCCTCCCGGGGAGGATGACGCACTAGCTGGAAGCCGCTGCCCTGAACACGCATCCCCGCGTCCTGCCTCCTCTTGAGCGGGGACCTCGTGGCCACGTTCACAGGGGCGCGCTGGCAGGGCCGGGCCTCCAGGGCCCGTGCACCCTGAGGGCGGGGCAGTTTTGCTCCTGGGCTCCCCGTGAGCGGCTGCCCTGGCGTGTCTGCCTCTCCCCAGAAGTAGGCGTCTGCAGCTTTGCCCGGTTCTCGGGGGATCTCCTGCAGTCGGGGCCCAGCGCCGCCGACCCAGCCCCGGCCGAGGTGGCCGCAGACAGCCCCGAGACTCCCGTGCGGGACGGAGGCCAGAGCGTGGGCTTCAGCGCCCTGGGGATGGTCCAGTGCTGCAAGGTGGGCAGGGAGGCCAGGACGTGGGGTCAGTGCACGGCGGGGAGGAGAAGATGGGGCAGCAAGAGGGTGGAAGGCCTGGGGGCTCGGGCGAGTCCTGGGAATATGGGGAGGACGTGCGATCGGACAGAAGGGCGCGAGTGCTCCGTCCAGCCCTCACACGAGGGTCAGGCTTCAGAGAGCGCGGACAGCAAGGCCCAGGGCTGGCCAGACCTTCGTCTGAGCTCACACAGCTGGGAAGGGGCAGCGTTGGGATGTGAACCGGGGTCTTTCTGCCGCCCAGGCTCCCGTGCTGGGTGGCCCCTGGGGGCCGCCGCGCCGGAGACGTCCGTCTGTGCCCTGTGCCGTCGGGAGCGGGGCCGAGGGCACACGGACCGCTTCCCGGCCATCGGGGCCCTGCGGGGACCGCCCGGGGCGCCGGGGGCTTGGCCGGTGGTTGGGTGCGCGGCCGCGAGGGCAGTGGTGCTGTGCGGGCTCCCTCAGGTCACGTGCCACGAGCTCTGCCACCTCCTGGGCCTGGGGAGCTGTCGCTGGCTGCGCTGCCTCATGCAGGGGGCGCTCAGCCTGGACGAGGCCCTGCGGCGGCCCCTGGACCTCTGTCCCATCTGCCTGCGGAAGCTGCAGCACGTCCTGGGCTTCAAGCTCGTCGAGAGGTACAAGGTGAGTGGTGCTCCCGGGGCAGCCCCCCGCACCGCCCGGCACCCGCCCAGTCCGGCCTCGCGCACGGGGGTCGGAGGCCAATGGGCTGAGTCGGGTCCTGGGTGCGAGAACCCCAGGCCGAGTGAACAGACCCGTGTGCCAACCTCTCGGCATCCTGCTGGTGCTGGGCAGCATGTCACGGCCTTGGCCGGGTGCCTGGCCCACTGTCCGCACCCAGTAATGGTGACCGTGGCCATCAGGTTGGACGAGTGCAGGAGGGACAAGGGGCAGATGGCTTTTCTCAGGCCACCATCTCTGAGCGCGGTCAGGTGCTGGGCCTGTCCTAGCGCGTCCGGCATCTGCTCAGACGCCCCCCTGCGTCCCCGCGGCAGGCTCTGCCCTGCCCTCCCCCCCTCCCCCTCCCCCGCCCTCCCCCCTCCCCCCTCCCCCGCCCAGAGGAAGCGCCGGCCTGGCGAGGAGGCTCGCGCACACGCTGGGAGGTGGCCAGGCTGAGCTCGCGGGGCGATGCTGCCCTCTGCTGTCACCTTGAGGTGCTCCCTGCAGCAGGGTCCCCAGGCTGCCCCGAGGCCCAGGGAGACGGGCCAGCAGCTGCCCGGGGGAAGGAACCTCCTCCTCGGGGAGGAGGGCTTGGCAAACTCAAACTTCATTCTGAGTCCAAGTCCAAAGGCAGGGGCTGTGTATTAAGGCCGATCAACCCAATCACTCTGGCTGAATTTTAGTTTCCAGCCCAAAGCCGTGTTTGAGGCTCTGGGAAGCCCCCCGTTCCTTTTGGAGGCCGGCAGCCTGCGCCGTAAGCGGTGGCGTTCTGGTGAAGGTCGGTGCCAGACTCCGTGGGGGACAGGTTCTGACCCGGCCCCTCGGGAGGGGAGGGCCTGCATGTCTCACAGGCTCCAGGGGGTGCTGCTGGGCAGGGACCCCACTTTGAGTTCCGCTGAGCTAGCGGGCTGGGTGTGTCCAGGTCCCAGAGCTGCCTCCTTGTGCGGATCCTTTCTGAGTGACTCTGGGGAACGGGCTATCGAGGAAGGGGGCAGCCCAGCTGGAGGGGGGGACCCCACACGCTGCCCCATGGAGGGCTCGGGGGAGCGGCCGATGGCTGTCCACGGGAAGAGGGGACCTGGGACGCGCTGGGAGGTGTACAGGAAGGGGGCCAGCTCCGGCCTGTGAAAAGCACGAGCATCCTCACTTGCGTTCCTCCTGGGCTTGTGTTCACCTGCCCCAACTTTCGTGGCTTCTCTGCTCCCACCTTCCACTCACGCCCCTGACCAGGAAGGGAGCCTGTCCCAGAACCTCACCCACGTGACTGGAGGGGCTCGGAGGAGGGGGGCCCCGGAGCCCGGGTCTGTCCCCGGCTGGTCCCTGGATGCTGCGGCAGTGACCGAGCACTGATGGAAGACCAGGGACGGTCCCTGCTGTCCCTCTGTCCCGGTCAGCGGGGCACGGGGGAGACGCTGGGGGCAGCGCTGGGAAGGGGCGTCCGAGTGTGTGGTCACAGGCGTGTCCATGGTGCAGACGCCAGAGACCTGAGAGCAGAGATCAGAGGGAAAAGAAGTAAAACCAGGTAGAGAGGGAGGACTTTTGAGTATTTATTGCTTAATACAGTTCGAGTTAAATTGAACTTTGGGCGTGCACCGCTGAGTATGTGCATGTGGGCCCAGGTGGCGCCGAGCCTGGGGGGGCCTGGGGACAGTGCCCGGGCTAAAGTGACGGCACCCAGAAAACCCAGCCTTGTCTCTCCCCCCCAGAGACTTCACGCCTGGACGCAAGCCAGGACACGGGCGCGGCCCAGCCCGGACGCAGGGCTGCCCTCGGTGGTGGAGGACACCCTCCCCGGCAGCGCTGACTCAGGCCTGAGCTGCGGGAGCACGTCGGAGCCGGGCAGCAGCCTGTCGGAGCCCCTGACCCCCGATGCGTGGAGCCGCAGCTTCTCCGGGGGGCCGGAGCTGGAGCCCGAGGAGGGGCTGGGCTCGCTGGCCGTCCCTGAGAGCCCGCCGCCGCTCGGACCCCCGCGGGAGGCCATCGAGGAGCACGGGCGGTGGCTGGCGCTGTGCATCCAGGCCCTGGAGCGCGAGGTGACAGAGGACGAACTGGTGCAGGTGGACAGGGCCGTGGACGCCCTGGCCGGGTGGGAGATGTTCACAGGGCAGCTCCCAGCCCCCAGGCCGGACCTGCCCTGCAGCCGAGACGGCACGCGGCTGCGCAGGGTCCTGGGGGGCACGTTCTCCTCCCTGCGGAGGCAACTGAGCACATGCAAACTGTCCAAGGCAGGATCCTCCCCCGGTCGCTGGAGGGCAGAGGAGAATTAACGCGGGAGCCCATCTGTCCAGCGCCGTGTACCCTGGGTGCCCGGAGGGGTGCTCTCCAGGGCAGCAGAGGAAGGTCAGCTGCGGGCCTGCATCCTGCCCCTGGGTCCCAGCAGAGGGTCCTCAGGCCCTGCCTGGATGGCACCAGGGGCTCTGGGCCTGGACGTCCCTCGCCTACACGGCTGGAATGGAGGCTGCCGGGGGCAGGGGCTGCCTGGGGCTGGGGCCAGTCTACACACCCGGGGGAAGCGAGGGGCTGGCGGCTCTGTCGACCCTGCGCGGGCAGGGGCAGAGTGACAGGCCCTCCGTGTCCCCTGCAGAGGTGAGAACAGTGCGGTCTGCGGACAAGGGCGGCCTGTGGGGTCCCCGGTCCCGGCACTTATGGCATCGTTCATGACCTCTGGGTCGTCACGGACTTTTCCGACTCCTTCCAATGCGGGCCACGCTAAGGCAGCCAGCCTGCCCGGGGTGTGTGTGTCCCTTTGATTCTGTCACCCCGTGTTTCCTGCGGCTGAAGCTCCGGCGTGCACGCTCGTCCGCCTGCTCCATCCTTGTTCTCGAACGTCCCCCGCGGCTGCAGGGAGAGAAGCTGCGGGTGCCACCGGCAGTGTTCTTGCGGCGTCGAGTGTGGTCACGGCTGCTTCTCCCTCCCGGAAAGAGGCAAGAACGGGTGCTCGTACACTCCGGGGCTAGCTTACAGTTTGGGGGCTTTCTAAGGAAAAGAGTGCAAAACATACTCCAGATTTAGGGTCACCCCCTCCTCCCCCCGCAAGCAGGCCTGAGGCTTCCTGTCGGCGGCCACCAGGTGGGGTGCAGGGTCCCAGGCCCGCAGGGCGCAGGTGCGGGCTCCAGGGCTGGGTCCTGGCTTCCGCGAGCATCACCGTGACCAGGAGGTCATGGAGGGAGGGGGGGAAGCCGACAGAGGGAGGCCTGCACCTGGGGATCTGTCGCTGCGAACACAGCCCCCCCCCCCCCTTTGCGCCTTAGAGCCCCGACCCTCTGCTCCGAGCTCAGCTCAGGCGTTTGGCCTGGGGCCAGAGTCAGCAGGAAGGTCGGCCTCACGGAGAGCTGGCTGCCGAGGCTGGGGCCGCACGGCCAGGAAGGCGGCAGGACCCCCAGGAGCGCCCCACAGCCTCGCTGCCACCGTACCCCAGCACGGCCGTCACCCAGGTCCACGGGGAGGGGCCCTGGGTGCCCCCTTCCAACCAGAGCAGGGGTGAGGGGAAACCTGCCCGGTCTGTGAGCGTGGCTTGGATCGGCCATCTTGCCACCTCCGTCAGGTTACCTGTGTGCCAGTTTCCTTCCGTCTTCTGCAAAAGGTGGGTCCCCAGGTGACGGAGGAGAAGCTAGGGCGCCCTGGCTCAGGAGCGGGGAGGGGGCGCTCAGGCGGAGCCCGTGCCATGGGGGCGGCCGCCCCGTCCACTCTGCCTCCCGGCTGCACACGGACAGCGGCTTGAAAGCTGCTGGGGGAATGTTTTGAGACTCAAACTTTGAGGAACAGAGGTTCTTTCCGGCATCAAATAGGCTGGGGGGGGGGGGCAGGGGAGCAGTTTCGGGCGGTCCCCAGGGACGGCGGCTCCGGCGGAGGATGGAACGCATGCCGTCTGCCCCAGCGCGGTCCCAGGCCCCGGCCCGGCCACACGCACCACCCAAGCGGAACCGGGTAACCCCACATCATGGTTTCCGAGAAGCGACGGGCCCGGGCTTTTGTTAATAAACATACACGATGGACTGTATCGCCTTCGAGCTCCGAATCGGTCACCGGGCCCCGTGAGTCCCACGTGGCCCCAAGAGCGTGAACGGAGCTACAGCTACTCTGGGGTCACGACATCACGTGTACCGGGGCTTGTGTGTGTGTGGGGGGGGGCAGGAACCTATGCACCTTCCAAAGCAGCTCAACACCCATCCCAACGGTCCTGCTGAAGGCCGGTGCGGGGCAGCCCCTCTCCTGGCAGCCCTGCTGCGGCCCCCACAGGGCCAGGGCATGGAAGGGGGGGGCTGTTCACACAGTCTCATGGGACAGCAGATTCAGCCCCTCCCAGAGGAGCGAACTCTCCAGAAGGGCTTAAAAATAACCCCAAACATGCCCTGCCTTAGCCAAGCAGCTAATGTTGAAGCTGAGAGTCCAAATTTAGATCCCATCAAGGTCAGAAGAGGGGCTACACCATTCCAGGGGCGCACACGCCACCCACACCCAGGGTCCGAGCTGCGGCCTCGAGAAGCTACTCTCAGACCCAACAGGCCGGGGCGGCCGCAAGACCCAAATCCACCTGGGAAGGGACAGGCCCTTCGAATGCGTCTGTCTAGGCACCGGGGACCTGCTCACGTCCCTCGTCCCCGCGGCTCTCTCTGAGGAAGCACGCGGGTAAGTCTGAGCAGGAAAGGGAGTCGGGGCCCCGGCTCCAAGGTTCCCGGGAGGCCCTGCAGCTGCAGCACGTGGCTGGACGGACTCCCTGGAGGTCGGGGTGCGGCGTGGGTGGGGGGCCGGCACGCTGGGGCTCCGCGGATTGTTGTCCAGAGAGAGCGAGTCCCCAGCGGAGTGGGTAACCCTGGGAAGACCGGGGGGCCGTGCCAGGGCTTCACCCGGCGGCTCCCGACCCAGAGCTGGGGCCACAGAGGCCACCACAGCCCTGGACTCCAGGTCGCGGTGGGGCAGCCATACGCGGACAGGAACCCGGTTTCACGGACGCCCGAGGAAAGAGCAAACGTGAAGCCCTCAGAGAGAAAGCTAACGCTGCAGGGTAACCGGGAGTCGCGGGCCGTGCCACCATCCAGAAGCGAGGCTTGGAGAGCCGCCGGGTCACCGGGCAGGACTGGCCGAGACGGCTCGCGCAGCCCTTCCCAGCACCGCCCAGCAGCACCTGGGTCCACGAGAACCCAGAATAACTGCTGTCTATTTTTGAACTTGTTTCTCGGGCACAGAAGCAAATGAAAACAAGCTAGTCAGGGGTTTATTTAAAAAAGCAATTTCCAAGAAACACCCTGGGGCCACGACGCACTCAGTCCCCCTCCCCCCACCCGTGATGACCAGGGTGACGCGCGGACTTGCTCATCGGAGGTGGCTGAAAGCCATAGCCCGCGCCCCAGTGGGATCTGCAACCGGCCTCCACCTCCCGCCTCTGAAATGACCCCAGGCGCCCAAAGAACGAACCAGAAACGCAATCAATCAGGTTCCCCGTGAGGCCGACCCAAGTGGCCGCTACCCGAGCATCTTAACACACTTGCGAGGCCCTGAAACTGGGCCCAGCCCGGTGTCCCCCACTCTGGCGCTGTCCCCTCCCTCCCGGCCAGCTCTCTGGCTACACTGCGGCCTAAACGTCACCTCTCAGCCGCGGCCAATGCGGGACTTCTAGGTCCCACCGGCATGCTGAGCACCGCGTCACGTTCCTCCCGGCACTCGGCCCCCCACGCTTGTAAGGCTGGGTCGCGGGTCTCTCACTGGCCTGAGGTCTGCTCGCCACCAGCTCCCAGCCCACGTGGCACGTGTGGGGACGCACTCACCTGCCCCTGGAACAGGTGGCCGACAGAGCAGAGGGCTTCTGGGCCGCAGGATCCCGTCCAGGGCTGACATCACTTTCCTTTCCCTCATTTGGACTTTTAGCCACGAACACTGATTCGCTGTTTCTCGCCACACCGGCTCGAGTAAGGGCAGAACGTCAGAGGGAGCGCGCCTGACCCTTCCGCGTGGCCAGGCCTTCCACCGTGAGCCCTCAGGCCGGCTTGGGGCCCTCCTCCCTCGGCCTGCCTGGGGAATGCTCCTGGGGGCTGCACAGGACAGGCACGCAAGTCACAAGCCGGGGGACAGGGCTGGGAACACGGGGGTCCCGGGAGGAGAGCGAGAGCACCGTGCAGGGCCCGAATGTGCAGAAAGGGCCTTTTCTGAGAGAAGCCAGCGAGCGTCACCAGCAGGACCCACAGGAGCTCCGTCCGCCTGCCCGAAGTGTGAAGCACGGAAGAGACAGGGAGGGGTAAACATCCCCGCAGCAGCTCTTTCCTCTGGAATCGGGCCTCAGCCCCACTCCAGCCACGTCCCTCAGGAATGAGCTGGGTGCTTCCCCCGAAGGTCCCCCTGGAGAGGCGGTTCAGGGGAGGCGGGGACAGCGGCATCCTGGCCGTCAGTGCGGCACCACTGGGGGCCCTGCCCAGCTACCTCCCGTCCCCTCTGCCCTGGGGCCTGCCCTCTGCAGCCTGTCCCTGCCCCCCTGCAGGCCTCGCTCGTGGCCCCCGCTGCATCCTGATCCCAGGAGCTGCCAGCACAACTGGATTAAACTACTAGATTGGCATCGTCCGTATTTATAAAAGTCCCACAGCCAAGGGGAAATTTGCCTGAGCGTAGGCATCTTAGTACCAAGATTCCCGAGGACTTTGACGTGCAGAGTAAGTTCTGCACAGTTCAGATTTTCTGGACTGCTTATGCATTACATTTTCGTTCTTAAAATTAATAAATGCTGTCAATGCACGTGAAGAAAAAGCCTCGAGGGAGGGGGAGACATCCAGCTGCAAACAAGAGCTTCTGCCCTCTGAACCGAGCAGGTGCTCCTTCCTGCTGGGACGCAAGTGCCCGCCGGACCCGCTGGGCTAGCAGGTGCCCAGGGCACCGGGCGGGGAGCGCTCTGGCCCCTCACCCGCGCACACAGCCACGCGGCGCATGTCCCTGAGGCACCGCTACTCTCACGTCCCTGCCCGGAGGGTTAGGAATCCTACTTATCACACCGGCTCATTCCCCGCTTCCACGCGTTCTGGGGTCAAGGTTGTACCTCTCAAGGGACAAGGTGGCGTGGCTGTTATTTCTATTCATACTAATACTACCAATGGCATTTTTCCGACTCGAGGCCAGGGGCTCCACACTGTCGCCCGGCCGCGTGCTCACCTTCGATCCACGCTGCGGGTCCACACTTGTAAGGGTGCGTGGAGCATTACTGGCAGGATGGGGTGCACCTGCCGGCTGCGGCATGGAGGGGGTGAAAGGCAAGCAGGGACAGGCTTACAGAGGCAGAGGACGGCAAGGGCCCAGATCCGAGGCTGCGAGCACCTACTCACCTCACCTTCCTGCTGGCGGCCACACGCACATGAGACCCGGCGGGAGGCCTTGGCTTCTGGAACGGCGTCTGCCCCACGAACCGTGCACTCCAGGATCAACGGTCACCTGTGTTCTCCCATCTTAGAGATGTCACACGCCGTGGCCGCGGGAGCTGGTGTTTGACGGGATGCAACGCGCTGGGAAAGCAAGGGCAATTTAAGGCGAACCGTAGTAATTCATCAAAATCACCCACCACTGTGGCCATATGGCATGTTTTTACCCTTCCCAGTAGAGATTCTCACCTGGTACACGGCATTCATAAACAGAGGCTTCCTGGCAGCCCTGTGGGCAGGCTTGGCTCTGCGCGAACCTCCAGGGCGGTGCCCGTGGCGGAGTGGGCTCCGAGCTCGGTTTCCACAGAGAACACTGAAGCGTGACGCCATGGCAGCCCTGCCCTTCGCGCGGTCCTCCGCGCGCCCAGCCCTGGGCAAGGCTACAGCACGGGGGCCACGTGGTGGGGCAGGAAAGGCGCACACAGGGCGCAGGTTGGGCGTGGAACACCGTATTGGGTCAGAGGATAACCTGCCAATTTTAGTCGTTTGAATGGAGTTTAGAAAAAGATATTTGGAAGAGGTCCAGAGGTGATGCTCTGATTCTAGAGATGCACAGAAAGATCAGTTTTTTGTTTTTTTTAAAGATTTTATTTATTTGATAGAGACAGAGACAGCGAGAGCAGGAACACAAGCAAGGGGAGTGGGAGAGGGAGAAGCAGGCTCCCCGCGGAGCAGGAAGCCCGATGTGGGACTCGATCCCAGGACCCTGGGATCATGACCTGAGCCGAAGGCAGACGCTTAATGACTGAGCCACCCAGGCGCCCCGGAAAGATCAGTTTTAAATTCCTTCGTAAGCAGGCTTGTTGAAGAGTCTAGCAAGAGCTCAGCTCCAAACAGGACAGATGGTGGGGAAACGGCCAAAGTTGCATGGGCTGCTCGTGAGTGCTCCCGGAAGCACGCCCCCACCCGCCGCCCCCAGACCACAGCCAGGGCTCTGCTCACCCATCTGCGGTGGGTCTGGGAAAAGTGTCCCGGCTTGCCCACACCGCGTGGCCGACTCTCAGGGCAGGTCCCAGGTCCCCTGGGGGAGGAGGACATCAAGCTCTTCCCCGCCCTGCAGCGGACATCAGGGCAGCCTTACCGGACGGTGCGTGGTCCACGCAGGCCCTCGGGGAATGCTGTTCCCACCGGGAAACTCCACCGTGGCTGTGGACGGCTGGGATTATGTTCACTTGGGGGAAATACGTCAGCTTTTAAAAACACAAAATAAAGTAAATTCACGGTTAATAAAAAGGCCTCGAAGTGACAGGCCTGAACAACGGCCCCTTGTTGTCACCTTGTTGTCACAGAACAGGAGCCGCCGGAGAAGTGCTGCCCCCCCCGCACGGTGCGTCCGGCTCATCGGCGCGCTGGCGAGCCCGTGCCCAGGCCTGATAGCAAATTCGGGCTCATTCAGGAACCGTCGAGTCTCTGCTCTAGCGTTTCACTTTGGTTCACGGTACAAAGACATAAAACAGAAAACCCTCTGAAGAGAAAAACTACCTTCTACACGCAGCTTGAAAATGGAGAACCTCATTTTCCAGTTGAGCCACGTTCATGGTCAGCCAGGGGCAAGGTCTTCAGGTCCCTCCTGCTAAGATGCCCAAAATGACATTTTAAGATGTTTTGCTGCCTAGTGGTAAGATCCGAGGAGGGTGAGCTGCCACAGGGCAGGGTCAGACCGCAGGGTGCCCCCTGCCGCCCGCCGTCCCAGCCGTCCCGTCCTCCAATCAGCAAGGAGAGCCTGCCGCCCTCTGTGCTGTCCTTCTGGGCTGGAAACCCACAGCCCCAAGGGCCCACCCCATTCCCACCCCCGCCATACTGGGACCCCAGCCCCTGGGAACGTCCACGTGCCCAGATACTTGAGAACCCGCTTGTTCCTGCTGGCATCCTGCTTTTCCTGTTGGATGTGGGATTACGGCCTCCGGACGGGGGCCAGCTCCGCGATCTCTGATCAGGCAAAGCCCAGAGCTTACAAAGCGCAGCTCCAGGCCCGGCAGCTCCAGGCCCGGCTCGGAGGCGTCACCACGCCAGGGCTGCAGACACGCGCTCTCCAAGGAGGGAAGCCCGGCGAGAGAAGGAGCCCCCGGAGTCACCTGAAGAGAACAGCCGCTGCGTGGAGATCAAATCCAGCTATTTGAACACCCCATCCGAACACCACGGAGTAAGCAGCCTCCAAGTCTGAGAGCCCTGTCCTTCCCCAGCAGAAGGCGGGGGTCAGACCGTGCAGGGGGACTGCAGAGACAGCAGGGCCTTCTTCGCGGCCCAGGCCCCCTCTACCCACAGCCACCGCCTGAGCTTCGGCCCACACGCTCCCCCCAGGCTCGGGCGCCCACCAGCACATCGGGTGCCCGTGAGCGCGGGGACAGGGCACATGCAGCTGGGGAACCGTCTTCGTGAACCGAGCAAGCTCCTTTCCTCGGGGGACCCGACAGCTTTCTTGTCAGGACCCAGCACTGCCTTGTGAATGACACTGGAGCCCAGTGTCCCCAAGCAGGGCTGCCAGGCCCCCGAGCTGCAGGCCCAGCACCACCCCCAGCCAGGACTCGCAGCTCCGATGCCGAGTCAGCAACACACAGAACCGCACACGCCAGCTCCTCGAGCTTCCAGGGACGTTCCAGAACGAGGCTGCCAAGGCGCACCTGACACACGTCCCGGAGAAGATGGGACCGAAGGACTGGAGCCTGCCCGACGCTGGAAAGGCTTGGCCAGAGCTCCCTCCACAGGAACCACCTCTGTTCCCTGGAGGCGGGCTGCTGGTCCCGGCAAGGGACAGAGCTGGCGGCCTTGAGTGAGACGGTGAAGCAGCCTTCTCACCAAGCTGAGCACACACTCCAGCTGGCGAGAAACCCCCCAGGAGCTCCACCTGCTTCGGTGGCCCCTCTGCCCTGGCTGCACGGTGAGGTCGCCAGGAGCCCAGGAATCCGCTTAGACCACGTTCCTACCGGAGGGCCCTGCCCGGGCGGCTCGGCCCGGGGCCTCCGCAAAGCTCCTTGGGGGGATCGGACTGCGGCGCCAGTGTGGGGAATCACCATCCCGTCTGGCGCTGACACGTGTTGAAACTGGAACCCACAGAGCTCAGCCCATAGCCCTGGGGTAACGCGGAGCACGCAGCATGCCCATCACTGGTGTTTCTCTGGATGGGTTTCTGCCCTTCCCACACAAAAACGTACACCGTGGTGCCCCACCCAGGCCACGGCCGCTGGACAGCACCCACGTGCCTCCTTCTGGAAAAGACTGCAGTGTGACGAGAACCTCGGGGGTCAGGACAGCAGACTCCCCACCTGCCCCTGCCCCTCCCTCTGGCGCCCTCTGGTGGCGGGGCTCAGGCCACGTCAAGGGTCCAGCAGCAGGTCCTTCTCGAGCTCTCAGACCTCAGAGCTGCACTCGGGGCCTCCCGCCCTCACGCCACGTGAGGGCCACACACGGACATGCACACGCATTCACACACGCATGCACACACCCGTCTCTATGTACAAGATGCTTTTATTGGCTTTGAAGTTGTGTTTCCGGTGCTTTCACGGAAAGCAGTACTCGAGACAGTTGTGTGTGTCGGGCTCCGTGCAGCACGCTTTCGGGATTAAAGGCCGATGATTGGGTAGTGAACCTTCAAGTACAATCAGGATTGATGGTGTTGGGCTCTGAATCTGGGGACTAAAAATCTGACTTAATGGCTGGGCTTGAATGCAGAGGATAGAGCTTAATGAACACCCAGAGCGAAGGTGGTCGCCACCACACTGGGCCCGCCAACCAAGGCCCGCGGGGTGTGAAGTGGGAGCCGTGAACCAGCTGTGGGCCGCGCGCATCCTGGGGGGCGCCTTCATGCCACGAGTCCCACTGAGTCCGTGTGCGCTGTCCCCAGGACGCCCAAGCGAGGCAGTCCTAACTAATGATCTTGTGTTGAGAGTATTTTTGGATCTCGGAGTTAAAATAACTGGACTTATTTTTCTTTTATCCAAGAAGTAAAAAACGTTACAAGAATACAGATCCTGGAGATCTCTGTACATCACAAGGCTGAACGCAAAGTCTTTGAGACCATTTCTCTACAAATAGAAGAGTATTTCAGGGAAAAGCCTACATGTGTCCTTCTATGTAAACAGTAGAACTATGAAGAAAGATCTTATTTTGAGGAAGTTTATTGTTACATTTTTGCAATAATAGATGAGGCACGACTATCTCCTGCTTCTCCAACAACTCAATAAAAAAGACAATAATCAAGGATAACAGTGAAATTAAAATAAAAAAAATACAAAAGCCGAAGGTTTTGGAGACAAAAAACAACTACAGTCTATGTGTGGGGAAGCTGTGAATGGTTTTAGTTGAGCCTTGCAAAAAGTTTCTTTCCCCGATTCCAATGAAGCCCAGAACTTCGAGCCAGGGCCTTCAGAGACCCCCCACCCCCAACCCGTCCGCCCAGGGACCCAGGCCGCAGCGCCTGCCCGGCCCCCCACGCAGCTCAGCGTGCAGCCCCGCCTCTCCTGCTCGTGGTGTTAAAGGGGCCGGAGCGTGGTGCACATGGCGGGCAGAGCCCAGCCCAAGGCACCCCGAGTGCCAGCAGGCAGCGGCCGGGGCCAGGGTGACGGCTCCTCCATCAGTAAGTGGCAGCTGGTGAGGCCCCGACAGTGAGTGACTCGTGAGGGGGGCCCGCCGCCCTGGGGACCGGGCTGGAAGGACCCCAGACCACCCTGAGGGAGCCTGCCAAGAGTGCTCCTTTTCCTTTAAGCCACGGTCATCGGCACTGACCCTGGGTCACATCCTTCAGTTTATGAGGAGCCCCAGGAAGCAGTACACAAACAGCAATGTTTTTTTCCCAGCCAAAAAAACCGAAACTCCAACATACACGGACACAAAGCCTCGAGCACCAAAAGAGAAAGAATTTCATGTTGTCGCCTCATTACGAACACTGATAACAAGGATGACTCAGAAGCAGGTTGCGTGCCCTTTCCTTCTGGATCAGCATCTGCCACAAGATTCTTGTTTATCTTGCTTGCTGGAAAGGAGCCAGGAGGGAGATGCGAAAGGGACACAGGATCGGGAAGAGGGCGGCCTTGGGACGGGGGCCACAGTAATGGTCTGGTGCCGGTTAGACGAAGCTCTTTTTGTTCCCTTTTCAATGCTGGGGAAAGTCCCAACACACCAGACAGACCGTCCTAGGAGAGGAACGCACAGCGGGACCAGCTTGGGATGCAGCGTGCTGACAGCCAGGGAGCGACACCTAAGTGGACAAGGGCACAGAGAGGGACATCTGTCCTCCCGTGTCCACACTCACGGGCTTGGGCACCTTCTCCCGGACGAGAGCTATGTCCGGTAGTGTTTGCTGGTGACGTGTGTACACGAGTGGAAGAGACCTCGGTAAGAATCAAGACTCCCAGCAGAGCTGCAAGCGGGCACCGGCCGTCCAAAGGCATCGGGGTGGTGGCAGTCTGCAGAAACTCTGAGAGTCTGGGCTTTCTGAAAGGTCAGCTGCGGCATTCACAGAGGCTGTGCTAGGAATCCTGCCAGTGTTCAGAAGCCCCGAGGGGAAGAGGAAGCGCTCTAGCACCTTCCGAAAGAAGGGAAGGCGGATACAGCCCAGTGCAGGTGTCAGGACTTGAAAGAAGAGTCACCTGCGAGGCCAGGGGGAGGGAGGGCGGGTGCGTGTAACAGGCATGCCCACCGCCGGCGCACCGGCCGTGGGGTGTTAAGGCAAGCCCACGCCCACCCTCTAAAGCTGGGGGCCCCTGGCCAGATCATGGGTGCCTGGACCAGGGTCTCTCAAGGAACCGGCACTAGGGTTTTCCAAGGCAACGCGTGCGCTTTGGGAGGTGGCGCAGAGACGCCTGATCTCCCGCAGACCACCGTGAGGCAAAGCTCTCGGGCTCGTCTGTCTCACGGAAGCCTCGCAAGTTAGCGGGGAAAGCCGTCCGCAAGGCCAGCTGCTTGTGCTGTCGTCACTGAGTGTGCGTGTGCGGGCGTGTGCACGCCCACCGCCGACACTCCACCCTCGATTAAACTGTGTCAGAGAAGGAATACAGTTTCTGGAAAGAGAGAGAAAGCTGTGTTACTAGGTATTACGCATGAATACCAAAGTGACCCCTTGGATTCTCAGTAGTTTGACTACGCCCCGGGTTCAGTAGCTAACGTCCGAGTGTCCGTGTCCCCGGGCCTGGAGCGTGGCCGGCGTGGCCGGTGCGGCGGCACTCCGGGGCCGGGCGTGGGCGGCACGGATCCGAGGAGCCCCCCGCGGGCCCGGCTGCTGTGGGCGAGGGCGAGGGGCGTCCTCCCTCACTGCAGCATGATGTCCTTCAGATTCTCCTGCAGGATGGTGTCCTTCACAGCATGGAACACGAAGCGGATGTTCTCCGTGTCTATGGCGGTGGTGAAGTGGTGAAATAGCGGCTTGCCGCGGTTCCGTCTCTTCCGGTCGAAGCACTGCACCAGGTAGCGCTGCACGTCCTCCAGCCTGTGTGGGTCGCCCTTGAAGTCGGGGAAGTGCTTCTTGATGCTCACGGTCTTGACCTTCTCCACCAGGAGGTCCATCTTGTTGAGGAAGAGGATTATGGAGACGTTGAAGAAGAGCTTGTTGTTGACTATGGTCTCAAAGATGTTCATGGACTCCACCAGCCGGTTGGTGCGCCTGTCCTCCATGAGCACCTGGTCGTACTCGCTGGAGGACACCATGAACAGGATCGACGTGATCCCGTCAAAGCACTGGAACCACTTCTGGCGCTGGGACCGCTGGCCGCCCACGTCCACCATCTTAAAAGGGATTTTTTTAATAACGAAGTCATGTTCCACAATGCCCTTGGTGGCCTTCCGTGCCAGCAGGATGTCCTGCTTGCTAGGAAAGTAGTTCTGTAAAATACAGGAGAAGGGAAAAGTTTAGCAGGAGAAGAAGAACACGGGAAAATGAGGATCAAGAGTCCAATGCACTTGGGCGAGAAGCTGAACCTAACACCAAAAGCCACTTTCATCTGTACCATCAGACACTGGCCGCGGAACGGAGGCGAAGGCAATAAGGGCTGGTTTCAAGCGAGCAGAGGCCCCCTGGCCCGAGGCAGGTTGCCGGAACCCCCGGGTCTGTTTCTGCCCATGGCCACCTCTGTCCTTTCCTGAATTCTAAAGCACGCGCGTTCCCAAAACTTACTGTGAACTAATTTAATCTAGGTTTGCGATGCTAGTTAGATTTAGTCCGCAATCTACGTAATACGTCATTCTGGGAAGTTTTCCGCAACCATGGCGCTGCCGTTAAAACCCTCCACGACCACTGCGCACAATCACACGGGCAGCGGCCCCGCCAGAAACCAAACAGGGGCGATGAGGCCTCTGGGTCCAGAGCCCGCTCACACGGGAGCAGGGGCAGAGAGCTAACACTGCAGGGGGGACAGCGACCGGCACGAGAGGCCCCCCGCAGGAACGATCCAGCTACTTCACCACATAAACGGGGAGAAAAGGGAAGACGGGGGAGAAACCTACAGAGTAGAAGACATTTGAGTGACGCGGCCCAACTGTGAAGGACGGGCCTTACGAGGGCGCGGATTCCAACTGCCAAACAAGCAGCGTGCACGGGAAAACACGGATGGGACATGCGGGCAGATCCCCGAGCAGACCGGACGGCGGTGGGTATCGAGGAATGCTGCGGATGTCTTAGGAGCAACAGTGGTGTCGCGGGCAGGATTCAGGATCCCGTTACTGTGGAACGACGCAAGGATGTGTGTGCTCCTGGCGGAGGGCGGCCCAGGGGCTCATCTGACAATTTGTCCTTGTGTGTGTGTGCGTTTCCCATCATAAAACGTTAAAGGAAATCCTCTGTTCACTAAACAATCCCTGTGTCCTCTGTGGTAGTCCAAGCGAGAACGTGAGGAGGGAATGTTCACGCCACGCACGGACGTTCCGTCTGCGCTGACCCAGAGTCGGGAGCTGAGTGAGGGCAAGACATGACAGCCCCGTCCACAGTCATCGGATGCGGGGCGCAGGGCGCCCAAGGATGGTGCGCACACCCGCGGGCCGGGGGCTGCTCCGGCCTCCACGCACACGCTTCCTAACCCTGGCTCACAGTTCTCGGGGGTGGGGGGTGGGGTCTGTACTCACCAGCTGGCCGATCCGGTCCAAGTTATCCAGAAAGTACTTCACCGATTCACCCTGTCACAGAGGAAAAACACGCACGACTCAGTCTTGGTGGAGAACCCTGATTTGGCCACTCGGAGATGATAACAGAATCACATGAGTGTTGTTTCCCCCTACTGTATAAATGGGAAGGCAAAGAGACTAAGAGCATACAGGCATTTTTAAAAATTAAAAACACAGTTGAAAACATTTTTAAATGCAGTTTCTCTAGAATTCAAATTCAGACTGTGTTTCCAAAGCACCCCGGCTGAGTCTGGTGACGGGCAGGGCGCTGGCCCCTCTGGCCGGGCTAACCCTTCCTTTCCAGACACGCACACTGGCCCGCTCCAGAGCCAGAAGCTTACGTGAGGGCCCTGTGAGCAGGCCTGCTTGGACAAAGGTGGCCCAGGGCACTGTGGGTGTGGTCTCTAGAGAGGGCAAATCTTCAACGACAGGCCTGAGACCACACGCTTTCCAGTTTCCGGAAACGGGGCCAACATCCCACTGCTGCCCCCCACGTCTGTTCGAGGCTGTGATTCGCAGCCTCGAACGAGAACCTTCAGTCTGGATTCCTGCGGTGGAACAGCGAACCCCTCACAGCCTGGACGTTCTCTGCCCTGAACGCCCATACAGAGACCGTTCTCCAGCGAACGTGCACCTTATGGTCACCTTGGGCCCCGTTTCAGGAGAAGCGTTTAGAGGGTGTTCAAACACTGAAGGCAGCGGGACAGAGGACGGGGTGAGCGCATAGCTGCGATTTTCCCTCAAGCAGCAGAAGGCAGACGAGTCACGGCGCCCCGCGCACACGGAGGACGCGGCTTCCCACAGGCACCACCGGACGGCGCTCGGCTCGGGCTCCCTCACGTGGACCCGGGGACAGTCCCGCCAGGGAAGCCCACGTCTGCCTGCGTTCACACAGAAGCGTGCAGGCGGCAGGCTGACGCCCAAACCATCACGGAGGACACACCATCGGAAAGGTGCGGGATTATGGCTCGAGCCTATGACTTTATATAAAACAGTAAAGGAAACAGATGAAAATGACAGGAGCAGCGCCCTGACCCCTGGAGTTCTGCCCCAGTCAGCCTCCAACAGGCCCCAAGGAAGACAGTAAGGACTCAATTTGCTTCAGTGGGAGTCAGCTGTCCCGTTTTACGTCCCTCCAGCCTTTTGGAGGATTGACAAGACAGCAGTTTTAAGGGGGACAGAAACACGCATCACACACACTCTAGCACAGAGGATTCGCACACGCAGTTCTCCTGAACGTCAGGGTGCGGTGGGCGCAGTCTGCTCTCTGCTCTAGGGACACACAGGCAGGAGGGATGGCACCTGGGGCTCCAGGACGGACACCCCACTCCCTGGCACCCCGCCTCTGCCATCTGCCAGCCGCGCCCTTCGGTGTCTGTCCCCTTCTGACACCAGCTTGGGTGTGGGGACAGCCATCTCCACAGGGTGAGGCAGCTGGTCCAAGAAGGGGCCACAGAGAAACCCACCCGATCCGTGACTTCCCCCACAACCACGTCTCTCTCAGCCCCCCTGCCCCCCACTCAGGGACTCTGGAGGTGCAAGGAGGGCCGGTGGATGCCAGCGGGGTCTGCACACCGGGAGGCCAGCTGGTGGCGGCCCCTCACAGCCCAGGCCACCCTGGGTCACTCTGAGGCATGCGGTGGCACCGGGCGAAAAGAAACCGGGGTTTGGTGTGGTTGGGCATAAAGTCACGGCCACGCCGATGCCCTGGCCAACGTCCCGTCACCACGGCCTGACAACTGTCCTGGGGAAACACTGACACATGCGTGCTCACCCCAACGGTGAAGGTGTGAAAGGAAAAGTGCCCCAGAGGACACAATGAAGGATGAGCTAAGTATAAAGTACTAAAAAAGCGAGAAAGCTGTATGTCCCAGTTTGAATGGAAAGATCCCTAGTGAGCTTGAAGCCAGGGTCACCCCACCTGCGCTCCAAATGTTAGCATCCTTTCACTCCTTCAGAGGTACAAGATTTATCCGGGGCTGCCACCACCTGCATGCTTGGGGGGGGTGCACGAGGAGGGGGAACCCAGTTTCATGCCAGGCCTGCCTCTTCTCGGCACTAACTTGTGGGTCCCTGCGGCAGCTGCCCTGGGGCTGTCCGGACACAGAGCTCCCCCATCAAGGCAAGGAGGGAAGAGAATCAGCTCGTTCGGACCAGCAAGGAGTCATTGAGCTCCACACTCCGTGGCCCCGCCAGGCTGAGTGGGAACCATGGTTTGGATGCTGTGGTTTACCGTCAGGGACTGAGGGGTACGCCATCAGATTCGACATGCAGCCTACAGAACGATCATTTGCACGGGCTTCACGATTCCCAGAGCACCAGTTCCTTAAAACGTCCAGGTTTAAATTCTGACAGATTTCCAACACTGGGGGAAGGAGTCATGTCTTGGGAGAAGTGGCAAGTGGCAGGAACTAAGGGGCCACCACAGCATGAACCCCGTAGCACCCGCTGCACACTGTGCCACCCGCCCCCATCATGTGCTGAAACCTAGCCCCCAGGGCCATGGCATCGCGGCTTTGCAGGGTGGAGCCCCCATGAACAGGGTCAGCGCCCTAATAAAAGAGACCCCAGCGCTCTGGCCCCTGCTTCCTGTCTCGTGAGGACACAGCAAGAAGACACCATCCATGAACCAGGAGGGGGCTCTCACCACACCCCGAGTCTGCGGGCACCTTGACCTTGGGCTTTCCAGCTTCCAGAATATTTCTCAAAATCACAGGTTAGGTATGTTTATCAGCAGACCAAACGGACAAAGATGGCACCTTTACAAAAAGAGGATCACGTGTGGCCAAAAAGTCCCCGGGTCCTCTTGATGGCCACTGCAGTCTCATGGTCTAACGAGAAAGAGTACACGAGAAATGGGCTTTTTATAACCCTCCTTGGTCGGAAAATCTAAGTCACTTCTTTAATAACACCATGGATCCATGGAGTAGACAAAAGTTTGTTAGGATGTGCTCAGAGGCTACTAGGCACAGGCTTGACATCAGACTGCTTTCCTGACCCAATTCCCAGCAAAATGTGCATTTTTATTACCAGCAGTGGGACGAGTCTGGGGGGTGCTGGTGGTGGAGAAGGGGGGCTGATCAGTTTCAAGCAGCAGCGGGTCTTTTTGGGGTGCTTGCAATTGTGCCACAGATGGGCAAATGTGGCTGGAAGACAGTGGGCAGGGCCTGGACATATCACACCCATAAAGAGAATGAGCTTTTTGGCAAATGGACTCTATTCTTCATGACATCTTCCCTGGGAGCACCCATCACCCACACCTGCTGCAGACTAATCACATAGCGGGCTCGCTGCTGCTTTGAAGCTTCTGTCCCCATCACCAGACACACCCCTGCACACCCGTCGGTCCGTGTGCTGGCGGTCCCTGCATTATGAACCAGCCCCGTCAGTGGACATCGGCTGACCTTGTACACTTCATCCAGCTAATTCAAGACCGTGAGTGAACAGACTCGGCTCTTTCAACACCGCATAAGACCAGGCCGTCAAGATCAGTATTCCAGGGGCACCTGGGTGGCTCAGTCGTTGAGCGTCTGCCTTTGGCTCAGGTCATGACCCCAGGGTCCTGGGATCGAGCCCCGCATCGGGCTCCCTGCTCAGCGGGAAGCCTGCTTCTCCCTCTCCCACTCCCCCTGCTTGTGTTCCTTCTTTGTATCTCTGTCGAATAAATAAAAATAAAATCTTAAAAAAAAAAAGGATCAATACTCCAGGTTGACTGGTCACACCCGTTTTCCTGCCGGCGATGAGACCCATTCTCCCACACCCTCGGTTCAGTTCCTAGTACTTCCTGCCAGTGCCGCGGGCTGAGGGGTGCGCAGGGACGGCGGTTACAAAGAGAAAGAGGAATCTGCACTTGGGGCCGGTGCCTTTTCAGTTTGGAATCCTATCTCTGCACACATGAGCTGTTCCTATAGTTCCTGGACCCAGTGAGGTTGATTTTGGTATTCTAAAATGGGGTCAGTCACATGGGACGGAGACACGGGGCTTGTCAATGGTGAGCTAGAGGACTCGGAAGTTTACTTCACTCGTTTAAACATATTACGAAGACAAATTTTAAAACTGCTGTATATTAGAAACAACAACAAAGTATTCCAAAGGTCAGATTTTCATTTTTATTACTTACAAATATCATATTTAAGACATAACTTTGGCTTTATAGAGATGCGAACCAAACAATGTTTGAATAGAGAACTACAAATACTTAAAAAAAAATTATCTAACTCCCCACAGGAAACCTTTCACTTGAATTCAGGCTTTGCCAAAACCTATGACATTTTACTGGGGTCTTGTGAGAGTAAATGATATCAGAGCTGTGAAAGTATTCTGGAAAAAGATACAGCATCATATTAATATACATCACAGAAATAGAGATTCTCAAATTTTAATCTGGGTGCCTATAAATTGTTGCTAATTTGCAATCCTAAAATATTAGGTACAAGATTCGCTGTAGCACCTCTAGAATATCAAAAGCCTGGGAAGAACCCACGTGTCCACAGACAGAAGGAAGGCTGGCTGGACAAAGCACGTTATCTTCACGCAGGGTGTCGGATGCAGCCGTGGGGAGCGGATGGTTGACACACGGCTGTGTGAAAGAAGCAAGGGGCACAACAAAGTCTCCTTATGTGTAAGAATTGGTGGGGAAATTAAAGCAGTTGCTATCTGCGTATTTTTAAGAAAGGAGACACAGAAAGATAAACCAGCAACAGATAAAAATGATGAGGTACAGGGAAGAGGAGGACAGGGGAGGAGACACAAGGGCAGAAGCTAGATGTCTCAGAATGCATTTTGCCTTTGGAACCATGCAGATATCTTGCATAATTAAAAACAAAATTTATTTAAAATATCAACCCCTCAAAATGGAAACCAAACTACAGCAAGTGAACCTAACAGCGTGTCAAGTGGGGGCAGAGCCCAGGACACTGGTGGCCTAGCACTTCTGCCCCCGAACGTGCAGGTGTGGAAGAAGCTGGCCCGAGGCTGGCTCACGCTGGCGGTCCTTGTCTTATGGGATGTCCCCGTGCTTGTGAAGTCCCCCACCCCAGTTCCCGGGGACAGCTGCTCCTTCCCATCTGTGATTAAGACCCCAGGAAAAGGTCCACCGTGAGCGCTTTAAAGTGCCAGGGCCCTCTCATCCGGGATTTCTCTTTTTCTTCAACTGAGGTCAAATTCACATAACATAAAATTAACCATTTAAAGGCGTGTGTGTATAGGGCGCCTGGCTGGCTCAGTCAGTGGAGCGTGCGACTCTTGATCTCGGGGTTGTGGGTTCGAGCCCCACACTGGGTGTAGAGATTACTGAAATCAATAAAACATAAAAAAACAAAATCCTGAAAAGCAAGTGTCTATAACACAGTGGCATGTAGCATCTTTGGGGTGATGTGCAACCGTCAGCTCTACCTCGTTTGAAGACGCTGTTGTCACCCCCGAAGGCAGCAGGTACTCCCCCGTTCTGCTTGGCATCGCGCGCTCACGGTTCACCCATGTCATAGCAGCTGTGGGTGCCCTCCGTTCTCTAGCTGAACACCCCTGCATGGGCGCACCATCCAGTGTTCACCCACTGCTCAGTGGACGGGCATCTGGACGGCCTCCAGCCCTTGGCTACTGCTAGGAACATTCACGCAGAAGTTTTCATTTGAACACCTGTTTTCAATCCTTTTGGGCATATATTCCACCTAGTAGTGGAATTTCTGGGTCATACGGCAATTCTAGGTTTAATTTTTTGAGGAACCACCACCGTGTTCCACAGCGACCACCCCTGTTTGCATCTACACCAGCAAAGGCAAGAAGGCTTCCCATCCCCACCGGCCCTCGCTAGCCTGCGACCACACTGGTGTATGTGAAGTGGCGTCTCACTGGGATCCTGTCTGGTTCCAGGCGGTGCTGTCTGTACATGAGGAACTGTGCGGGTGTGTGAAGAGCTGCTGGGCTCCTCCCTGAGACAGCTCCGCAAGGTTAGTAGTAAGAATTACAGACTCAGCCTTGACAGCCACAGAGTTAGATTCTCCATTTCTATCATAGGGACCGCCACAGAAAATGAGCTAGAAAGAAATTCCAGACCATGATTTTAGACTTTCTCTTCCTCCAGATAAGAAAGCACCGACATCAGAGGGTGAGGGAGGCTGGGAGTAGGGGTGGGAAGGGAGAGGGCTGAGCAAGTTCCTAAAGGTTTCCACTGCAGAATCCCACCTTTTTGATCCCACACGTAAAGAACCTCCAAGTTGTCACTCCAGTCCTCACAACAAGACAAAAGCTGAAGAAGCTGAATGGAAACCAACAACCTTTCTTAGATCCGTCCCCGATTTGATGTTACAGGGCAAACCACTGCCCCCCACCTTGGAGAGGCAGGTGAATACAGAGACTTACAGCTTACCGGGGATGGAAGACGCGGCTGGAGCCAGCAACTGATACATTATGCCTGACTTTCACCAGAAAATGACAGTGCCCGCTAAAAGGCAAAAATCACAGCCTGAAGAGATGAAGCAAGCATTGGAGCCAGACTCTGATATGGCAGAGGTTTTGGAATTAACAGACTAGGAATTTAAAATAATTATGATTTATATGCTAAGGATTCTAGTGGAAAAAGTGCACAACATGCAAGAACAGATGGGAAATGCAAGCAGGGAGAGGGAAACTCCATGAAGCACATGGAAATAGTACTAGAAACCAAGAAGAAATCACAAAGTACATTAGAAAATATTTGGGGGGGGGCCCTGGGTGGCTCAGTAGGTTAAGTGTCTGACTTCGGCTCAGATCATGATCTCAGGGTCCTGTGATAGGGCCCTGCATCGGGCTCTGTGCTCAGCGGGGAGTCTACTTGAGGATTCTCTCTCTCCCTTTGTCCATACCCCTGTGTTCTCTCAAATAAACAAATAAAATCTTAAAAAAAATACTTTCAGATGTAGTTAATGTATTATTTAGGGGAGAAATCTGTACCTCTAAATTTAGTGATGTATGAAGTGCTGAATCACTACACTGTACACCTGAAATTAATATAAAACTGTATGTTAACTATACTGCAATTAAAATAAAAAATATTTATATTAGAAAAGAAAAACGATCCAAAATCATTTAAGTTTCTTTCTCAAAAAGCCTAAAAAGGAAGAGCAAAGAAAACCCAAGGGGAGTAGAAGGAAGGAAATAAAAAAGACCACATATCACTGAAATAGGAAATGGATGCACAATGAAAAAAATTAACGGGGCCAAAAGTTGGCTCTTCAAAAAGGCCAACAAAATGTGTACTGTCCTAGCCAGTAAGGACGAGGGCATCACTGGCACCGGCAACGAAAGAGGAGCTACTCTACAGACCCTACAGACGTCACAGAGAGATGAAGAGAACAGTATGATAACTTCATGCCAACAAACTGGGTTTCTTCGATGAAATGGACAAAACTCTTTAAAGATTTCAATTTACCAACAGTGAAACCTGAACAGACCTATGTTTACTTTTAAAAAACATGAATGTTAAAACAAAACATGAATTTGTTATAAAAAATGTTCCCCAAAAGAAAACCCGAGGCCCATGGTTTCATTGGTGAATTCTATCAAACACTCAAAAAGAGGTAACACTCATCTTATGCAAACTTAAAGAAAACCAAAGAGGAAGAATACTTGCTAATGTCCTTTATGAGGGCAGCACAACCCCGATACTAGAACTGACAAGCTTTACCAAAAAGCAAAACTAAAGACCAAAGCCTTCTTGTACAGACACAGTATTCTTCACAAAACCTCAGCAAGTTGTGGTACTGCGATTTATGGTAAGAAATGTGTATTTGGTCTTCATCCCCTGGCAGGCAGAGCTCCTAAAAGCCTTGGGATTTTCCTAAATGATAAAGAGATAAAGGTATCTTTTATAATTCATAACAAACCCCTTTCAACCTCACCTGTGTTTACGTTAATGAGGCGACTTTTGGAAAGCTCTCAAGGATAGGGGCTGGTGCCCAGAGGAACCAACCCTGATTAGAAGGTTGGAACTTTCAGCCCCACCCCTGACCACTGGGGAGGGGTGAGAGGCTGGAAGTTGAATCAATCACCAATGGCCAGTGATTAATCAATCATGCCTATGTAATGAAGCCTCCATAAAAATCCCTAAACTAGGGGCGCCTGGGTGGCTCAGTCGTTAAGCATCTGCCTTCGGCTCAGGTCATGATCCCAGAGTCCTGGGATCGAGCCCCACATCGGGCTCCCTGCTCCGCGGGAAGCCTGCTTCTCCCTCTCCCACTCCCCTGCTTGTGTTCCTGCTCTCGCTGTGTCTCTCTCTGTCATATAAATAAATAAATAAAATCTTAAAAAAAAAAAATCCCTAAACTATAGGATTTGGAGAGCTTCTAGGTTGCTCAACAAAAATGTCTCCATTTTTGGGGGGTGGTGCACCCCAAACTCCACAAGGACAAAAGCTCCTGTGTTCAGGACCCTTCTGGAATGGCACTGCCCTGTGTATCTCTTTGTCCAGCTGTTCATTTGTATTCTTTAATATCCTTTGTAATGAACAGGTAATCTGTTAAGTAAGCAACTGGAATATAAAATTTGAAAAAAAGCAATTCCACTTAGCACTAAGGAACACAATATATTTAGGAATAGTTTTTTTTGTTTTGTTTTGCTACAGATTTTGTAGTTTGACATAATTATAGATGCATAGAAAGTTGTAAAGATAGTAGAGATCTGTGTACATCACCCCACTGCCCTCGATGATTACATCTCATGTTAGCACAGTACCATATCAAAACCAGGGGACTGACGTGGGTACAATGTGTGTGTTCAGTTCTACGCACTTCATCACATCTGTAAATTTGTTTAACTACCGTCCCTTCCACAACTGAGAGAGAGACGTGATCTGTGAGCACAGAGATCTCCCCCCAGACACCCCTACAGTCACCCACCCTCCTTCCTGCCATCCCTAACCCCTGGCAGCCGCTAACCTCACTGCCACTCTTTGGTCAGTCACTGATCCGACTGCTGTCTGTGTAGTTTCACCTTTTCTAGAATGTACCTTAAATGGAATCATACGGCAAGTGACCTTTTGAAACTGGCTTTTTCAGTCAGCAGAAATGCCTTGAGATCCAACCAGTTGTGTGTATCAACAGTTTGTTCCTTTTTACTGCTGAGTAGTCTCCAGTGACGGGGATGCACTGTGGCTTCTTCCACCACTCACCCATTTGGAGACCCTGTGGCTGTGGCTATTACAAGTAAAGCTGCCGTCAACAGTCACGTACGGGTGCTGTGTGGACACAGTTTCCATTTCTCTGGGATAAGTGCTTAGGAGATGGCCGGGTCACATAGTTAAGTACATATTTAGGGTTTAGAAGAAACTCCCAGGCTGTCAGCCGGGACGGCTGTGCCATTTTACATTCCCGCCAGCAACGTGGGAGAGACCTGGTTTCTCCGCATCCTCACCACCTTTGCTTGCTATGGCTATGTTGCTTTTCTGACTTCTATTATGTATCTCAGCATGGTTTTGCATTTCCCCTAGTCTGCAATGACCCAGTGGCTGGTGATGCTGAGCATCTTTCCACGTGCTTATTTGCCATGTGCACATCCTCTTGGGGGAGATCTCTTGATATCTTTTGCCCACTTTCTAGTTCGATTGTTTCATTATTGCTGAGTTTCAAGAATTCTTTATGTATTCTAGAGAAGGGTCCTTGGTTGGATGTGTGGTTGGCAAATATTTTCTGTCTGTAGCCTTTTAAGGGGGTCTTTTTGCAGAGCAAAAGTTGTCATTTTGAGAAAATCAAAATTGACTTTTTTTCAAAAATGATTTTTTTTCTCTTATGGGTTTTGCATTCGGGGTCATATCTAAGAATACTTCACCCAGCCTCAGGTCCCAGAGTTGCTACTATGTTCTCAAAACTTTCTATTTTATGTTTAAGTGTATGCTCCAGTCTATGTCGCGCCTAAGATCATGAGATTTAGTCATGGCTCTTTTCCTTTCTTCTTTGGTCTATGGATACCCATCTGCTCCAGCGCCACACGTGAGGCCAGCCTGCCTTTGTCGGACTGCTTCTGCACCTGTGCCAAAATCGGTGGGCGTACTTGGCGTGGCGCTAGCTTTGGGTCTGTTCTGCTGACCCATGTGCCCCTTTCTCCGCCAATACCACCGTGGGGATTACCACATACCACTAGGCTTGTGCCTCTCCATACAAATTTTGGAATAATCATATTTATATTTACAGACGGTCTGGCTGAGATTTTAGTAGGAACAGAAATCTGTATATGAATGTGGGGAGAATGGACACTGTCCCTCTGGTGAGTCTCCTAATCCAGGAGCATGATCCGTCTTCTCCATCTGTTCAGATCTTCTGTTTCTTTAATGAGTATCCTGTCATTTTTAATCCTACAAGTCCTGTACGTTTTTGCTAAATTTCCATCAGAGTATTTCCCCTTTTTTTGAACACTTGTTAATGGTATTGGCGTTTTAAATTTACGTTTCCATGTGCTCGTTGCTAGCATACAGAAATAACGTTCACTTTTTACATGTATCCCGTAGCCTTGCTGAATTGACTTAACTAGTTCTGTGACTTTTTGGGTGGTTCCTTGGCATTTTCTATATCATCTGCCAACAGGAACTTTTTGGATATGTGTGCCCCAGGTTTCCTTTCTTATATTTGCTGCCTTATTGCAGTAGCTAAAATGGATTTTTAAAAAAAGGTTAAAAACCTCTTCTTTTGGAAACTGTAGAACATTGGCGCAAAAAATTCAAGACCTAAGTAACTGGAGAGATGTGCCATGTTCATGAATTTCAGAAGCCTCAATATTGTTAAGATGCCAGTTCTCCTCAAATTGATCTAGAGACTCGGTACAATGCCAATTAAAATCCTAGCAGGTTTTTTTTTTTTTTTTGGCAGAAAATGACAAGCTCATTTTAAAAACATATTTCTAAAAAGTGACCTAGAGTAACTTAATTTTATGAAAGGGAAAACGTCTTTACAATGCCTGATTTCAAGACTTTTCTCTGAAGTGGGAGTAAGAGTGGGATTGGTGAAAGGAAAGGCATACAGACAACTGAGCAGAAATGAGAGTCCGGGAACAGGACGTCCCGCAGATGCCAAGTGGGTTTTGACAGTTGTCAAGGCAACTCGAGTGGGGGAAAGGAACATTGTTTCAAAAAATGGTGCTAGAAAGACCATCTGTATGGGGCAGAAAAAGGAACACAGATCCTTATCTATATCATACACGAAAATTAACTTAAAATGTGTTCACAGACCTAAATGTAAAAACAATTAAAACTACAGACTTAAAAAACAAACAAACAACCACCACATAGGTGAAAATCTCTGCACTGCTGGGTCAGGAAAAGATGCCTGTGCTGGCAGAATGTTCAGATGCGCCTCAACCACTTGTGCCCATGTACAAGCTCTTTCCCTCGAGCAGGGGCAGAGCCCGTGGAGAGCAGGTGGCAGCACTCCTGGACTGGGCTACTTGGAGCTGAGCCAGGGAGATGATCCTGGGTGGGCCTGATCTAATCAGGCGAGCCTTTCCCAAGAGGCACCAGGTTGTGAGCGGAGGGGCCCCGTGGCACGGAACCCAGGGCTGCGCCTGGGAGAGCAGAGCAGCTACCGGCCGACGACACGGAACGGCGCTCTCTGTCACACAGCTGCAAGGAAATGAGTTCTGCCAATGACAGGGGAGCTGGAAAAGGCCGTCGGTGAGACCACAGCCCCCGGACCCCTTGATCTCAGCCTAGAGACTGCGAGAGCGGACCCAGTGAACTCCAGGCACCAGGACTCCTGACCCGCATGCACTGGGAGCCCGCGCACCGGTGTGGTGGTTTTACGGGGCTACATCGTAACAATTAGGTACCTGGCAACAGGACTAGGAAAGAAAGGGTCACCTTCACTTGTATGACCTTAGCTTACCAACAGTGTCTTGGCACTTTGGTACTGAATGCTCGTGGGTGAACGAAGATACGGCTTTTTTTCAAAGCAGCCTTCTTCTAGTGCTAGCTTAGACATTATTTCCTCAGATAACTCGGTGGATTGCTGACTTGTGTTTGGTGTCTAGGATCGATCTAGAGAAACTTGCCCCCACACTGGAATGGCAATAAGGAATGATTTATCCTCCTCCTTATAATGGAGCCGCCTGATTCCAAAGATAGAAGCTCTAAAACCTAGTGAGTGTCTGAAAAATCTCTTGCTTAGGCATTAGTCATTTGTTAACTCAAAACAAAGGGGATGAGTCAGAATCTCGTTTCTTCAGGTTCTTTATGGAAAGCCCCTGTACTTTTACTGACTTATTCAAGTCAAACAAAGGAAACCCCTCCCCCAAACGCAGTATCTCCCAATCTATCACTATTTACCGTATCAGAAATTAGAACCTGACAGAATTTAAAAATACAGGAACAGACAAGCGTAAGTCTAGTTAGCCATCAAAGTGAGGACACTGTCACATGCCATGTGGTTTCTGGAAAAGTCCACTGGCCACTCCTGAGTGAATGAGAGTGAAAAAGACACAGGATATCTCAGTATTATTCTGAAAGTTGTATTGGTCTTGAGGAGCCCCTGACAAGGTCTCAGGACCACCAGACCACACTGAGAACCACTGCCCTAGAGACCTCCGTACGTGCACCAGAATGCTCCCAGCGGCAGGATCATCAAAGCCAAAGCTGGAAAAACCCAAAGTGCGCCCCAAGTTCAATGGATACTAACTGGCAGCATCTTCTAGAACAGCACAGGAGAATGAACAAGAGGGAACTATTACCATGAGCATCACCATGATGAATCTCAAAATATTATGGTGAATGAAAAAACCCAAGTCACAGTAAAATAGTTACACTATTCTTGATTTACATGATGCTTAAAAACTGGCAAAACTAAACCTAACAATAATTACAGTAGCTTAATACACATAAAGTGCTGACTATGTGCCCGGTGCTGATCTAAGTGCCGGACACATACTAACTCAATCCTCAAAACAATGCTTGTGGAAGGCATTACTGTTATCCCCATTTTACAGATGATAAAGCTGAGGCACAGAGGGGGGTTAAAACCGGGCAAGTTATAAGGTTCCTTAGTACTGCTTAGGGATACTTCGGTGGTAAATATATAGATAAAAGGAATGATGAGCCCAAATGTGAGCAGCAGTTATGGCCAGTGCAGCGGTGTATTCAACGGCAAGAGAGCGCACGGTGGACAGTAAATTACCACCAATGTTCTTCATCTGAGCGGCAGGTACAGACATTTGGCTTATTATATTTAAACTGTGTATATGTTTTCAGACCCTCTTCTGTATTCATACAGGATAGGAGAAATACTTACATATTTTACAATTTTAAAAAAAGGAGGGGGGAGGGGGAGAGAGAGAGAGAGAAACGTAGTGAAGGGCATCCCGGAACCACCCCTGGGCCGGTGTCTCCCTTCAAGCCGGCGCTCAGGAGAGTGCGAGCGTCTCGGTGGGGCCGTCCTGCAGCACTTCTTCCAGACCTCCCGGTGGAGGCTGCTTGCTTCCCACCCGCCCCTTCTCCTGCCACCAGGCTGTCATGGGACTATGAACACACAAAAGCAACATAAATACTCCATTTAAAAAGTACTAAACAGACTAGACAAGCACCTGGCACTTCAAGGTTGAGGAAGTAAGAGGCACTGGGCGAGGCAGAGTGTGCTCCTGACTGGCTGCCCGCTCCGTCCTCTGCCTCGGGGAAGAAATGGAAACGTTGACAGAGGACTAAAAAGGTAGTCATGGGGAATTATTCAGGACTTCCAAGTACGGGAGAGATCACTTTTAGCAAACCAATTACTCAGGCCTGCTTCTAAGCAGTGCTGCCTTTGTGAGTCCATGCCCCTTCTTCTCCCAAAGGTTTGACCAGCCCTGGAATGCCGGGTGGGCCCATCACTGGTCACGGGCCAATCCAAGTCGCCAATCCTGCTGCCCCTTCCCAGACACGAGGGCAAGCACACCAGAGCCTGCAGTGCCCTTCCAGCCATCCGGACGACACCGAGGTTCTCCTCCCCTTGGGGCATGGGGCGTTCTTTATCCCAAACCCCAGGACGCAGGGCCCCCGGGACGCAGGCCCCCCCAGGATGCAGAGCCAGCTGAGCTCTCAGGACGCCTCCTCCCAGAGCCCGTGCAGGTCCCCCGGGCACCCATCGCACAGCCCGCAAGTCCCACGAGAACCCCTCGGAAAGCCTGTGGCTGTCCCTTTAAGCCTCCCACCCTGCCCCCACGTCCCTCTCCCCTCCTTCTGCAGGCAGCTCATCCAGGGAGCTAAGTTTAGCTCCCACCACTTCCAGTCTTCCCTCCAGGGACATCCTCTGCTGGTGGGGCCGCCCCAGCAGCACTGCTTTCCGGAGGCCCCAGACGCTGGCTTCGCTGGAAGCATTGAGGGGCCTGACGAAGAAGAGCAGCCCGGTCCCCGGGAGGACAGGGGACCCCCACACACAACCGTTTTGGGCGGTGGGGGTGGCACTCTTCTGCCTGGACTCTCCCTCACCCCAGTGCATTTTGTCCTCCTCAGTCGGGACAAGGGTGGCCTGGTCAATCCTCACAGTCAGTGACTCATTGGGGCCAGCTTGTTTTGGGCCCGAAACAAGAAAATCTAAACGGAGCCACCATACAACGCGCACCTCACAAACCCCGACCCATTTCCTCTGTCACCTGGACCTCGGCCGCGGAGTCCTTTATGACTCAGGCTCATGGAAGAAAACCCAGTCCGCACAGGAGTTCATGGGAGGTTCATGTCCCAGCCTGCTGCGCCCCGTCACCTCCACTCAGAACCAGAACCCCGACCCGGACCTTTCTCCAGGCCGGGGCAGGGGCTCCAATGGGAGCCGCAAGACACACACCATTCCAAGGATGGCTGATGTGGAGACAGAATTTAAGAAACTACAGAGGGAAAAGAAGAGTAAAGAAAACCCAGGAAACATTTTTTTTTTAAGATTTTATTTTTAAGCAATCTCTACACCCAACACAGGGCTTGAACTCACAACCCCCAGACCAAGCGCTGCTGGCTCCACGCACTGAGCTGGCCAGGCCCCCAGTAAACATTATTAACCAGATGTGACCTGGGCTCCATGCTTTTTTTTTTTTTTTTAGATTTTTATTTATTTATTCATGAGAGACAGAGAGAGAGAGAGAGAGGCAGAGGGAGAAGCAGGCTCCCAAGGAGCAGGCAGCCCGATGCGGGGCTCGATCCCAGGACCCTGAGATCATGACCCGAGCCGAAGGCAGACACTTAACCATCTGAGCCACCCAGGCGCCCTGGGCTCCATGCTTTCTGAAAGAGGAAACTGAAAGGAATCTTCTGCAGCCACTGGAACTGACTTGACTTCATTACCCTCCAGAACCACTGTTAGCTAATCTATGTAATCTCTAAGACAGAAACAGCCCCCACTTCACACTGTACGTGCTTCCAAAACCAGCCTCTCCCTGCTAAACTCAAATACATTTCCACTTGATGTACAATCTGGCAACTCTTGGTCCTTCTTTTCACATATACTTGAATTTGCTAACAAAACAAAACAATCTCATGAATAGTTGCCAAAATGGGCTACTGGGAAACAAAGATGATCGGCACTGCTGTAATAAAAAAGTGAACCAACAGCAACTGAAAATGTTGCCTTCGTACTTGCGGTCGTGCTTAGTGCCAAACAGCTCTTTGGATCACGACTGGATTTGGCTCCAGCCACGTTGTCCGGCTGGTGGTACCAACCAGCGCCAGAACCTAAGAACGCGGCCCGTCCAGCTGCCTAGCGGTCCAGCTGGGACCAGAGCCTGCAAACGACCCTGCACAAACATCACGAACGCCACAGCCTTGTCCTCATTCCTCCACAACGACCACCTCTCCCGTCAGTCCCCAACAAAAAGTTCGACAGCAGAGAAATTTGTGAAATAAGACATGCCAAAAATACTGACTCTAAACACCAAAAGCTCTGCCTCTGGGGTTGAGGAGGTTGACACGGGTTTCCTCTCTAGGAGGAGATACAAGGGTCTAGCAGGTGCCGGGCTAGGAGATGCTGCACAGACTCTCAAGGTATGAAAGATGGCTGATGGGTACGTGGCCGCGTCACCACACCCCTCGCTCAGCCCGATAGCACCAGCAGCAGCTCCTCGGGGCCAGGCACCTGACGGGCATTATCTCATTTAATCCAAACACAGTCTAGTCATTCCCATTTTCCTACTTGGAGAAACCAAAGCTTAGAAGTTCACTTGCCCAAGGTCGAAACAGCTGCTCAGCCCCAAAGGTCAAGGTCGTAAGCAGCCCAAGAGCGCAGGAGGGTGTAACATGAGAGCAGTGTAACTCACCACCAAGGACCACACGCCAAGCTCTGTATTTAAGAGTTAAGTCCGAATGTGCTTCCGAAAAATTAAATTAAAAAATCGGAACGAGGACAGTAATCTCATCCGTCATATGACCTGTCAGGAAGACAGAGCTCAGAGAGGCAAGACAATGAGAGGATAAACCATCTGGACTGGGCAGAGCTTTGAAGCCAACCGCGTCCCCCTCGACAGTGGAGGAGAGCCAAAGCCAAGGGGTCAGGGTGCTCTTCAGCGGGATGTTTACCCAGCCTTATCCTCCCCCACCTCGGGCTGAACAAAAGGGAAAGAGAAGTGCTCAAAGCAGCCTTCCCTCTGCCAAAAACTGACTCATCTGCAATGCTCCAGCCTAGCTCTCTGGAGCAAAAGGCCGGCTCTGCTCATGGAACCAACCAGAGCTGTGGCAGGCCGGGAGGGGAGGGGGCCAGGGGCAGGAGGCCAGAGGCAGGGATGCCCCAGACGCTCCGGCCGCTGAGCCAGTGTCCAGCTCCTCATAAAGAGCCCTTGTGCTTGATGTCCTCGCCACCAGGGCTGAAGGCTGAGGGTTCCGGTGCTCTCGGACCGCAGGACCACTGACTCAGCACCCACCCCTGCACAAATACTCTGAAGTCCTCTCTCCTTCCAGAATCACTGAAAAATTCTCTGCTGACAAAGTCCGCAGGGTTCATGAGACCCCTTCCCCACCACAAAAGCCCAAGGAAGCACACAGAGAAGTGTAAACGCCAAAGGTGACTCACAGGAGAACCCGATGCCCCACAGCATGTGGGGGGAGCTGAGGGAGACCCAGACAGACAGTGTCCTGTGGCGCGAATACTGGCGTGCGCTCGGCACAGTTTACGTGCTTCACCTGGCGGACGCCGCTCAAAGCTCCGGCACAGGTAGCCCACAAAGGGTTTCTTCCTTTGGCCGCGCCAGCTGTCTGAGTAAACACTTGGTCAGAAAAAGCTCCCCGAACTCCCTCACCCCGGCAACAGGGCAGTTCTGCCGAGGGGGATGAAGCTCCCCATACATGTGCACAAACGTTTTTTGACTCTGCATAGTCCTATGATCTAAAGCTAGCTCAAAACAAAAAAGAATTATTCCAAGGTCCAAAATACCTGGAGAGAGCCACGCAAAGATTTACATTTTCTAGATAATGCATCATAAAGAAGATTCTGGAAGCAGGCACCTACTGGTTATTGTGTTAACTATCAGATCATGCCAGGGTACTTAAACATCTGGAACCTTCACTAACTGCTCTCAATTAAACTAAAAAAAAAAAAAAAATCACATTAGTGAACCTCTACCCTAGAAAAGATTACCTTACAAAACAAAATGAGCAAAATGATCTTTATTTAGGTTCTGGTTTGTCACTAAGGGAGAGAGTTCAGTACAAGATGTGCCTGTCAAAACCACCGTAAAAGCAACGTTCAGGTCAAGGCAAAAGAAAGTTTACATAATTACTTTTGTGGAACTGATCTGCTCAGCAATTTGGAGATTAGACCGCAGTCACTAACTAAAGATCCTGATCAATTCCTTTTTTTTTTTTTTCCCCCTCTGCAGTGGAAAATTGGGATGTGAACTAAACATCCAGTCCACTTTCTGCCTTCAAGGATCAGCACCAGCTAGGGGCGCCTGGGTGGCTCAGTGGGTTAAGCATCTGCCTTCAGCTCCGGTCATGATCATCTCAGGGTCTTGGAATGGAGTCCTGCATCAGGCTCCCTGCTCAGCGGGGAATCTGCTTCTCTCTCTGCATCTCCCTCTCTCCCTCTCACACATACTCTCAAAAAAAAAAAAAAAAAAAAATAATCAGTGCCAGCCAGAGGGAAATTAGAATTTGGACCTCACGAGCAAAGTGCCACCTACCGGAGTGTGCTCTTCATGGAACATCCACAAATGTGCATAAACCCCAATTCAGGCTACTTTTGGGGTACCTCCTTAGAACAACATCAGGGATTTGTCCAGGAACAGAGCCAAAGGAAATGAAAGCCACCCACAGCCTGAGCAGCAGGAACCTCCTGGACAAAGGGGACATTTGAAAGGTGTCAATAAATTGCTTCTCAAAGCAACATGTTTTCCACCTCAAATGGAGAATTTTGCTTGATATTTCCGAAAAATGTTTTTAAACTCAGTAAATAAAGGAGTGAATTGTAGGGTTATTTCAAAAAAAAAAGCTTCTTAAAGCTCAGGGAAGACACACTATTTTATCACACTCTGCGCTGAAACTAGTGAACGATGTTCCTTTTAAACATAGAACATTCAGGGGCGCCTGGGTGGCTCAGTCGGTTAAGTGGCTGCCTTCGGCTCAGGTCATGATCCTGGAGTCCCGGGATCGAGCCTCACGTCCGGCTCCCTGCTTAGTGGAGAGCCTGCTTCTCCCTCTCCGTCTGCCTGCCACTCTGCCTACTTGTGCTCTCTATCTCTCTGTCAAATAAATAAATAAAATCTTAAAAAAAAAAACATAGAACATTCATGGAGAAGACAAAGTATAGATTTAAAAAAAAAAATCCCCCCCCCCCCCCAACCAGAAAAGCAGTTCTGGTGATCAGCCTCAGTTGAGGCTGACAGGAGCATTAATGACGGGGTAAGGGGAAACCTCACTGTTCGATACTGACCCCCGCGCTCCGCTGAGCTTACTTGGGAAGGCTAACTCACTCCTTTCTTTCACTAAAAGGATCAACCTCACCCTCCTTAAGAGATCCTGAATTCTTACTGTAAAAGTCACCTCCAAAGAGCAAAACTTCATCTCTCTTGGAGGCACCTTTAATACCGATTTTCTTTTATTTATTTTATTTTATTTTTTTAAAGATTTTTATTTATTTTTTGACAGAGAGAGACACAGCGAGAGAGGGAACACAAGCTGGGGGAGTGGGAGAGGGAGAAGCAGGCTTCCCACGGAGCAGGGAGCCTGATGTGGGGCTCGATCCCAGGACCCTGGGATCATGACCTGAGCCGAAGGCAGACGCTTAACGACTGAGCCACCCAGGCGCCCCCCGATTTTCTTTTAAAAAGCTAAGAATGTTCATAATGGCATCCTTCTTAGCAGCCAGAGAATGTAAAACAGCTCACATGTCCATCACACATGGGTGAAGAGATAAAACGTGGTTTATCCACATCATGGAATACTAGTCAGTGATGAAAATGAAGAAAGCGCCGACCCAGGCTGCAGCAGGAAGGAACCTCAAACACATCATGCAGAAGGAAGGAAGGAAGCCGGACACTAAAGGCCAAATACTGCATGACTCCATTCATATGAAATATCCAGAAAATCGACAGAGGCAGGGTGGACGGGGGGCTGCCTAGGGCTCTGGGCTGGGGTTATGAGGACACAGGCGCGAGGGACCTGACTGGGTGAGGGAAACGTCCGACATCTCACGGTAGTTGAATCTGCTAAGTCACTGAATAGTACACTTAGAAAAAGCTGCCTAAAAAGAAAAAAAAGTTTCCATAAAACCAAGTTATTAACTCAAGAATGCTCCTGTTCTGCTCATACTGAGAATTAATCATCTCCATTTAATAACTCCTAAGTAGTTCAAGTCTGAGAACTATTTCAGTGGCTCAAAATTTTCGTGGCAGGTAAAGCTCCAATTACAAAGTCGACTACGGGGCCGTTTTCATCTTTATTAAACCACCGTTATTTAACAAAACAGCAGCAGGATGTTAAACAGACCCTGAATGTCAATGAAAAGGATCTCAAGTTAGTAACCCTACACGGCGTGACAGGCTTCTGTCTGTTCCCCTCAAAGGGCCGTGCCGGGCCCGGGAAGTGGGCCGCGGGCACAGCGTCTCCCTGTGCTCATACAGTTTTGGCCTCGCAGAAGCCCTGAAAGAGAAAGGCAGGAGCCAGGTTTTTTGGTTCGGTATAGCTGCTAGTCTGGGGATTCCTTCCCAAAGTGCATCGTCTCTGACAGCACTCATGTCCACGTCCCTGAGTGTCTGCACGGGGGCAACCCTCCTCCTGAAGGACAGGCGCGGGCACACACGGCCCAGGAGCCTGGCAGCCTGGTTTTTACGCATTCTTCTCACATTTATTTACTGTCAGACTCCTTTTTCCTGTGAGACGAAAACTGTAACTTCTTTTAAATATGAGGGGGGAAAAAAGCCCTTTTTACAATATGTCCTTGCGAAGAAAGGGGGCAAAATCATTACGTTTATAATTCACTAAAACCATTTTGGCACCTGATGGGAACTATGTCAGGACACATGTGTCTTACAACTTTGAGGTAGAGAGATGGCAAAGATTAAAAAAAAAAGCATTCAGAAAAAAACTGTATGAGAAAGAAGGTGGGGGAGGGGGGAGAGAGGAGGGGAGAGAGAGGGAGGGAAGGAGAGAGGGGGGAGGGAGGGAGGGAGGGGGGAAGGAGAGAGGGAGGGGGGAAGGAGAGAGGGAAGGGGGAGGAGAGAGGGAGGGGGGAAGGAGAGAGGGAGGGGGGAAGGAGAGAGGGAGGGGGGAAGGAGAGAGGGAGGGGGGAAGGAGAGAGGGAGAGGGGGGAAGGAGAGAGGGAGGGGGAAGGAGAGAGGAAGGGGGAAGGAGAGAGGGAGGGGGGAGGAGAGAGGGAGGGGGAAGGAGAGAGGGAGAGGGGGGAAGGAGAGAGGGAGAGGGGGGAAGGAGAGAGGGAGAGGGGGGAAGGAGAGAGGGAGAGGGGGGAAGGAGAGAGGGAGAGGGGGGAAGGAGAGAGGGAGAGGGGGGAAGGAGAGAGGGAGAGGGGGGAAGGAGAGAGGGAGGGGGGAAGGAGAGAGGGAGGGGGGAAGGAGAGAGGGAGACGGGGAAGGAGAGAGGGAGACGGGGGAAGGAGAGGGGAGACGGGGGAAGGAGAGAGGGAGACGGGGGAAGGAGAGAGGGAGAGAGGGGGGAAGGAGAGAGGGAGAGGGGGGAAGGAGAGAGGGAGAGGGGGGAAGGAGAGAGGGAGAGGGGGGAAGGAGAGAGGGAGAGGGGGGAAGGAGAGAGGGAGGGGGAAGGAGAGAGGGAGGGGGAAGGAGAGAGGGAGGGGGGGAGGGAGAGAGGGAGGGAGGGAGGGAGAGAGGGAGGGAGGGAGGGAGGGGGGAAGGAGAGAGGGAGGGGGGAAGGAGAGAGGGAGGGGGAAGGAGAGAGGGAGGGGGGAAGGAGAGAGGGAGGGAGGGAAGGAGAGAGGGAAGGGGGAAGGAGAGAGGGAGGGGGGGAAGGAGGGGGGAGGGGGGGAAGGAGGGGGGGAAGGAGGGAGGGAGGGAGGGAAGGAGAGAGGGAGGAGGGAAGGAGGGAGGGAGGGAGGGAAGGAGAGAGGGAGGGAGGGAGGGAAGGAGGGAGGGAGGGAGGGAGGGAAGGAGAGAGGGAGGGAGGGAGGGAAGGAGAGAGGGAGGGAGGGAGGGAGAGAGGGAGGAGGGGAAGGAGAGAGGGAGGGGGGAAGGAGAGAGGGAGGGGGGAAGGAGAGAGGGAGACGGGGGAAGGAGAGAGGGAGGGAGGGAGGAGAGGGGAAGGAGAGGGAGGGAGGAGGGGGAAGGAGAGAGGGAGACGGGGGAAGGGAGAGAGGGAGGGAGGGAGGGAAGGAGAGAGGGAGGGAGGGAAGGAGAGAGGGAGGGAGGGAGGGAAGGAGAGAGGGAGGGAGGGAGGGAAGGAGAGAGGGAGAGAGGGAGGGAGGGAAGGAGAGAGGGAGAGGGGGAAGGAGAGGGAGGGAGGGAAGGAGAGGAGGGAGAGGGGGAAGGAGAGAGGGAGGGAGGGAAGGAGAGAGGGAGAGGGGGAAGGAGAGAGGGAGGGAGGGAAGGAGAGAGGGAGGGAGGGAGCCATTCTGCGGCTGGTGAGGCAGAGGGCAGTTCTCAGAATACCTCTTGTGACTTTTCTGTGAGTTCGAAATGATCTCTAAGAGTTAAAAGAAATAGAACCGTAGATCTTTGGTACCTGTGAGAGCACGAGCGAGGATGTGTCGGCGGAAGGGGGCTAACAATATTCAAAAGGCCAGCCAAGTCAATGCCTACTCAGAGTCTGTTTCAAGAAATTCTCTCATCGATATGAAGACGGTGCCGAGGCTGCAGAAGCGCTGCCTGAGGGACTCCCAGATAAAACAAATCGTGTCTGCGGGTCGTGCATTTAACTGTCGCATAAAGATGCTGTCGGAGAAGGAGTCCAGAGCTCTCCTGCAAAGGTCGCTGTGCCTTTTCTAGAAGTCTCCCAAGGCTGCTGCACTGGCCTCTTCACCGGTTTATTATTCACTGAGATGTGCATCTGACGTTCCTGGAGATCTGCTGACCAGATCACAGTTGAGATTCTGTATGAAGTTTATTTGGTCAATTATCTGAATCCTCCAGACCACGGTGGAGCTCCGCCTTTGTTTAGACTTCAGGCTTCTCTCTGTTCCCGCTGCTATCAGGTTGTCCTTTGTTTTTAACGTATCAGTTAGTTACTTTCTCTACCATAGTTTAGGGATCCACAATCATGCTTTTACTTGACTTAATGCTAAAGAATTTCCTCTCATTCAAATATTTTGCTAAAATCGTAACTTTAAAAAAAAGTTCCCCAAAAATGTATAAGACTTCAATTCTAATATTCTTAGTTGAGGGAAAGAAACCCAAAACATTTCTAATGCAGAGCCTATCAGCTAGTTTAATCAAAGCCAGGGTCCGCCCTCCGAGCTGGGGCTGCACATGAATGTGTCTGCATCTCTTGGCTCCTCTGCAAGCCTGAGGGGAGCTGGTTTTTTCGCCCCAGCTGGGTACCAGGCAGCATCTGAAGTACCTCTCATTTCTCACAGCACGTGCCAATGAATCCTGACGGGAATGCAGAGATTAATTACAGCTGGACTCGCTTTGCCCAATCCTCTTAGTGAATGGAGGCCCTGGAGATTTAAGGAAGCATTCATTATTTAAAATGCTTCTGTTCAGGCTGAGGGCAGGAAGTATTGAGGTAGGTCTACTGCATTTTGTATGGTGACAAAGGAACAATCTGTATCCTGAAGAAAATGGGGATCCTTCCTAAAGGGAAACGAAGCCCAACCCCTGGGGCCCCAATTAAGTTTTCCCAAAATTTTCACCCTTGACATTTATAATCACTTTTGGGGAAAGTAACATTAATTTTGCCAGGCTGGTGGCAAAAGTCAAAACAAGAAGACTTTGTTGAATGAATGAGTGGGCAAGGAATGAATAGTGGGTACTCTCTAAACTCAAGAACTCACTTCTGGATTTCGTGACTCAAATATTCAGTTAAAGGTGAAGAAAATCACCATTTACAAGCAGGGAGGTCTGCATCCGGTGTTTATCCCCAGCAACACATCTTGTTGTATGTTGCATATTATCACACACACACATCTACCTTTTTTTTTCTTTTTTAGAATTGTGGTGAAAACACATAAAATAAGCCATCTTAACTGTTTTTAAGTGTACAGTTCACGAGTGTTCAGTCTATTCACATAGTTGTGAAACAGATCTCCAGAATGCTTTCATCGTGAAAATCTGAAACTCTTCACTACCAACCACAGCTCCCTGCCGTGCTGCTCCCCAGCCCCCACCCTGGGACCGCTATCCCACGCTCTGGCTTTATGAATCTACCTTACATACCTTTGGTGAACCTCGATGCTCTTTTCTATCGCAGTCGGACTGTTTTTTACAATTGCACCCACAGTGAGGGTATAAGCGTTCCAAATTCTCCCAGCCCTCACCAACACCTGTTAACTCCTGGGTTTTTGATAGTAGCCATCCTAATGGGTGTGAGGTGATATCTCATTAGGGTTTTATTATTTCTTTGATGATTACTGATGTTGAGCATCTTTTCATACAGTGTTGGCCATTTTTGTATGCAAGATCCATTTGAATCCTTTGTCTATTTTTTAATAGGGTGATTTTGTTGTTGTTGAGTTGTAGTTTTTTAAAAATATATTCTGGATATGAACTCCTCATCAGATATGTGACTTGTAAACATTTTCTCCCATTCCATCGGTTGTCTTTTCGTTCTGTTATGTCCTTTGACGCACAAAGGTTTTTAAGTTTGATGTAGTTCTCTTGGTCTGTTCTTGCTTCGGCCGCCTGTGCTATCGGTGTCTTATTCAAGAAGTCACTGCCGAGTCCAGTGTCATGAAGTTTTCCCCTAATTTTCTTCTAAGAGTTTTATAGTTCTAGTCTTAGGGTTAGGTCTGTAATCCATTTGGAGCTAATTTTTGTATGTGGGATAAGGGCCCATATTTTTAAAAATAGAATTTTTTATATAGCATTCCACTGAATAAATGTAAAAATCTGACCCTATCAATAGCCATTTGGCATACTTCCAGTGTTTTGCTATTGCAAACAATGACGACACAAATATCCTTTACTTAAGCCCCTCACACATGAGAGCAAATATCTCCTAGTTTTTTAGGAGTTAAAATTAACTTTTGGCCAGCTTATTTCAAATTTCATGTTTTACCTCTTCACTACTTCATGGGTATTGCCAATCCCTTACCTTGAAAACATCTGGACTAGATAGATGTATTCTGGAATTCAGAAATTTTCAGATTTGGGGGAAGTAATATGGTTCATATGCTCTACATTACAAAATGTCCCCAGTTGGGACCTCGGGGAGCACCTTATAATCAAATATGCTAATAGTCGTGTAGTAACATACATATATATATGTAACACACACACAGAGGAATATTTAAGACCAGTGGGGAGGGAGACTCTAAATGCCTGACGGTAAGTGAGATTAGGCTTTGCCACCAAGCAAGTGCAGCTCAGCTCAGACTGGGTTTTGCTACACTTAGTGGCTAAGGAATTGCTAATTCGATTCTGTATCTTTCAGCTTCACTGTCATTGAGTTTAACCTAATGAAGGTGAGGAACCTTCCATTTTAGGTCCTGCCTTAGCAGGCTAAGGTTTTCCTATTATTTCTCTGGTGCAGGGAACTCAGTGAAACACTAACTACATTGAGGACTGCTCAGAATGGAAATATCCAAAAGTCCTCTGAGATCTGCCCTTAAAAATCATGGACAGAAGACACAGGGAAAAAAAGATTAGAATGAAGCCAAATGCTAATAGTGATCATTTCTTTTCCACAATTGTTATAATGCAATTATAGACATTAAAAAAAATTCATTCATTTATGGGGCGCCTGAGTGGCTCAGTCAGTTAAGCATCTGCCTTCGGCTCAGGTCATGATCTCAGGGTCCTGGGACGGAGCCCCAGTTGGGCTCTCTGCTCAGCGGGGGGCTTGCTTCTCCCTCTCCTGCTCCTCTTGCTTGTGCTCTCTCTCTCCCTTTGTCAAATAAATAAAATCTTAAAAAAATTCATTCATTTATAAAACTAGGTAACCAATGAACACATACAGGTAAAAAATTTTTAAACACGGATAAAAGAGCATTCATACTCATCCCACAAGTTAACTATTATTATCAGTTTGGTACATACTCTTCCAGACCTTTGTCTCTAAATTCAATGCGCAGATGTAGGCATAGAAATTTATAGTTTTAGTCTTTGTTTAGCTTTCCATAAACGGGATCAAATGCTACATATCATTTTTCTTTTCTTTTTTTTTTTTTAAAGATTTTATTTATTTATTTGACAGGGAGAGACAGCCAGAGAGAGAACACAAGCAGGGTGAGTGAGAGAGAGAGAAGCAGGCCTCCCGCCAAGCAGGGAGCCCGATGCGGGGCTCGATCCCAGGACCCTGGGATCATGACCTGAGCCGAAGGCAGACGCTTAACGACTGAGCCACCCAGGCGCCCTACATATCATTTTTCAACTAAGATTCTATCATGTCTTAGAGTGATGTGAATCTTCACTCCTTCTAAGCACCACCCAGGATCCTGAAGGCTGACACAGGCCATGTACTGACTTAGGGCTACTGGGGGATGTTTCTACAGTTAAAGTCTCTGCTATCACCATCAATGCCACAGCAACTGTCCCCATAGTGCCCTCCTGGGACATGTGTGACTGTAGGGTCCGTTCCTGCACACACAACTGCCGGCCCAGAGCCATCTACATTTGTAACAGCTCTGGCAAGTTGCCCTGCCAAAAGCTTCTACCAATTTATATCCCAGTGAACAAAGGCTGAAGGTATCTATTTTCCCATGGCCTCGCCACACTGGACATTAGCAATCTAATTTCTTCTTTTTTTTCCCTACCCACAATTTGTGGGTGAAAAGTGATCTTTCATTACTTTTTAAGTCTGGGTTTTTTCGGGGAAGGGAGGATTAAGCACTTTTCATACTTAAAAAGCAAACACTTTACAGTAAAATGTCATAAAAATAGACCGTTGTAACATGCAGAGGCAGGATCAGTTCCGACTACAGACTGACTTAGCATTATGAGGAAAATGGACTATATGCTCGACATCATTAAGATGCACAGATAGCCATGCATAAATCGAAAATGCATGACTTTACTCAAGTTCACTGCCATATTATAAATAGGATAACCATATGCCCCAGTTTGCCCCTGGAGCACCCCATTTCAAGCTTACTGTCCTGGTAAAATTATTAGCAGGGCTGTTTTTTTTTTTTTTTTTTTTTTTCCTCCCCCACTCACAACATGCCCTGATTTGGGTCATCAGATTCCATGCTCGCATAAATTTTACATGTAGATACACTGTGGCTCAGTAGTCACTAGAACCCCATCAGGTTTGAAAGAGTTCAGGTGTGACATCACTCAGCAAGGCTGGTTGTAGGGCAATGTGGGTCCCCTGGAATCGGCCTCACTTGTTAGTTTGAGACCTCGCTAAGTTCCTGAAAGCTATGGGAAATGCGCCTCTAACTCTGTTTCTCCATGCAGAATTATTACAAATCAGAATTACGACACCCATTTGCTCCGGCACTGTTCCCTGCTTAAATGCCAAGCTGTTATGTAGCATTTTGGCAGTGTTTTAAGATCGTATGAACACGGATCTTGTGAGCATTAGGCTCTGATGACTTCCTGTCACAGCAATCTCAGGAGGAATAAAATTAGGGAATGAAATTATTAAAATCGAAGGAAAGAGCCTGACGTACAGAGCTCAGGAATCTCCAACACGCAAACTGCACTTCATTCAGCTCTCCAGACAAACAAAAAACAACATCCCGTGTGCCTGAAGTTGCAGAACTACAACCAAGTCTATTGTTGACTGTGGATAGACTGAATTGCACAAGGTAGGCATACTGCTTTACCATCTACTGTTTCTCTATCCCTCCCTTATCCTGTCATCTCTCCTAATAAAATATTTCTGCCTTCCACATTTGGGACACATGGTTTGTCTTTCTTTTCCATAAAAGGAAAAGAAAAAAAAAAGTCCAGATAATTAAACTTTTCTAACGGGTGCCAATAGTTTCAACTTCTGCACCGCACTTTCCACTTGAAGGACACACGTTCTGTGGCGGCTGTTGTGATGTCACATGGGTCCAGGAGAAGAAGCGTTAAAGCAGCTTGCCTGGGAAACACATCCGGCCGACTACGCTCACTGGCATATTTTCTACAACAGACATAAACTCGGAAAGTACTAAATAAATCCTAGTCTTCAAACAATTACACTTAAATGTTCTATTTAAATCACCAGCTACGACACAGCCGCCTTCCGGGGCCAGTTATCAGGATCAGTCTAGTCTATGGAGGAGAGGCCGGCCGAGGGGGGCACTCAGGGCCCTCAGATGACCCCGACCCTGTGGTGAAAGGAAGAAACTTCTGGAACGACAGCACAGACGAAGGGAGATTGCTCTGTCCTGGGAGCTCTTGAAGAAAGGCGGTCTCTTCCTTCCCCTCCCCAACCATCAAGGCAGAGAGATCCCAGGCCTTGCTGAACTGAGTATGTAAACAAAGACAGTGACGTTCCAAGAAGGCTCTGTTCAATGAGTGACTTTCATACGGCACCAGGAAAGAACCCACTTAAAACCTGACCCGGTGAAGGAAGAGCATTATCTTTTTTCTTCCTTTAAAAGGGCCTGAGGTATAATTGACAAGCTCAGAACCGCACATACACCAAGTGTGCAACGTGCTAGCCTGTGACATGCGCATGCTTGGGACTGTTGTGGCAGCTCTGAGCGTCCCTTCTTCCCCGCACTCCCTTCCTGGCCCCAGGCAACACTGACCTGCTTCTGACACTGTGTACTAGCCTGTACCTTCTAGAATTCTACATCAATAAAATCAGATAGCGTGCATCCATGTTTGTCTGGCTCCTTCACGCAGCATAATCTGCCCACACTGTTGCGGGTTTGCACCGTCTGTTCCTTTTACTGAGTGGCAGCCGCGTAGATGGGTAGGCCCTTCATCTGTTACCCCTTCATTTGTTGACGGGCAAGTTAGCAGTTTGCAGCTACTGCAAATAAAGCCGCTCTCAACATCTGTGTACGAGTCTTTGTGGGGACATATATTTGCATTTCTGTTCAATAAATACCTAGAAGTAGAACGCCTCGCTCACAGAAGTGTAGGTTTAACTTTTAATAAAGTGCCTCACGCTTTTCCAAGGCAGCAGTTCCGTCTTATGTTCCCGCCAGCAGCCTTGGAGAGCTCCAACTCCTCCACATCACCCCTCCGTAGGGTCAGCCCTTCTAACGGTGCAGCGGGACCTGCTTGTACGCATGGATGGATACTGACTCAATCTTTTCACGTGTTTAAATTTGCCATCTTTTTTTTTTTTTTTTAAAGATTTTATTTATTTACTTGAGAGAGAGAGAATGAGAGACAGAGAGCATGAGAGGGAGGAGGGTCAGAGGGAGAAGCAGACTCCCTGCCGAGCAGGGAGCCCGATGCGGGACTCGATCCTGGGACTCCAGGATCATGACCTGAGCCGAAGGCAGTCGCTTAACCAACTGAGCCACCCAGGCGCCCTTAAATTTGCCATCTTAATCACCGTTCAGATCTTTTGTCCATTAAAAAAATTCTGGGTCATTTATTCTCTTATTATTGAGTTTTATTTTTTTAAAAGATTTTATTTTTTGACAGAGAGAGACAACGAGAGAGGGAACACAAGCAGGGGGAGTGGGAGAGGGAGAAGCAGGCTTCCCACCGAGCAGGGAGCCCGATGTGGGGCTCGATCCCAGGACCCTGGGGTCATGACCTGAGCCAAAGGCAGACGCTTAACGACTGAGCCACCCAGGCGCCCCTTATTACTGAGTTTTAAAGAGTTCTGTAGATATTCTAGATACAAATCTTTTACCAGATATATAACTGCAAATAATTAACTTTCATTCTCTTAAAAGTGTCTTGCAAATGCAGATTTTAATTGTTGGACTTTGATTTGATTTTAGTTAAACATGTTATGGCAAAAAATAAACAAAATATAAATTTTGGATTCTCTATTCCATTCCATGGACCCACTTGTCTATCATTATGCCAATCCTATGCTGTCTTAATTACGTAGATTTATAGTGAGTCTTGGAATCAGGTAGTGTGGTATTCTTTGTTATTCTTTTTCAAAGTTGTGGCTACTCTAGGTTCTTTGCATTTCCATATAAATTTCAGAATCAAATTGTCAATTTCTACAAAAAGCCCACTGCGATTTTGTTGAACCTATAGATCAATTAGGGGAGAATAGATGTATTGACATATCAAGCCTTCTGACTCCTGTACATGGTATATCCGTCTATATATTTAGATCTTCTATTTATTATTTATCTATACATCTATTTATTTAGATCTCAGCTATGTTTTTGTAATTTTTCAGTAGACTGCAAGATTCTGCACATCTTTTATTAAATTTAATGCAAAGTATGTCATAGATTTTATGCTACTGTAAAGGCTATTTTTATGCCAATTTTTGATTATTCATTGCTAATACATAAAAATACAATTATTTTTCAAAAAGACTGAAATTGAGAAGAAGGTACAGAGGTGTCCCAAAAACCTCTGGCCCCCACACATGTACAACCTTCCTGATCAACATCATTCACCAGAATGGAACTTTTTTTTTTAAAACCAAAAATGAGCCTGCACTGACACATCATAATCACCCAAAGTCCACAGTTTACCTGGGGGTTCACCCTTGGTGGTGCACATCAGATGGGTTTGGACAAAAGTATAATGAGATGTTTCTACTGTTTTACAAAATCCTCTGGCCTATGCATTCATCACCCCCTACCCTGTGCCAGCCCCAACCACTGATCTGTTTCCTATTTTTGCCTTTTCCAGAATGTCATAATAGATGGAATCCTGCAGTAGGGAACCTGTTCAGATTGGCTTCTTTCACTTAGTAGTATGCATTTAAGGTTCTTCCATGTCTTATCATGGCTTCATAGCTCATTTCTTTTTATTTCTTTTATTATTTAAAAAATTTTTTTGCGCCAGCTGTGGGCACAGTAAGTGCCAAGCTTGCCTTGGACACTGGGTTCTTTTCTCCCCTTTTCCTCCCTCCCTCTTTCCTGGAAGGCTCAGAAGCTTATTTCTTTCTAGAGCAGAATAATATTCCACTGTCTGAATGGACTAGAGTTTATTAATGCATCCGCCTACAGAAGGACATCTTAGTTGTTTCTAAGTTTTGGCACTTATGAAAAGAGCTGCTATAAATATGCCTGTGCAGGTTTTTGTGTGGATGTACATTTTCAGTTCCTTGGGTAAACACCTCAGAGCATGACTGCTGAATCATATGCTAAGATTATGTCTAATTTTGTAAGAAACCACCAAAGTGTCTTCCAGAGTGGCTGTACCATTTTGCATTCCCACCAGCAATGTCTGAGAATTCCTGTTGCTCCACATCCTTAACAGCATTTGGTGCTGTCAGCATTCTGGATTTGGGCCATTCTCGTAGGTGCGTGGTGGCAGCTCACTGTTTTAACTTTCATTTCCCTGATGACATACAATGTGGAACATCTTTCCATGTGCGTACTTGCCATCTGTTTATCTTGTCTGTTAAGGTCTTTGGCCCCATTTTTTAATCAGGTTGTTTTCTTACTGTTGAGTTTTAAGAGTTCTTTGTGTTTAAGATAACATGCCTTTATCAGATATGTATTCTGCAAATATTTTCTAACAGTCTGTGTGGTTCATCTTCTTATTCACTTGACATTGTGTTTTGTAGAGAGTAAGTTTTTAATTTTAATGAAGTCCAGCATAGCTATTCTTTCTTTCATGGATCAGGTCTTTGGTGTCATCACTAAAAGGCATCACCACCACACCCAAAGTCATCTAGGTTTTCTCCTATGATCTTCCAGGAGTTTTACAGTTTTGCATTTACATTCAGGTTTGTGATCATTTCTGAGTTTGTGATGGGAGTAAGGTCTGTGTCTAGATTCTTTCTTTCTTCTTCTTGTTTTTGTTTTTTTTTTGGCCTGTGAATGTCCAGTTGTTCAAGCACTGTTTGCTGAAAAGACTATCTTTGCTCTACTGTACCGCCTCTGCTCTTCTGTCAAAGAGCAGTTGACTGTATTTATGTGGGTCTATTTCTGGGCTCTTTATTCTGTTCTATTGATCTATTTCTCTGTTCTTTTGCCAATACCACACTGTCTTGATTACTGTAGCTTTATAGTAAGTATCAAAGTGGGTAGCATCACACTTCGAAATTTTTTATTCTCCTTGAATATTGGGTTGGCTATTCTGGGTCTCCTGCCTCTCCATATAAACATTAGGATCAGTTTATCAATATCCATAAAACAATGTGGTGGGATTTTTACTGGGATTACAATGAAGCTGTACATCAAACTGGGAAGAACGCACATCTTGAAAATATTAAGTCTTCCTATCCACAGACACGGAATATCTACTTTGCTCTTTGATCTTGTTCATCTACATTTTGTAGTTTTCCTCATACAGATCTTGTACATATTTTGTTATCAGGATTATACCTAAGTATTTCATTTTTAGGGTGCTAAGGTAAGTGATACTCTTTTTTAAATTTAAAATTCCATTTGTTCGGGGCGCCTGGGTGGCTCAGTCGTTAAGCGTCTGCCTTCGGCTCAGGTCATGATCCCAGGGTCCTGGGATCGAGCCCCACATCGGGCTCCCTGCTCAGGGGGAAGTCTGCTTCTCCCTCTCCCACTCCCCCGCTTGTGTTCCCTCTCTCGTTGTCTCTGTCAAAAAAATAAGTAAAATCTTGAAAAAAAAAAAAAAAGGTCCATTTGTTCATTGTTGGCATCTAGGAAAGTGATGGACTTTAGCATATTAACCTTGCATCTTACAACCATGTTATATTTGCTTAGTAGTTCTGGGATTTTTTTGTCAATTCTTTTGGATTTTCTACACAGATGATCATGTCATCTGCAAACAAAGACAGTTTTAGGTCCTCTTTCCTAATATGTATTCTTTTTATTTCCCTTCCTTGCCTACTGCAATAGCATAGACTTCTGGTATGATGTTGGTAAGCAGTGGTGAAGGGGCAGTCACGCTTTGTACTTGATCTTTACGGGAAAGCTTAGTTTCTCACTATTAAATGTGATGTTTGCTATAGGTTTTTTGAAGATAGTCCTTACCAAGTTGGGAAAGTTCCCTTCTATTCCTAGTTTACTGAGGGTTTTTATTGGTATTGGAATGGGTATTAATTTTGTCAAATCCCTTTTCCGTAGTTATTGATATGATCACGTGATTTTTATTCTTTAGTCTGTTGATATGATGGATTACATTAATTGATTTTTGAATGTTGAACCAGCCTTGCACACTTGGTATACATCCCACTTGGTCATCTTTTTATACTTTTTCTGGATTTGATTTGCTATTTTGTTGGGGATTTTTGTACCTATATTCATGAGAGATACTGTTCTCTCTAGTTTTCTTTTCTTGGAATGTCTTCATCTGGTTTTGGTATTAGTGTAATGCAGGTCTAATGGAATGAATTAGGAAATATCCCTTCTGCTTCTATCCTCTGAAAGAAATTGTGGAGAACTGGTAAATTTCTTTCTTGAATGTTTGATAGAATTCAGCAGTGAACCCATCTGGGCCTGGTGCTTTTGATTTGGAAAGGTTATTAATTATTGATTCAATTTCTTTAATAGATATAAGCCTATGCAGATCATCTACTTCTTTGTGTGTGAGTTTTGGCAAATTCTGTCTTTCAAGGAATTGGGTCATTTCATCTAGATTATTGTATCTGTGGAAATACAGTTGTTCATAGTATTCCTTTATTATCCACTCAGTTTCCATGGGATCTGTAGTGATGTCCTCACTTCCATTTCTGACATTAGTAACTTGTGTCCACTCTTTTTCTTAGATGGCCTGGTTAGAGGATTATCGATTTTATTTATCTTTTCAAAGAAACAGCTTTTAGTTTTGTTGATTTTGTCTACTGATTTCCTGTTTTCAATTTCATTAATTTCTGCTGTAATTCTTCTGATCACTTTGGACTTACTTCGTTTTTCTTTTTCTAGTTTCTTAAGGTGGAAATTTAGACTATTGATTTTAGATCTTTTTTTTCTTTACTAAAAATGCATTCGATGCCATAAATTTCCCTATAAGCACTGCTTTTGCTGCATCTCACAAATTTTGATTAAGTTGTGTTTTCATTTAGTTCAAAATTTAAGAAAATTTCTCTTGAAATTTCTGCTTTGACTCAAGTGTTATTTAGAAGTGTGTTGTTTAATCTCCAAATATTTTGGGATTTCTCAGTAATTTTTCTGTTACTGACTTCTAGTTTAATTCCATTGTGCCCTGAGAACAGACACTGTAAGGTGGATTGTTTTCTGTGTTTTATGGTCCAGAATGCAGTCTATCTTGCTTAATGTTCCATGTGAGCTTGGGAAGAATGTGAATTCTGCTGTCGTTGGATGAGGTAGTCTTCGATGTCATTATCATCCAGCTGACTGACAGTGTTAAATTCAGCTGTGTCCTTACTGATTTTCTGCCAGCTCAATCTGTCCATTTCTGAGAGGGAGTGTTGAAGTCTCCATGATAATAGACTCATCTATTTTTCCTTGCAATTTTATCAGTTTTTGTCTCATGTGGTTTGATGCTATGCTGTCAGGAGCATCATGTTAAGAGTTCTTATGTCTTCTTGGAGAGCTGACCCCTTTATCATAATGTAATGCTCTTCTTTATTCTAATAACTTTCCTTACTCTGAAGTCTGCTTTGTGTGAAATTAAGGTAGCTATCCCTGCTTTCTTTTGACTAGTGTTAGCATGGTATATATTTTTTTCCATCTATTTACTTTTATTCACTATGTGCCTTTATATTTAAAGTGGGTTTTTGGGGGGGTGGGTAGACTCTAGTTGGGTTGTTTTTTGATTCACTCTGACAATTTCTGTCTCTTAATTGGTGCATTTAGACCACTGACATTCAGAGTTATTATCAATATAGGTGGATTGATAACTGTTAGTTACTGTTTTCTACTTGTTACCTTTGTTCATTGTTCCTATTTTTGTCTTCCACTCCATTTTCTACTTTTTGCGTATAACTGGTTTTTTTCCCTTCAATTTTTATTGTGGTAAAACACACATAAAATTTATCATCTTAACCATTTTTAAGGATACACTTCAGCAGTATTAAATATGTTCATAATGTTGTACAACCATCACCATCATCGTCCATAACTTTTAATCTCATAAAGCAGAAACTCTATGGCCATTAACAATAACTCCCCATTTTTCCCTGCTCCCAGCCCCTGGCAACCACCATTTACTTTTTCTATATGATTTTAAGTACTCTAAGTACCTCATATAAGGAGAATCATACAGTTTTTCTCTTTTTGTGGACTGGCTTATCTCACTTAGTGTAGTATCTTCAAGGTACATCCATGCTATCACATGTGACAGGGCTTCCTTCCTTTTCCAGGCTGAATAATATTCCAGTGTATGTATATATTACATTTTGCTTATTCCTTTAACCTTGATAGACCCCTGGGTTGCTTTCATGTTAGCATAGTATCTTCAAGGTACATCCATGCTATCACATGTGACAGGGCTTCCTTCCTTTTCCAGGCTGAATAATATTCCACTGTATGTATATATTACATTTTCCTTATTCATTTAACCTTAGAGGACCCCTGGGTTGCTTTCATGTTTTAGCTCTTGTGAATAAGCTGCTATGAACATAGGTGTGCAAATATCTCTTCAAGACCTTGCTTTTAATTCTTTTGTGTATACCCAGAAATGGAATTGCTGGATATGATAATACTATTTTTAATTTTTTGATGAACTGCCATACTGTTTTCCACAGTAGCCACACCATTTACAATCCCAATCCCAACAGTGCACAAGGATTTCGATTTCTCCACATCCTTGCCAGAACTTGTTCTTTTCTATTATTTTTATTGTAGTAACCCTAATGGTTATTTGGCGGTATCTTAACTGTAGTTTGATTTGCATTTCTCTAATAATCAGTGATGTTGAGCATCTTCTCTTATGCTTATTGTCCATTTGTACATCTTCTTTGGAGAAATGTCCATTCAAGTCTAATGCCCATTTTTTGAATTGGGTAGTTGTTTTTTTGTGGTTGAGTTTTGAGAATTCTCAGTATAGTCTGGATATTAACCTCTCTTACCACATATATAACTTACAAATATTTTCTCCCATTCTGTGGGTTGCTCTCTTATTATGTTGATGTCCTTTGATGCACAAAATTTTACATTTTTCATGTAGAATTCAAATTGTCTATTTTTTCTTTTGTTGCCTCTACCTTTGGTGTCACATCCCAGAAATGACTGCCAAATCTCATGTCATGAAGTTTTGCCTTATATTTTCTCCTAAGATTTTATAGTGTTAGACCTTACATTTAGGTCTATAATACATTTTAACTTTTGTATGCAGTGTTAGGTAAGGGTCCAACTTCATTCTTTCACATGTGGGTTTCCAGTTTTTCCAGAACCATTCGTTGAAAAGACTGTCCTTTCCCTAATGAGTGTTACTGGCACCCCTGTCAAAAATCATTTGAACACAGCACAAGGATTTACTTCTGGGTTTTCTATTGTATCCCATTGATTGATATGTCTGTCTTTATGCAGGTACCACACGATTTTGATTAGTATAACTTTGTAGCAAGTTCTAAAATCAGGAAGCGTGAGTACTCCATTTGTTCTTTTTCAAGACTGTTTTAGCTATTTCAGGTCCCTTGAAATTTCATGAGTTTCACAAGGAGTATTTATTTATTATTATTATTTTTTTTAAGTAAGCTCCCTGCCCAACATGGGGCTTGAACTCACAACCCGAGACTGAGTCACATGCTCTACTGACTAAACCAGCTAGATGCCCCCTCTCTTTTATTATTAATAGAAAAACATCATTAGGATTTTGACAGGGATTGTACTGAAACTGTAGATCTCTTTGGGTAGTACTGACATTTTTTTTTTAAAGATTCTATTGATTTATTTGAGAGAGAGAGAGAAAGCATGAGAGGAGGGAAGGGCAGAGGGAGAAAGAGAAGCAGACTCCCTACTTATGCAGGGAGCCCGATGTAGGGCTCGATCCCAGGACCACAGGATCATGCCCTGAGCTGAAGGCAGCCGCTTCACCGACTGAGTCCTGTACTGACATTTTATTTTTTTATTTTTATTTTTTTTTAAAAGATTTTATTTATTTATTTGACAGAGAGAGAGACACAGCGAGAGAGGGAACACAAGCAGGGGGAGTGGGAGAGGGAGAAGCAGGCTTCCCGCAGAGCAGGGAGCCCGATGCGGGGCTCGATCCCAGGACCTGGAATCATGACCTGAGCTGAAGGCAGACGCTTAACGACTGAGCCACCCAGGCGCCCCTGTATTGACATTTTAAAATATGAAATTTTCCAATCCATGAACATGAGATATGTTTCCATTTATGTCTTCTTTAATTTCTTTCAGCATTATTTGTAGTTTTCATTTCATAAGTCTTTTTCTTTCTTGGATAATTCTATTTTTTTTTTGATGCTACTGTAAATGGAATTGTTTTCATAATTTTCTTTTCAGATTGTTCAATGTTAGTGTATAAAAATGCAAATGGGGCGCCTGGGTGGCTCAGTTGGTTAAGTGACTGCCTTCGGCTCAGGTCATGATCCTGGAGTCCTGGGATCGAGTCCCACGTCGGGCTCCCTGCTCAGCAGGGAGTCTGCTTCTCCCTCTGACCCTCCTCCCTCTCATGCTCTCTGTCTCTCATTCTCTCTCTCGCAAATAAATAAAATCTTAAAAAAAAAAAAATAAAATAAAAATTAAAAAAAAATTTAAAAAAATTAAAAAATAAAAAATAAATAAATAAAAATAAAAATGCAAATGATTTTTATATGTTCACTTTGTATCTTGCTACTTTGCTGGATTAATTAGCTCTAACAGGATTTTTGTGGAATCTTTAGGGTTTTCTATATATAAAATTATGTCATCTATGAACAGAGATAATTTTACTCTTCCTTTCCAATTTGGATGCCTTTCCTTTTTCTTGCCTACTGCTCTGGCTACAACTTCTGGTACTTCATTGAACAGAAGTAGTGAAAGTAGGCAGCCTTGTCTTGTTCCTGATCTTAGAGGAGAGGCTTTCAAGTCTCTCAACACTTAGTACGATGTTAGTGGTGGGTTTTTCATATGGCTTATCATATGGAAGTAATTTCCATTCATTCATAACTTGCTGACTGTGTTTACCCAAGGGTATTAAATGTTGTCAAATGCTTTTACCACATTGAGAATACCCTGGGTTCTTTCATCCTTCATTCTGTTAACATGGGGTATTACAATGATCGGTTTTCATATGTTGAACCATCCTTGCATTCCCAGAATAAACTGCACTGGTCATGGTATACAATCCTTTTACTATGCCACTGAATTCGGTTTGCTAGTGTTTTGTTGAGGATTTTTGCATTTATATTTGTAAGGGATACTGGTTTTCTTAGTCTTCGACTTTAGTATCAGGGTAATGATGGCTTCACAGAATGAGTTAGGAAGTGTTCCCCTCTCCTCTCATTTTTTGGGGAAAAGTTTGAGAAGGATTGGTATTAGTTCTTTTTAAAATGTTTGGTAGAATTCACCAGTGAAGGTATCAGGCCCAGCGCTTTTCTCTGTTAGATTTCTGATTACGGATTCAATAACCTTACTGGTCATAGGTCCATTCAGATTTTCTATTTCTACATAATTTAGTCTGGATAGGTTTTGTATTTCTACGAATTTGTCCTACTTCATCTAGGTTGTCAAATTTGTTAGCATACAACTGTTCACAGTTCTCCCTTATAACCCCTTCTATTTCTGTAGAGTCGGTGGTAAGTCCCCATTTTCATTTCTGATTTTATTTATTTATTTTAAAATTTATTTATTTATTTGACAGAGCGAGATACAGCAGGAGAGAGAGCACAAGGAGGGGAAGCAGGAGAGGGAGAAGCAGACTCCCTGCTGAGCAGGGAGCCCGATGCGGGGCTCGATCCCAGGACCCTGAGATCATGACCTGAGCTGAAGGCAGATGCTTAACGACTGAGCCACCCAGGTGCCCCTCATTTCTGATTTTAGAACTTGAATCTTTTTGTCTTAGTCCATCTCACTAAAAGTTTGTTGACTGTGTTGATCTTTTTGAAAAACCACCTTTTGCTTTCACTGATTTTCTTTATTGTTTTTCTGTTCTCTATTTCATCTATTTCTGCTCTAATCTTTTATTTCTCCCCTTCTGCTAGCTTTGGGTTTAGTTTGTTCTTCTTTTTCTAGTTCCTTCAGTTGTAAAATCAGGTTGATTTGAGATCTTTCTTGTTTTTATAATGTCAGCATTTATGGCTATAAATTTCCCCTTTAGTGTGGGTTTTACCACACCCTGTAAATCTTGGTATGTTGTGGTTTTGTTTTCATTCATTTCTAAGTATTTTCTAATTTCCCTTGTGATTTCTTCTTTGACCCACTAGTTAAGAGTATGCTGTTCAATCTCCACAGATTGGTGAATTTTTCAGTTTTACTTCTATTATTGATTTCTAACTTCATCCTGTTGTGATTAAGGATTATTTTTATGATATCTTTTTAATACTACTGGGATTTATTTGCAGTCTACGTTAGTGGTCTCTCCTGGAAAATGTCCCATGTGCACTTGAGAAGAGTGTGTGGTCTGTCGTTATTGGGTGGTTGGTATAGGTCTGTTAGATCTGATTGTTTATTGTGCTGTTTACTTCCTTTATTTCCATCCTTATCTTCTGTCCAGTTCTTCTGTTCATTATTGAGAGTGGAGCGTTGAAGTCTATGGCTGTTATCGTACAATTGTCTACTTCTCCCTTTGTCACTTTTTGCTTCATATATTAGATGGTCTGTCATTAGGTACATACATGTTAATAACTTGTATCTTCTTGTTGTATTGAATCTTTTATTAATATACAAGCCTTTGTTTCCTGCAACCTTTTTTTGATTTTAAAGTCGATTCTGTTGGATATTAGTATAGCCACCTTACTCTCTTCTGCTAACTTTTTCCATCCTTTCACTTTCAATCTATCTGTGTCTTTGGGTTTAAAGTGAATCTTTTGCAGGCAGGAAATAGTTGGACCATGTGTTTTCATCTGTTCTTCCAGTCTCTGTCATTTGATTGTGGAGTCTAATCAATGTGCGCTTAAAATAATTACTGGTAGGGAGGGCCCTACCTTTGTCATTTTGCTATTTGTTTTCTATACGCCTTGTAGCTTTTATATTCATTTCCTGCATTACTATTTTCTTTTGTGTTTAGTTGAAAGTAGTGATTTTTAAACAATTTGAGAGAGAGCGCACACATGTGTGTGAGCAGGGAGAGGGGCAGGGGAGGGAGAGAGAATCTCAAGCAGACTCCCTGCTGAGTGTGGAGCCCAGTGTGGGGCCTGATCTCATGACCCTGAGATCATGACCTGAGCCAAAATCAAGAGTTGGATGCTTAACCAACTGAGCCACCCAGGCGCCGTGAAAGTAGTGAAAATTTAAATTCCTTTCTCATTTCCCTTTATGTATAAAAAAGAATAAACTACCAATAATGTAACAATACAGATAAATCTTGGTCATTACACTGAACAATTAAGTCAGATTTAAGGGCATAAATTATTCCAGTTAAATGGACTTCAAAAACAGGTAAAACACTATGGTGATAAAAATCCCAGTGCTTTCACTGGGAGGAGTGGTATCAACTGGGAAGAAGCAGGAGGAACTTTCTGGGACGCTGAAAATGTTTTTTTTATTTTAGACTAGGTGGTGGTTATATGAGTATATACACAGGTAAAATTCATTGAGCTGTATACACTTAAGATTTCTTCATTTACGTACATCAATTATTTTTCAGTCAGTAAGCAAGTGAGAGACCTCTACATGGTCACTAGAATAAGTACATGGAAAAGACAAAGAATACCAAGGGCTGGTAAGGAAGGGAAGTGGCTGGATTTGAACTCTGCTGGTGGAGTAGAAATTGATACAAATGCTGTGAAAAAGCTCCTACAACTGAACACATGCATGTCCTTTGTCCCAGCGACTCCACTTCCAGATACACCTGACAGCAATGCCCGCATCTCTTCATCACAAGACATGTGCCAGAATATTCACAGTAACATGCTCTGTCAAAATCCCAAGTGCCCATCAACAGGAGAGTGCGTATTAAATTGCGCTATATTCACATAAGAGAATCCTGTACACCAATGAGAATGGAGGATTTACAACCCACGCCACAACGCGGATGAATCTCATGAAACATGATGCTAAAGGAGAGAAGCCAGTTACAGAAGAGTAAATACTGTATGGTGCTATATGTACTAAATACAAAACCAGCCAAAACTCTTCTACGCTGTTGAACGTCAGGTTATTTCTGGAGAGTGGGAGGTAGTGACTCAAGAAAAGGGATCTTGGGGTGCTGGTAATTTTGTACCCTGATTTGGGTGTTGGTTACATGGATGTGTTTAGTTTGTGAAAACTGAGTTTATATACACATACTTTTTATATATAATGTATATGCAAAGATGTGTGTATACATGCATGCATGTATATATACATGTACAACAAATTCTCCAACAAAAGTATTTTAAAAATGAAGCAGGGAAAAGTAACAGGCAGTGGTGGGTGGAATCGTGATGTTAATCACGAAAATCAGGGAAAACTTCACTGAGAAGGTAACATTTGAATCAACCTTTCTAAGATGTAGGAGGAAGAGTATGCCAGGCAGAGAGAACACCAAGTGCAAAGTCCCTGAGGCCAGACTGTGCACAGAATGTTGAAGGAATAGCAAGACCACCTTTATGCTTGGAGCAGAATGAATGAGAGAAGGAGCAGGAGGTGGGAGTGTGGGGAAACGGGACTCCACATCATTAATTCATCAAACGTCTTAATTATATAAGGTGCAGCTAAAGCACAAAGTTTAAGAACGTAAGTCAACATCTGTTACTGAATATTTCTTTCAGACTTAGATTTGTCTTCCTTTTTACACAAACCACTTTCACAGATGAATAAAACCAAACAACTATAAAACAAAAATATGCATAAAGCCTCATCTATTAGTTGTTTCCTTAAAAAAAAAAAAGACAATGTTGCACATACTTATGAAACAAAATGTGTGTTTGAAGAGCCAACTCATCACTTGGGGTTTGGTTTATAAGTTCATGCATAGTGGCCGGCACGGTTAAGCACCCATTATATGGGAATCACTATTAATATCACAATCAATAATAATAATATTCTAAAAACAGTGTGAATTGTATAATTCAGTTTACTGACATCCTTCTTTCAAGTTTGCTGGTAACATTCTTTTTTTTTTTTTAAAGATTTTATTTGACAGAGAGAGAGACAGCGAGAGAGGGAACACAAGCACGGGGAGTGGCAGAGGGAGAAGCAGGCTTCCCGCAGAGCAGGGAGCCCGATGCAGGGCTCAATCCCAGGACCCTGGGATCATGACCTGAGCCGAAGGCAGACGCTTAACGACTGAGCCACCCAGGCGCCCCAGTAACATACTTTCCTTATAGAATTTGAACTTTTCACTGTATTATGAATTACTTAACATTTTCAAAGTTTTTGACTAGATAATAAATGCATATAGTACAAAATTCACAAAGTTTAAAAAAACAGGGTGGAGGGAGCCCTGGAGAAATAGGTCTCCCAGCTACTAAGGTCTTAGGCTTGATCAAGTTATCCCTTTCCTGGAGTTGAGACACTGCTTTTTCCTTATTTTACAACCTTGTTTTGGGTTAAACACCACGATATAAGTTGGCTGGAATGAGCTATCAGCCAGCCAGAATGGTCTTGGGAGACTAGGATTTCAGTATGAAGTTTTGGACGAAAAAGAGCAGCAGGTCAAGAATAACAGAGAAAAGGAAAAATAACCTGGAAATGAAGCCTGATTCCCACTCCCCCGTTTTAGTCAGCAGAACTCAGGAGGACCACCGTGCCCCGTGTCTCTGCCAGGGCCATTAATAAATGCAGCAGAATCACGTGGGGCAGTGCCGGCCACCCCCCAGTCTCTCTCTGGCTACAGCATCCTTCTGCAATCCTGTAGTGCCCATGACAGCACCAAAGGGAAGGGACAGGTCACCCATGGACTAAAACGGGGTGCACGAGGCTATCCTGCAAGGGGACCTACAGGAGAAGATACCTGAAATCTGAGCATCAGCATGAAAAGGAGAGAGGAGAGAAAGGTGGCCAATGATGAGCAAGGTGACAACAGAGCCAGGGTCGGACACCAGTACCCAACACTCACATCGGGAGCACAACCAGGTGGGAGAAGAGGGGGGCTGTGGGTTGTCGACACTTCGGGAACATGGGTCACTGCAGAGTCACCGATTTCCTGTGCTCAGGCAAAACCAGGACTGACACCAGAACTCCAAGGACAGTCACACTGGGCATCACATCACATCTCCTGGGAAGTACAAATGCAGAAAGAGGCTCTGGAGAATTCGCTAAAATGCCCAGAATGATGCAAGATACCCATGCAGTGGGCCTCGGCCAAACCGAGTTCCTTTTATGTCAAATATCATATAAGGGATGAAATCAAAGCCTTGTGAGACCAGTTCCAACCAGAGCTACCCATCCCGGGGTACCGTGTCACGGCACCATCCCCACCACCAGCTTGGTCTTCGGGAACTTCACAATCAGGCTGGCTCAGGGAAAGAGCATACACCAAACTGGGAATAAAAATTAACTTGGCTTCAAGAACTGAAACCCCATTTACTGAGCAGAGGTTTCGGTAATCAGTTTTGTTACCACCACACCAGAGTAAGGGCAGAGGAGGAAGGCAAAAGCAAGAGATTCATTGTCTTGGGCTCCTCAGGGGTGAGTGCATCTCAGAGCTACCTTCCCATGAACACATCCGCATTCTAAATGTCCTACATTTGATTCCCTGAGCAAACCTGAACCTTGGTCCCTCCTTTCTCTCCCTGAATTCTGCTTTCCTCAAAATTCAGGGGGCTGGGGTCTCCTTGAAAATAAAAATTTTAATGCCATCTAATACTCTGGGCTCAAAACTCTTGGAAAGGGAGGAAGACAATCCTATTTTAATTAGAAAGGCATCCTTTTTCCAATGCATAAAAATAACACAGATCTAGCCATGCAGCCAAACACATAAAACATGTCTTCTTAGAGAAATGCAGAAACACAAAGGACTGAAGTGAACTGAGGAAGAGAGGTTGGTTAACTACCTTTGGGAAAGGAAGTAGGGAAGAGGGAGCAAGGGCAGGGTCACCGCTGTGGGCTGAATGTTTGTGTCCCCCCGCCGACCCCCCAGTGTGACGGGACTGGGAGGTGGGGCCTTTGGGAGGTAAATGGGCTTACCCGGAGGTCTTGAGGGAGGAGCCTCATGATGGGATTAGTGCTCTCCCTCCTACGAGGAAAGAGTCCAGAGCTTGCTCTGAGCGCACACCAAGATGAGGGCCCTCGCCAAGAACCAGATCTGTAGGCACCCCGATTTTGGACCCCCAGCCTGCAGAACCATGAGAAAGAGACGCCGGCTATTTGTGCCACCCCGCGTGTGGTGTTCAGTTACAGCAGCTCGAGCTAAGAGGGACAGCTGTGCAATCTGCCTGCCCTGGTCTGAAAGGCTCACAGACAGCACCTTGGCTTTATTTCTAAACCTTGAACTTACGAGCAGCAAGTGCTGCTATACAAGCTTGTGGGGCGCTCCTGGTGACCCCAGCAAAGGTGTTTCCAGTACCAGAAGATGAGGGCCCCATCCAATCTCTTGACCTATTTGTTAAATGGTCGGCCGTCCCCACCCACAAGGAATCCCCGAGGAACTGCTCACACACAAACTAGACTTGCCCAAGACTCGCCGCGATACACCTGCTCAGCTGTTAATACTGACCCGCTAGAAAGCCTTAGTGGCTTATAACAAAGAAAAGGCGTGTTTTACCACAATTAAGAAAAAAAGGAAGAAAGGAAAAAAAAGCATAACAAGTGAATAAATCCACCATTTCATCTGGCTTTAATGCAAAATTCTCAGAAAAGCTCCCCAAAGGACAGCAAAAACAGGGCAACCTTGCTTTTCTAGATGCCTCTTTCACTACAGCAACCGAGTTCGTCAGTCTCATGACTACTTATCATGGCAGCGGCCTCTTCCCTCCCGTGTCCTTGAATGACGGCTTTCGTTAGAAACCCACCTGGTGCAGGTCTGTCTCTGTGACACCGACCGACCGACAGGCATCCGTGCATGTCTCCGCACACGGGGAGACGCAGGTGCCTGCTGCAGGCATCTGAGCCCTGGTGCTCGGGGGAAGGACGAGGAGAAGCCTCCGTCCACAGCCCACGGCCCAGTACTGAGTACAGAAGAAATCCTAAATCGGCAAATTGGTTTCCCAGACAGACGTGTCTCGCCAACACGATGCTAGGTGTTTTCACCACTGAGCTGATCTAAAAGGAGGCGTGCTGCCCTCTCTGACAGTTGCGGAACCGAAGCTCCCGCACCAGGCGGGGGTCCGAGAGCCCAGGGCTCTCCCCAGTCCTCCGGCTCACTGAGCACGCGCTCCAGTGGACCACATTTCTTGAAATCTGCTCAAAGGAAGTGAGGGACGAGGAGGGGAGGAGCCATCCTTTGAAACTTTCAGATTAACAGCACGTTTCAGTTAACCAGAATTATTCAGACCTTAAACCTTCTTTTAGGAACAATGCAAAAGATTTATGAAATCGTTGTCTGCAGTCATTAATTTTTACAATTCGTTTTAAAATGTTTTCATGGCTTTTTCTGATTATAAAAATGTTTTTCTACCATGATTAAAAATAATTTTTAAAATACACATTTTTGCAATTATAGACAAAATAAAAAGTAACAGCTGGAGTAGTTCAGTGGATATATTTACTTGAGGTTTTAATTTTCTGTGCATTAGTATACACACATATGCACTAATGAGTATATTCCTGTGTGTGTGTATGTTTTCTTTCTTACACATGTGCTGCTGCTTGGCCTGTTTTCACCTGCTGTGTCAGGGACCTGCTTCCCCGCCAGCTGTACAGCGTCTGGCCCACGGCCAGTGGCCTCACAGGTGGTCAGCCCATCCCGCCTGGAGAGTATTCGGGCTATTTCCTCTTTGTTTTAGCATTTATGAGCAATACATTCAACATTCTCTACACGTAATCTTTGCATATTCATCTAAGTATATTTTCCCTTTCAAATCCTTATTACTATGAACTATGGCATGCCATAAGACTAGTGCATAAGACAGAGATGTCCAGCTGAACTCAAACACCGCGACCGCCGTGGTCAGTGTGAACCAGGAACAGCACTCCAGAAGGGCCCTCGTACAGCGCCCACCCTGACCTGTAAACTGACCACCGTCTGGATGCTGGTGACATTTCCTAACCCCTCCCTGTAGTTTTGTCACCTGCATGGGCACTCAACAAGGGGGCTGCATCGCACTGTAATCCTACAGTAATACGCCTTCCTGTTGGCCTTCTTTGGTTCAACATCACGATACCTATTGACAGGAGCGGTCCTTTGTCCATTTTTGCTGCAGTACTCAGGAATAAAAAAATAATTTATTTACCCATTTGACTGCTGAGGAGCATATGGACTGTTCCAATTATGAATAATACTGCCATATGAACACATACACACACCCTTCTGTAGACCCAGGAGTGGGACCACTGAGCCACAGGGAATGTAGATCTTAAACTTGAGCTAATAATACCAATCTGTTTTCTAAACAAGGTATACAATTTAAATACTCACCAGCACCAGGGCTAAGGAGAGTTCCTATTACTCTACATCCTTGCCAATTCTTGGGATTGTCAAATGTTTTAATTTTGCAAATCTGGTGAGCATATAATATCATTTCATTGTTTCAAAAATTAAGGGGCGCCTGGGTGGCTCAGTCAGTGAAGCATCTGCCTTCGGCTCAGGTCATGATCCCAAGGTTCTGGGATCGAGCACCACTTCGCGCTCTCTCTCAGGGAGTCTGCTTCTCCCTCTCCCTCGGTCCCTCCCCCCTCCCCCACTTGTGTGCACTCTCTCTCTAATAAATTAATAAAATCGGTGTGCCTGGGTGGCTCAGTCGGTTAGGCGTCTGCCTTCGGCTCAGGTCATGATATCAGGGTCCTGGGATCGAGCCCCGCATCGGGCTCCCTGCTCGGCAGGGAGCCTGCTTCTCCCTCTCCCACTCCCCCTGCTTGTGTTCCCTCTCTTGCTGTGTCTCTCTGTCAAATAAATAAATAAAATCTTTAAAATAAATAAATAAACAAATAAATAAATAAATAAAATCCTTTAAAAAAATGTCTGTTAAGCCTTTAACCTTTTTCTATACAATTGCCTATTTCTTGTGGATTTGTGGAAGTTCTTTAAGCATTCTGGACACTTTTCCTTTGTCAGTTATAGATGACGAACATGTTCTCCACTCCCACAGCTGGTGGGGTCTTTGGAGGAGAAGAAGTTCTTAATTTGATGGTAGTCAAATTACTAATCTTTTCTTTTGCATTTATTTATTTATTTATTTTTTTAAAGAGAACATGCATGTGAGCTGGGGGGGGGGGGTAGGAGGGGGAGAGAGAGAGAGAGGGAGAATCTCAAGTAGACTCCCTGGCTCAGCATAGAGCATGACACAGGGCTCGATCTCACAACACTGAGGATCATGACCTGAGCCAAAATCAAGAGTCAGACACTTAACCGACCTAGTCACCCAGGCACCCCTGCATTTGCACTTTTAATCAGTTAAATTCTTCCCTGTACCAAGATCATACAGATTGTTCTATACTATCTCCTAAAAAATATGTAGTTTTGCTTTTCATATTTAGGTCTCTAATCCATTTGAAATTGGGTGTGTGTGCACAGGGTCCAATTTCATTGTTCTCCACATAGTTCCACCAATTCACTTATCTTTTTCTGCTGTACCAATTCCCCACTGTATTGGTTATTAACTTTTTTTTTTTTTAAACTACAAATCTCAGTGTTAGATTTATTAGAGAAGGGGTTAGCAAACTTTTTTTTTTTTTTCCTGTAAAGGTCCAGATGGTAAATATTTTAGGCTTTGTGAACCACATATAGTCATTTTATTGCATATTCTTCTTTTTCTTTAAGTTTTAAAAAATGTAAAAAACATTCTTAGCTGGGGGTCCAAACAAAAACACACCACATGAAAGTTAGCCTGTGGGCCGTAGTTTGATGACCTTCATGAAGAGCAAGCCCCTCCTACTTTATTTTTCTTTGAAAGTAGCTTGACATAATTAGTCCTCAGGGGAGTGCGAGTCAAAACCACAATGAGAAAAAGAAAAGAAAGCTGGAAGACTTACACTTCCTAATTTCAAAACTTACTACAAAGTTATGGTAATCAAAATAGTGTGTTACTGGCATAGGATAAACATACAGACCAATAGAATAGGAAATAAACCCAACATGTATGACCAACTGATTTTCATCCAGGGGGCCAAGACTGCTCAATGGGGAAAGGACAGATGTTCAACAGGGACCACTGGATGTCCACGTGCAAAAGAATGAAGGTGGACCCCTACCTCACTCCATATACAAAAATTAACTGAAAAATGGATCAACAATCAAAATGTAAGAGGACAACCTAAATATAAAAAGAAAACATAGGGGCAAATCTTTCTAATCTTGGGTTTGGTCATGATTTCTTAAGATTTGACACCAAAAGCATGACCAACAAAAGAGAAAAATAATAGATAAATTAATCTTCACTCTTTGTTATGTTTCAAACCCTCCATCTGGAATCCCTTGCCTTCTGCTTGAAGTGGAGTCTCTGGTATTGGGGATAATAAACTCTTTCTCTATCTGAAAATGTCTCTGTTCTACCTTCATTTTACAGATTTCTAGATTAGTGGTTATACTCTCTCACACACCACCACCACCTCAAAGCATCATTCACTCTTTATGGTTTCTGTTGTAGCTTTTGGGAAGAAAGCTGCCAAACTGTCCCTCCTTGAAAGTTCATCTCTACCATTTTCTGTAGCTGCTTTTAAGATTTTTCTGTCTTTGGCTTCTGCAGTTTTGTTGTGATAGGTCTAGTTATAGGTATGTGGGGTTTGTTTTTGTTTTGTTTTGTTTTTAAATTAATCTTGCTTGGGACTCATTGGGATTCTTCACTGTGATATGATGTTTTACCAGCCATTATCTCTTCAGATAGTGCCTTTGCTCCAGCCTTCTTTCTGTAACTCTTGCTGAAATGTACATTAGACCTTCTCCCACCAGGCTCTGTGCCTCTCAACTGAGCTTTCTTATTTTCCCGGTTTCTGTCTTTCTGTTCTATGTTCTTGAAATTTGCTTCCTGTATTTCTTCTACTTTATTAATATTCTCTTTTATTGGGCTCAAACTACTGCCTAACACATCCATTGAGTTTTAATTTTGGTGTTTGTATTGTCCAATTCTAGAAGTTCTTTTAAAATATGTTAAGTCACTTTCAATAGTTTCCAGGTTTTTTTCCTGAAGATATTTTCTGACTTTTATTTTCTTAAACATATTAACTATCGTTGTTTTATTTTTTTTAAGTAGGCTCCACACCCAGTGTGGAGCCCAACACAGGACTTGAACTCACAACCCTGAGATCAAGACCTGAGCTGAGACCAAGAGCCAGACGCTTTACTGACTGAGCCCCCAGGCGCCCCGAGTATAGTTGTTTTAAAATCTGCATTTGGTAAGCCCAATATCTAAACACTGTCGGTCAGATTCTGCTGTCCTCTCTTCTGGTTCTAGGTACTGTGCCTTGTTTCCTTGTGATTCTGGCTATCTCTGGGACGCTCCCCCCAACCCCTGTCCTTAGAAATATTTCTGGGGAATTCCAAGGGTTAGGATGAGAGGGTCTTTTCCAGAGAGGTCCCCATTTGCTTCTACCAGGTACTGAGGCACACCACCCTGTCTGGTATCACTTTAAAGTAAACTCACAGCACTGGGGCTTCCTGGACCGCCTTACGGAGCCGAGCACCAAGTCTTCAAGGGAGCTTGCCTACAGACAGTTTCCTTTGCCTCTCCCCTCCCTGCCCTGGCTCAGCAGCCAGGTAATGCTCTCCACTCTCCCCATTTTTGGGGTTTGCTTTTGGCTCACCCCCTGCCCCCCCGAGGTCCCAGCTCACTACAGAGGAGTTTCCTGTCAGATTCCTCAACTCTGTCAATCTTGAGTCTCTACCTCCTTCTGAGACCCTGAAAAGTCTATGAAACAGTTCAGGCTCCTGGTTTAGATCACCGAACGTCTCACGACTACAGCTGCCAGGGCTCCGCTCACCTCTGCAGGTCCCACGCTCTCAGGGGTTGGCCTGGAGTCCTTACGATCTTCTCGGCACTTAGAGGCTTCCATAAAGTTGTTTTCAACATCCTATCTGGCATTTTAAGTTATCTTCGGCAGAAGTCTCTGGATAACTAGTCTGCGGTGATTAGAAGCCGGAAATCTCACAGTTCCTGCTTCAGAGTAAATTCCTTGGAAGATGAATTACTGCAGAGGATGTGACACTCTGACACACACACTGAGAAACCGAACCACTTGCTCTCCTGCCACCTACAGACGACAGTACCTATTTCCCAGGACCTCAATCAGCCCAAGGAATTCTTGAGAATCACCACCAGTCTGACTGACAAGAAGTTACTTCATGGGGCGCCTGGGAGGCTCAGTCAGTGAAGCGCCCAACTCTTGGTTTCGGCTCAGGTCATATCTCAGGGTTGTGGGAGCCAGCCCCACGTCAGGCTCCGCGCTCAGTGGGGAGTCCGCTTGAGATTCCCTCTCCCTCTGCTCGCCCCCCTGCACATGTGTGCTCTCTCTCTCTCAAATAATCTTAAAGAGAAAAATTACTTCATTACCGCTTTAATTTGCACTTGCACAGTCAGCAGTGAGGATGGTGGTTTTACTTCTTCTGCTGAGTCTTCATGTGCCGGTTCATAAGAGCTCATGTTGTAGTTGTTTCATACACTCTCAACATATTAAAAAAACATCTTTGCTATATGTTGCGATTTTTTCCTCATTTGTCATTTCCCTTTTAACTTTCTTTGTGCTGATGTCTGCCACACAAAAGTGAAAAATGTTTACTCAGTGAAATCCATTATTCTTTCTCTTGGGGTTTCTGGCCTTGTTATCACACAAAATATTCTATTATTAATTCCATCACAGTCATATCTCAGAGACGTTGCAGGTTCGGTTCCAGATCACTGCAATAAAGTGCACAGCAGAATAAAGCCGGTCAAATGAATTTTTTGGTTTCCCACTACACACAGAAACTATGTTTAAGCTATACCGTAGTCTGTTAAGTGCGCAGCAGCATTATGCCTAGAAACGCCTTAAGTAAGAAATGCTTGGTGGCTAAGAAATGCTAACATCACCTGAGCTTTCAGGGAGTCACGGTCTTTTTTGCTGGTGGAGGGTCTGCCTCGTCATCGATGGCTGCTGACTGATCAGGGTGGTGGCTGCTGAAGGTTGGGGTGGCCATGCCAAGTTCTTAAAATCAGACAGCACTGACGTTTGCTGCACTGATGGCCTCTTCCTTTCATGAGGGACTTCTCTGTAGCGTGGGATGCTGTTGGATAGCATTCTACCCACAGAACTTTCAAAACTGGAGTCAATCCTCTCCAACCCTGCTGCTGCTTTATCAACTAAGTTTATGCAATATTCTAAATCCTGTTGTCATTTCAAAAATCCTCAGAGCATCTTTATCAGGAGTAGATGCTATCTCAAGAAACCACTTTCTTTGCTCATCCATAAGAAGCAGCTCCTCATTATGTCAAGTGCTGCAATTCAGTCCCATCTTCAGGCTCCACTTCTGGGTCTCCTGCTAGTTCCACAAACTCTTAATTTGTAAAGAGCACACTACCCGCAGAGTGCAACAGAACGAGCTGTGCCTGCAGATACCGCACTTCCACCCGGACCGTCATGTCACCCGCTTACAAACCTCCAGGGGCAGAGCTTTAGGGCGACGGTCTTCACAGGGATCTACGTTAAAATGCTTAACACTTCGTATCTTTCCCCCAAAGGAGCAGGCTGTAGCGGTAAGTATATACTAGTCATGATTAATGAAATGAAGGGGAAAGGCCAACACCATGAGCAGGAACACGTAAGTTTCTCACTGGCCCCCGATCCAAGAATAGCACAACTCTGTTTCCTGCTTCTGTGTCCTCCGGCAAGAGCCACCTGGAGGAAAGCTCAGCGTGCCCCGCCCCCTCCAGCACTGGGATCGGGACCCAGACGGGCCTTCAAAGGCTGGAGCTACTTGGGGTTCTCTGCACTGTAATCCGGCCAGGCTGTTCATTAGCTGCGTCACCACACGCAAATTTCTTCAACACCCAGGCCTCCAACTGTCTCAGTATCAAATAGGAGGATTTGGTTAGAGAATTTCAAGTCCCTTTGACATGAACAGTTGGTTTTAAGGAGACTGAACTTTCCCCTACGAATCACACTATTAAAGTTAACTTAGGGGACGCCTGGGTGGCTCAGTCGGTTAAGCGTCTGCCTTAGGCTCAAGTCATGATCCCAGGGTCCTGGCATCGAGCCCCATGTTGGGCTCCCTGCTCAGTGGGGAGCCTGCTTCTCTCTCTCCCTCTGCCTCTCCCCCTGCTTGTGCTCTCTCTCTCTGACAAATAAATGAATAAAATCTTAAAAAAAAAAAAAAAAGTTAACTTAGTTTGAAAGGTTAAACACACACACACACGCACGCGGTACCAAACCGAAACTAATTTCTTTTTTTTTTTTTTTTTTTTTAAGATTTTATTTATTTATTTGAGAGAGAGAGACTGAGAGAGAGAGCACATGAGAGGGGGGAGGGTCGGGAGGGTCAGAGGGAGAAGCAGACTCCCTGCCGAGCAGGGAGCCCGATGCGGGACTCGATCCAGGGACTCCAGGATCATGACCTGAGCCGAAGGCAGTCGCTTAACCAACTGAGCCACCCAGGCGCCCTCGAAACTAATTTCTAATCTCCTAGGACCTGAAATAGAACTCCACTTTCTCTAGAAATTATTCACTAATCTCTACCATTCCTGAGCTATTCTTCTAAGATACAGATGATGATTCTTCATATATGTGTACATAGATACGTGTCTGTAACTGCGTATCTGGCCACATTTGTAGTTCCTGTGACGCCTCCAGACCAGGAAGAACTACCCAGAAATAAATGGGCATCTCGAGAGTCAGCCTCCAAAGGTTCCCACGTACTATGACTGCATTCATGCAAGCTGATAAACTTTAGGGATGGAGAACAAATCAGCGGTTGCCAGGGGCAGGGGTGGTGGAGGAAGGGAGGCGTGTGACTAAGAAGGAGCAGCACGAGGGTGATCTCTGCAGTGATGGAGCAGTTCATTCCGTGTCTTGACTCCAGGGGCGGTTACCCGGGACACAGAGCCGCACACGCACGCACACACACACACACACACGCTGCACCAATGTCAATTTCATGGTTTTCTTATTATATTGGAGTCATGTAAGATCTACCCACATGGGAAAATGGGCCAAGGACGTAAGGACCTCTCTGCACTATCTTTGCAACTTCCCGTGAATTTATTATTTCAAAATATAAAGTTAAAAAAAAAAAGGTGTGATACCAAAATAAGCACCTAGTAATAGACTAGATAAATCAATAGAAACTTGTTCCCAAAAGAGGAAAGGAAGTAAAGGGTATCACTGGCAACTCACAGAATTACTATAAATGGCTAATGCATGCAAGAAAAGAACTAATAATCATGGAATTGTTCCACTTTTCAGCTGGTAAAAATTTAAGAGGAATAAAACTAGCATGGCTGGAGATAACCCAGGACTGCAGAGGGGACGGGGAGGTCCTCTGCTGCACAGCATGAGAAGGTACGCACGGTAGGAACAGGAGAAAGGGGCTGTTTGCTGACTTCAGTGTTTGCTAATTAGAGCCCAATTCCACACTAATGGAACACCTGGGAACCCCACTGCTCCCCCAGCAGGACAGGAGGGGCTGATGCTTCACCTGGGGGCGTGTGGGTCTCTAAGCTGCTGTAACCTGCCCTCCACTGCCCGAGATCTTCACTCTTGGCACTCCCGATCTTGAGACCTCAGGAAATGAAGGGTGACTGACCTTCACAGAAAGACCGGGACGTGCAGTCTGACGCGTGTCCCTGGCAGTGAGCACGGACGGCGGGACGCGTTTGGACACAGACACCACGAGCACAGGGTTTACTTGTGTGGGCTCCAGGGGCCGTTCCAGACACACAGGTGGCCCGGAAGTCACTCACAAAGAGAAAGGGACTCTCCAACAGTGGTCTCAATTTAACATATAAAATAAAATACTGGGCTCAGTATCAGCCACAGGGCTAACGCCGAGGGAATCCTTAAGCTGGATGGGCAGTGAGACCAGAGGACTTCCAAATTCCTCTCCAGTTCTAAGACACAGACCTGACCAATTCTCATCGCTTCCACCATGATCATGCTGATCTGAGCCACCATCCTCTCACCTAGATTATTGTAAAAGCCTCCAAACAGGCCTCCCTGTTTCTATTATCGAAACAGCTGCCAAAACAATCCTGTTAAAATGTAAATCAAACCACATAAATACCTCTGCTCTGGGAACCTGTCTCTTTTACCCTACCTGCTCACTGGGCTCTGGAACACAAAACTTGACCCCAGCCCAGGGCCTTTGCACTGGTCACTCTCCCAGCGAGGAAACTTCCCCCTTCCCCTGACACCTACAAGGCCTGCTCTCCCACCTCCTTCAGGGTTCTCAAATGCCACTCGGGGAAGCTACAGGAGTCCGGGCTCCCAGCCCAGACACAGACGCTTCAACAATATGGCCCAGGTGCCTCTGCCATGTTCTGTATTATCACTTCCACTGTGGGCTTGTGCTGACCACCCAGGTTCTTGGCACGGGTCAGCAGCCTACGGGGAGATGGAGGGGCTGGGGCAGACCTGCCCAGTCATTTTAAGAGCAAGACTCAGAACAGAGTCCCAAGGCTACAGCAGACCATGTAGAGAGTAGAATACGTAGCCTGGCTCTGGGGCAGTACTCTCAACTCGATTACCATGATGGGAGGGAGCACAAATGTGGGGAGAACCAAGACTATGCTACAGAACCCCCACCCTGTGATCACTATTCATTGAAGCAGGCTCCCCCCCCCCCCACTCTCCCAGTTCCCTGATGTTTTCCTCTAACACACACAGTACACGCCCTTGGGCACGTGTGCACACATACACACGCACGCCTGCTAATTTATCGACTGGCTCCTCTTATCAGAAAGTCAGCTCCTTATGTTGTTTGTTTGCTGCTACTTCCCCAGGACACAGGGTGGCTACTCCACAAATATTTGCTGAAGGAATGAATTCCATAGAATTCAGAAGGACACACAAGATGGAAAACACAGTTGCGAGGTATCTCCATTAGCCAGCAGAGGATACTTTAGAGTGTCCTATTATGTGCTATTACGACCATCTCCTCACCCAACAAAGGAAAGTGAAAATAACTTAGAGACCCAACTCTCCCTCCCTGGGGCTCCCCACTGAGCACTAACCCCCGCCCCCAATCATCTTAGAGGCAGAGAGGTCCCAGAGGGACTCTGGCAGGGGCTGCTGGCTACCGGCCCGGCCTGGGGCCCTTCTGGGCTTCTGCCTCAGTAACACCAGGCCAGGAGGGCCCACAGGCAGCAGCCTCCCCTGTAGGTGTGGCCATGGGACTCGGCTCCCAGAGGAGATTTACGAGGACGCGGCTGGTGGTGCTTGCAGGAAGTCGCCCTGAAAGGAAGAGGGTGGGCCGCTCCTTTGCACCCTCCTCCTGCTGTCTGGCTGGGGCTCAAGCCGAGGAAAGGAGCCCCACAGCAGGACCCTGCGAAGGGCCTGGAGAGAGGGCCGCCCCCGCATGGCTGGACTGGCTGTCCCGGGACTTGTTCACAAGAGAAGGGGAGACAGGCCCTCCCGTTCGGGGTTTTCTGCCACCGCACGTCACAGCAGCAGCGGATGCCCAGGAGCTCCGGCATCGCTGGGAAGCAGGAAGAGTCCGAAATGCCCCACCTGCACCATGAGAAACACCTCACTTTAAAGGCACTGTGCTCACCGCACCTGCTGGGGGTTTCTAGTCTCAAACCTCCGATTACAGCATTTAGAAAAATCACGACTACAGGGCATCCTAATGGCAGAGAGAAGAGGACAGAGCGAAGGAGTCCAGTGAACGGCAGGTGCCTGGGCGGCACTCAGGCAGGCCGAGACACAGCCAGACGAGCAACAGGGCCTCCCCAGACTCAGTGGAAAACGCCTGTGTCCTCCCCAAACAGCTCGCAGATGCAACCTGTCACCTGCCGGGCATGCTGCGACCTCAGGTCTTATTCCTAATCCACCAGTTTCCAGGGAACCCTTCCCGTATGGCTCAAAACAACAGCCACGCCATCACGGAGGGCATTTGTTCCCAGAAGGACGGAGCTGGGTGCAGAACACTGTGCTGCTGGGATCAGGCCCTTTGATTCACGCGCGCTCACGGAGAGCTACAAAGTGCCTGCAGGTACAGACGGCCTCGTCTTCCGCTTGGCCTCGCCCTCGGGGGTCTCAGAGGCCCACTGAGCAGCTCAGGGACGTGAACCTGTGGCGCCAGCCTTTTGAAAAGGGACTGGTTCATTCTTTTCTCAGATGATATAACTACCACCCGGCCCAACGGATGTTTGTTTCGGAAATGCAAAGGAGAACGGGGGCACTACTTTATCTCGGAGCTTTCCCAATGAGGCATTCCAAGCCCGAGAACTCGTAAACCATGTTCTTGGGGCCCTTAATAAGCGCGCACCACTGGGGAGAGGGACGGGAGGCGCAGGCGACCAGGCAAAGCCAACCCAGACTCTGCCCAGCAACCAAGCCGGAATACTTCTGAAGCCCAGGCGCCACCAAATTGGGAGTCTGACACATGCGGATTTCATGTCAGGTGCTAGGCCGACGATTCCAGTGGTTCTTTTCATAGTCAGCATGCTACTCCCTAAGCCACAGGGTCATTTCCCCTCTTAAGACGTCACACTCAGCGGCTTCTAAGGAGACAGCATCCACCCACACAGCTGTGACGAACCACCGTCCTCCACACCTAAAATGCAGCCCGAACACCCAGCCTTTCCTAGCAATCTCTGGTGAGGTTACAGGGATGCGATTCCTTGAAACGTAACGGGGAAACAAAAGTCATTCTGTGTAATAAGCAGAATCATCTGATTCCCAGGAATCAAGAAACCCTGCGCAGTCCACAGAAACTTGCTCCTCTGAACTGAGCCTTCGGTCCCATCTTCCAAAGCAAAGGAAGGAAGGCAGTCTCAAGAAAGCACAAGGCCCTGCCCCTTGGAAGTAAGAACCAAAAGGCTGTGAAAAGTGATTCACAGTCCATGTGAGCTGTCCTGTGTGTGCAGCACACCTACTGTGTGGTCGCCCCAGCCTCTGCAGACGCCACGGGAAGGCACGTGAGGCACCCAACTGCCAGGATTACTGCCCAGTCCTCTGAGCCAGGAAACGGTACACCTGACCCAGAGTAACACCAAGTCGTAAATGTCCGACAATGAAGATGAAGATGAGCATTAACTATTTAACAAAGAGTTGTGCAAAAGACGCCCCCCCCCCAGCAGCAAAGCTGGTAGGGAAGCTAGGCCTGAATGGCCCGAGCACAGAGAAGGGGGCAGAGCCACGGAAGGCACAGAGCGTCTCCCTGCCACCCTCATGGCCCCGCATGTCATCTGCAGCGCCCCCTCTGCCACCTCACTGCCAACCATCCCCAGTGGTTCATTCTACCTCATTTTTACAAATCTCCTCCAAAACATCTCCCCTGACTGCTACCTGCCAGGTTAGAATTGCCCATTTTCTCCCTTTAACCCTAATGTAGCCTCATTTATATTTCTCAGCACATTTTACTGCTATCATTTGTTTGCGTACCAGCTTTCAGAATAAATGGGACTTGACTTCAGCAAAGGGCCTGGCGTGCAGAAAGGGCTGAAAGTCCACCGGCCGCACGCCCAGCGAGGAGGACTACAACGTGCAAACCCATGGGCCCTATCCGTGCAGGACTTATGCACAGACGACCGCGGGCACACCTACGCTGTACCGTTCTGATGAACGAGACCCTAAATTCAAAGGTGTAACAGAAAGCAGACCAACTGTGGAAATATTATCCATATTCAATATTACAAGCAGATTAATTAGTTCATAATTTGCAAGACACGTTTAAAAATCCAAACTTCTCTTTTATTAGAGAAAGGCCATAGAAGTAGACAATATTCATATTCGTTACACCTACGAGAACAACCTTTCGGTTTAGTGTCTTGCTGTGTCTTCCTCAAACGCGGTTTGAAGGATGAGGTCTAACGTAGTCGTCTTGCTATGTCTTCCTCAAATGCGGTTTGAAAGACGAGGTCTAACGTAGTCGGTTATCTTCCTTCCTTTTCTCTGAGCTGCAGGAGGTTGTACCGAATTCTGCACATGAATGGCAGCCGACGTCCGCGAACACACAGAAGGGCACAGCCGTCTCCGCTCCGGAGCAGGAAGACTCCCGCCCTGCACACCCACCCTACTCACCACAAGGAGAAAGGGCCCTCACAAGGCAGTCACCAGACTTGGCCTTTCTTCCTCCCCTTTTTGTTTCTGCCTCTGCCTGGAATGGTAAAGTAAAACCCAGAGGGCAGAGGGAACAGGAAAAAAAATCTCACACCTGGCTGACAGCAATTCTCAAAGCTGCTGGATCTCTCCACTGAGAGATGGTCAAAGGCTGGTCACCAGGGGAGGAGAGAAAAAGCAAAAAACAAGTTGATGAAGCATCACCCTGGAAAGGTTCTGACACTAGGAGAAAGATCCACAGAGAAGAGAGGTGAGGGATGGGCTGCAGACGGGGCAGGGGAGGGCTGATCATGCCGCACGACGATGCTCGCACCCCTCACGGCTGGCCGTAACTGCACTCCTCGGCAACGAGGGCTAGGAAGGCCTACTGCCCACCTCTTTTAAGAAAATGCTCTAATTTTTTAAAATAAAAGGAAACCTATAGAAAAGTATCAAGTATGAGAATAACAAACACCCACGTACCTAACTACCCAATGAACCAAACCCACTGTCACTGTTGCCCTTGGTGAGGACAGTCCTGAAGGGTAGCCAGCTCCCTGGAACGTACACCTCCCAGGCACCAGGTCTTCAGAGAGCCCGGCTGTGGGGGCACAAGACAGAAACAGAGACACCGATATCCACCTTCTGGCAGCCTCACCTGAACCCCACACCAAGGTCAAGTCTAGATTAAAGGCTCTCGGGGACAGACTCATGGTTGGTCTCATCGCTGCTGCATCCGCAGCATACTACACAGTGTCCAGCACACAGGAGGTGCTCCGTAAACGCTGGATGAATAAATGAACGGGGAAACAAGCAGACTGGCTTCTGAGGCTCGAGTTCATCGTGGTGATAATTAAGAGGACACGGCCTTGAGCAAACCATAACCTCTCCAGCTTATTTCCCGGTCTGTACCAACACGAGGCTTTGGTACTCAGCTGGGAGGTCCCTTCCAGCTTGAGGACACAGCATGCAACGGAACCAGCAGACAGAAGTCTGGCAAAACTGCCCCAGCACACCACCCTCCCAGGCCGAATGCTTATTCAACACGAGTTGTAAATAATCGGCTCTGGAGGTTTACACTGGCTTCTTCAGTAAATTCTCAATCGGTGGTAGCGATTTCCGCCTTCTCTCCTAGAACATATCCGTTTACAGGGAGAAAGACTTAAACCCCAAATTCACACTTAGATGTTGTATTCCCTGGTTGTTTCTGACATTCCCCCCTTTAGAAGGTTAAGATTTTTTTCCAGGACAGCCACACCCTCTCATTCTTTTGACTCTCCCACCTTAATTTTTAAAGTTAACTTGAAAAAGACTGCGAAGATGAGAAAGGGTTATAAAAATGTCACCTGTAAGATCCGCCAGTGGATATTAAAACGAGCCAAAGCTTGAGGAGAAACAGGATATCTGCATTGTCTCCAAATACTTAACAGTAACAAGAACGAGAGTAACTCTACAGCAGAGACCCTGCAAGCCCGGCCTCACGTCACCAGGAGCTGAACCCCTGAAAGGATGCTCTGAGTGGGTACATCATCCCTTCTGTGGTTTTCCTGCCAAAAAACGCATCATCTCATTCTAACAATGAGGAAATACCAGAGAAACCCAAATAGAAACACCACAAAATAACTGGCCAGTGCTCCCTAAGTGTCGAGGTCACGGAAACCAAGATAAGACAGAGGTCGGTCACAGATTGGAGACTAAGGAGAGTGACGACTGAGGCTGTGCGGGGTCCCGAGCCGGATCTGGGGACTTGGGAAAGCTCCTCGAGGGAAAACGGTGGAACCAGATTGGGGTCTGTAGCTTCATTCACCGTGCGGCTCCACACCCATCTCCTGGCACTGACAGCCCTACTCCATCTCTTTAAGAGGTCAGCCTCAGCAGAGACAGGGTGAAGAGCATATGGAAACTGGACGGAAAAAATGACCAGGCAGACCATCCGCAGGACCCTCCAATACAAATCACTCATTAAAAAAAACTGGTAAAATCATGAATAGGCATAGCCCAGAAAACACATGTAGCCGATGAATATCATCAGGGAGATTTCAATGAAACCATAAGGAGATACTAATACAATTTTTAAAGTTGGGTAACCCTCAGTATCAGCAAGGATGAGAGCAACAGGGACTCTCTACAACCACTCTGGAAAATGATCGGACAGATCTTGTCTATTGGGAGGTCTATGTGCCCAATGACCAGGCAGTCTTGTTCACACGGGACATGTCCTGAAGAAACCCCTGCACACGTATGTCGGGAGACACACAAGAAAGGCCACAGCACAGAGAGAACGGACCCCCCTGATTTATTCCTGCAGTGAAAATGAAGGAACCCCAGCCACACCAGCAACATGAATCAATCTCAAACCTGCAGGTCACAGGAGAATATACACAGTTTATATGCCATTTATATCAAATTTGAAAATAGAGAAAACTTGAAAAGTACATATTATGGCAAAACTCTAAGAAAGGAGGGGACTGATGGCTCCAAACTCGGGGTCCCAGCTCCCAGGGGCAGACGGCATGGGAGTCCCAGGTGCTCGGAGCCCCTGGGCGTGGACGGGCGTGGATGGCGCGGGCGGGAACCACTGTGCCAGGGACAGCAGAGACCAGATACTCCGTCTACGGCGAACAAAGGACATTGAGGAAAAAGCCAAAATGCCAACAGGCATATCTTAGATGAATCTAAATGACAGAGATGACCAGGCATTTCGAAACTTTCAGACTTTAAAATCAAAGGAAAGAATCCAAAAAGAGCAACTGGGAAGGTTCAGATTCGCTCCCAAGGTGCTGATCTGCACACAGTCACGACTGGCCAGGAGCCACATGGTACAAGCTGGAAAGCGGCTCTCAGGAGACAGTGGTTTCCTACTATGAGTAAGGCCTAAACACTTCGAGCTCCGGGAGTTACACTGAATTTTAGTATTTTGAGAATCCTTTGTACTCCTTGAACAAAACATTGACTCAGCCAGACTGAATTCACGTTGCCCCCTGAAACCATTTAATAGCTTGATTCGCTTCCGTTATGTGTTTTTGTTGTTGCTGAATGTTAGGATTTACAGCAACGCGCAGCTGGCTGGTACTTTGACAGTTTTAAGGAACTTCTACCGAAGGTCCAATCAGCCACGTAAAACACAACCGTGCCGCCCGGGGGCCTGCGCACCACTCACCAGCTGGAACTCGCTCCTCCGGCTGAAAGCCTCCCTGATGCCGGAGTCCCTCCAGAGCGCGCTCAGCGCGGGGACGTACAGCTGGAAGGTGGCGGGCTCCACAGGCAGCCCCGCCTTGTTCTCAAAGGCCAGGAGGAACATGCCGTGCTTCTCATTTTCCGAATACTGCCACGGAATGCCAAGCTTGTCTCGTGCATCAACAAGAACCCTTGAGCCCTGCGAGATAAAAGACACAGAAAGGGTTTAATTGTGCTTCCAAGACGACATCACAACAGAGAGCCTCTGCACGGGCATCGACTGTCATCAAGCAGAAAACTCCCAGGCCATCCCCCAGGATCTGCTCTTGGTTCGCTTCGTCAAGGCACCCGGGTCTCAACTCGCTGAAACCTGGCAGCTCCTCCACACCAGGAGGACACAGCGCCTCTTTCAGCTTAAAGAGTGGCCAGCAGTCGGGAAACAGGACAAAACCGAAATGCACCACAAGCCGAGCGGCCTGCCCGTCCCCCCAAAACAGGAGCTGGGGGGGCACATCCTCGATTTAATGCCACCACTGCTAGTGATAATGAGAAACTTCATTATTTTTTTTAAGATTTTATTTATTTATTTTGAGAGAGAACATGAGTGAGAGAGAGAGAACAGGAGCAGTGGGAGCAGCAGACGGAGAGGGAGAAGCAGGCTTCCCGCGGAGCAGGGAGTCCAATGCGGGACCCCATCCCAGGACCCTGAGATCACGACCTGAGCTGAAGGCAGACACTTCACCAACTGAGCCCCCCAGGCACCCGTTTTCATTTTTTCTTAGTTCCTCACTGTTAAAGTACTCCCGGCCCCATTCTTACCTCACGGACTCGCCTTAAGTACAGGAGCAGAAGCGTCCAGACTGCGGGAGATCTGGTCCCACCGGGAAGTAGGTCCAGTTCATCGCTCTTAGGCTAGTGCTTCCGAATTAGCAATACTGTACCTAAGCCAGTTTCTAAGTTCTGAGGGGACCCAGTGAATACTGCGGTGGGCGAAGAGCAGCAGGGGGCCTGTCTGGAAAAGCCTTCACGGGCTCAGACCCCAAACGACTGGGAGCAGTAACTCACCCCCTGGCACAGAAAATCCCAGACTTCACTGCCCACTTGGCACTTGTTTTTTAAAAAAAAAATAACATCTTTATTGGATATAAGTCACATAACATACAATTCCCCCATTTAAAGTGTACAACTCAGTGGTTTTTAGTTGGCAGTTACCCTAAAAAGTTTCACTTCCAACACTTGGGTCAGAGAGGACTCCTCAGGTCTCTGCCTTCCTTGTATCTCTGCTGCAGCATCAGTTTGGTGCCTACAACTTCCATTTCTGCCTGAAACCACCGAGTCAAATGGTAACGGGGACCAGAAAGAATAGCTAGGATCTCTCCTCCAGGCCTAGCAGATCGGGACTGCTGGTGAGAGGTGTTCCTGTGAGTTCCCTCCTTAGGACCCACACGCACGTGCCATCAGTAACCAGGCCCGTTTGTACTGATCCACAAGCATGAGTTCAATGCTTACTCCGGGAAAAGCACAAGCTGGGCACTGCAGGTAAACAAAATGTTTATGAAGCAGAGTCTGATCTCCAGAAACTCAGAATCTAGCTAGAGAGAAAGACCTAGGAATTAAAAAAAACTAACAACCATTCATGATAAAAACACCCAGAAAACTAGGAATAGAGGAGAACTTCCTTAACTTAACGAACACTGACAAAAACCTACAGCTGAATCCTTTCCTCCAAAACTGGGAACAAGACAAGGATGCCCACTCTCAGCAGTGCCAATCAACATGGTATTGGGAGTCCTAGCCAGTACGGTAAGATAAAGAATAGAAATATAAGGTGTAAAGATCAGAGAGAGAGAGAGAAAATAAAACTAAGCCTACTTTCAGAAGAAATGAAATGATATCTATGTAGAAAATCCCAAGGAACCTACCAAAAAAGCCTCCTAGAATTCAAGTGAACTCATTCAGCAAGGTCACTGGACGTAAAAATCAACCCACAGAAGTCAACTGTCTACTAGCAATGAACATGTAGAAATTGAAATTTAAAATGCAATATTATTAGCAATCACTAAAAGAGTATAAATCTTATAAAACATGTACAGGACTTGTATGCTGAAAACAAAATGATGAAAGAAATCAAAGTAAACCTATTAAATGGAGGAACATACCATGTTCATGGATTGGAAGCTTTAAAATAGTAATGACATCAATTCTCTCTAAATTGATATACAAGTTTAACACAATTTCTATAAAATCCCAGCAAGATCTTTTATAGGTATGGATATGGTGTGTGTTCTATGTGGGGTGTGTGTGTGTGTGTGTGTGTGTGTGTGTGTGTGTGTAGTTACAGTTATTCTAAAATTTATGGAAAGATGCTAGATTAGCTAAAACAATTTACAGAAACTAAGTGAAAGGAATCACTCAATTTCAACACTTACTATACAGCTATAATAATCAAGACTGTGTGGATTTAGTGAAGGAACAGACACCTAGGTCAACTGAACAAAGGCGAGAACCCAACGATGCTCCCACACAAGCATGGCCTGCTGATTTTTATAAAGATCCAAAAGCAATTACACAGAGGAAGAATACCCTTTTCAACAAATGACACTGGAGAATTAACTCAAAACATAAAACTATAGGGGTGCCAGGGTGGCTCAGTCGTTAAGCATCTGCCTTCGGCTCAGGTCATGATCTCAGGGTCCTGGGATCGAGCCCCACATCAGGCTCCCTGCTCCGCGGGAAGCCTGCTTCTCCCTCTCCCACTCCCCTGCTTGTGTTCCCTCTCTTGCTGTGTCTCTCTCTGTCAAATGAATAGATAGAATCTTAAAAACAAAAACAAAAACAAAAAACATAAAACTACAGCATAGGAGAAAATGGTCAGCATATACAGCTTGGTAAACAGTTTTCAGAACACGAAATGCCTGATTTATAAAAGAAAGATATCAATAAACTGGATTTCATAAAAATCAAAACTCTGTTCTGCAAAAGACTCTTAAGAGGCTGGAAGAAAAAAAAAAAACAACAACCCACCACATCTCTAACAAAGGACTTCTATCTAGAATATATAAAGAACACTCAAAACTCAACAGCTGGAAAAACAATCCAGTTAGAAAATGGGCAGAAGGTATGAAGAGATGTTTCACCAGAGGGCACACACAGACAGCAAGTAAGCAGGTGAGGGCGAAGCAGGTTAAGACTTCGGCAAGGTATCACTACCCACTATTAAAACAGCTAAAACAAAACCAGTGAGGACACCAAATGGGGGTGAGGACGCAAAGATATTTCCTGTCTCATGCATCGTTGATGGGGCTGCGAGAGGGCACAGCCACTCTGGAAAACGGTTTTCTAGTTTCTTAAACAATTAAACATATACTTATCATACAATCCAGAAATCTCACTCCTGGGCGTTGAACCCAGAGGAATGGGAATTTATGTCCTCACAAAATCCTGTGCAAGAATGCCCAGAGCAGCTTTATTTGCAACAACCCTGAAGCCCCTCAACAGAGAAATGGTTACACTCTGTGGGGGCCTCCGTACTATGGAATAGGACCCAGCAGTAAAAGGGAACGAACACACTTGATTCATGCAACAACCCGGGTGGATCTCAAAATTATGCAGAGTAAAAAAGGCAATCTCAAAAGGTCACATACTATGTGGTTCCATTTATAGAATATTCTTGAAGTGGCAAAGTTATAAAGATAGGATACAAATTAGCCGCTGCCAGGGACTGGGGATGGCAGGGGAAGCAGGGGGGGCAGGTGACTGTGCCAGGGCAGTGATAGGGTCTTGGAGGTGATGGAGCTGAGCTGTGTTGGCTACACAGACCCTCACGTGGGAGAGCTCGTCACAGAATCTCTCCCTCCCTCCCCCCCCACACATACACACACACACGCACGCACATGCACGCACACACAGCACCAGCATCGATTTCCTGATGGTGAGCTTGCACTGCAGTTCTCGAAAACGTAACCACTAGGGGAAACTGTGTGATACCGCTCCCCATCATCTTTGCAAGTTCATGAGAACCTATAATTATTTCAAAATAAAAAGTTTTTTAAGAAGTTAACCAGCAGCCGAGACAATAAATGCTCCAATTTCGTGGCGTGGAAAGGGAAGGTTTACGAGGGGCCAGTAGGAAAAGCGAGATGGATGGGTCTCCAAGTGAGCTTTTGAAGTGCAGGTCAATGTCAGCAAGTGGCAACAGGGGGTTAGAACCCGCCCAGTGGGGAAACAGGACTTGAATAAATCCTTAGCTCTCCTGCTTCTGGGCTCCAAGCACCCCATTCCTGCCTCTGGGTCCTTCACATCTCCCTACTTTCTCTGACAACTTCACACCAAACTCCCATCTGCCCAAAAGGACAAGAACCCAAGAAAACAAAGATGTTTCATATTCTCCACATGCTGCACAACAAAAAAAAACACCTGCATACAGAGAAGGTAGAAGAGATCTCTCCGGTCAGATTCTAGGCACAGGGTCACAGCACCTTTGTGCACATCAGACAAAGCCGTCCTGGCACATGACATGCCTCGCCCGGCGAAAGAGCTGGGTCAGGATCTCAGCCCAGCCCCAGCCCCAGCCCCAAGTCAGGTAACCAACCCACCTCCCATTCCTGACGGCCCAGCCTGCACAAGTCACACTCAGCCAATTCGGTCTGACGCACCAGGTATCTTGTCAGTGCCCTTTCCACGCAGGAGGAACGTTCAGCCTCACAAGGAGCACCTCCTCCCTCACAAGGGAAATGGAACCCCTGCTCCCTGGGGAATTTCGTTTTTATATGTCGGAGATGAAGGCAGGGAATCAAAATGGACTTGGAAGACTGAGTGATCATTTCCAAGCCTGCTTTCAACACTGCACAGACCAGGCCTTCCCTAATTATTGGGGTGAACACAGGTTTGGCTTAAAAAACCCTGGTCTATCCAAAAGCAGCCTGTGTTCCCTGCACACGCTGCCACCCAGGCAAGCTTGGAACCGGCCCAAATTAACTGCTCCCAAACACGAAGAAAAGGCTCCTTATTTCTCTTTTTAAAAATCCAGGGAAATTGACAAAACTGCTGATGAACTTTGAATTATACCAGTTAGCTACGGTCTGTTTTCTGTACCCTAGTCCCTTCATTTGGAAGAAAAAAAGCATCAAGAAAAAAGAGGTCCCTCTTGCTTTTTACAATTTATCCTAGTGAAAAACTACTCTCTGCCAACTTTGTTCTGAACACCCAAAAAATCGAGATAAAGGAGAGGTTTCTGCCTAAAATTGGAGTCTTCTTTTTCTTGCTTTCTCGAGAGAGCACGAAGTCTTTGGAAATATTCTATTTACTATACTTCGGCAGCACTGCCACGACACGGGTTCACTGAACCACCATCATACAGAGCTGCTGCTGTCTTAGAAGGAAGATGGTACCACACGGCCGGCATTCTACAAAACACCTTGCCTCATTCTTTTGTAATGAAAGACCTATTTCCCGGAACACAAAGCCCAGAAAATCCTAAAATCCATATACACTCAGAAGACAAAGAAAAAAAATTAGGGCAGAAGACAATTTGCTTGTCTCACTAATGGCTTTAAGGAGAGCTCTTCTTTTAGTAACAATGTTACGGAAGTATTAATTTTTTGAGAACCATACATCTTATTCAGTTACCCAAATATGAACAGTTTAAGTCTTATGCAGTTTGGTGACTTCATCTCGATACTATGTAACACTTTAGACTGTTCAAAGAGCACATTTTTAAGACAATTTATAAATCCAGCAATTTAAACTTCTAGTCAAAGAAGAGATTCCCTGTCTGCTGGGGATGTAGATTTGGGGGAGGGGGGGGTTTCAGTTTTACTGGATGGAGACCAAAACTTGCAAATCCTGTTATCTCACTTCAAAATAAATGTTGTTAGTTTAGCCCCTAATCAAACCAAATCTTTTCAGTCATTCCTTACTAAAATCTTCCCACAGTAAATACTAAAGCCGAGATAGATCTAAAATGCTAGTAGATCAAATTAACTTTTTCTACAGAATGAAACAGTGACATTAAGAAAATGTTAAGGTTTAGAATGTTCGCCCAATCAGATAACAGCGTATCTATTGGAAAGCTCTTTTTTTTTTTTATATTTTATTATTTTTTTAAACCCACTAGGGCCGAGTTGTTTGCCTTTGGCAACCATCCAAATAAAAGAAATGCTGCCAGAAATGTAAACAGGATACATTTCTTTAAGTTAATGAGTCCAGCAAGCAAAGGCAGATGGCTCCTCTTAGTTTTTCTCTGAAACCGAAGTGGAAGAGAGCTTTTAATTGAGAGGTCAGAGGACAAGTGAGAAGGGGAAGCAGCAAGCAGACAGCCCGGTCCTCAGAGCACCACTACTTTCAGGACAGGAACGCCGGCCTCCTGGGCCAGTCCCCTCCCCCACCGTGCCTCCCCACTACCAGAACAGGCTCCGGGAAAGCCACCTCCGGAGTTCTACACTGAGACGCCCCTCAGGCAAAGACCAGTGCCAGGGGAGGCGGGGGGACCACAAAGGTGGTAAACGTGGCGTCTGCTCCAAGAGCTCTCAGGACACAGAAGCAGGGCAGAGCACAGAGCGCGCAGGCTATAATCAGAGGCAGGGGAGGGTGGTGGGCACGACCCACTAGCCGGGAGAGGAGCCGGCGGAAGCCAGCGGGCGGCAAGGGGGCGGCAAGGCGGCAAGCTGCGAAGGGGGGATTTACTCCGAGGGAGCAGGAAAGGATGGGGGTCTGGAAAGGAGCAGCTGCCTGCAGACTCAGGGGTGGGAGGGCGCCAGTGCAGGTGTGGGGGGGAGCAGTCAGAAGCCCCCCCCCCCCAAAGAAGATGAGAGGTAATAGCAAGAGAAAGAAGTCACCAAACGTGGATAGCGGGGCAAGCAGACAGAGTGCACAACCAGACCACCAACCAGCTCTCCAGAGCTGAGTCCAGAGGACTGTTTGGCTTGGGAGGGGGGAGATCTGGGGAAGTTTAAGACAAATTAAATTTAACCGGACAGCAGGAAATCCAAGGCAACACTTTGAGGAAATAGAACTGTAAGAAAAACTCTGGGTTCAGGAAATGTACAGGAGAAGTGAACTGTCAATCCTGAGCTTTTTCCGGGTACCCAGGAAAGGCTGGTGCTCCTTAAAGCTAAAAAAATAAATAAACAAGGAATTCAACATCAGTTCAGAATTCCTCAGATCTCCTCAAATGTAATGTGAAAATCCATGCTGCATGTCAGAACTCAAGAGCCGGCAGGCTGCAGACTTCTGAAGTCACCTCCTGGAGCCACGCAGGGAGCAACTTTTCCTCTTCTCTTTCAAGTGGCAGGCTCTAAACCCTGGAATCCGCTTGGACTAAACATCCACTAAATGTTCTAAAGACAAACACTGGCGCAAGGGGGAATGAAGCCTTCCTGTCGAAGTACAGTAAATAATAAAGACATTCGAGAATAAATACTAAGTATCATTCCAAGGGGGGGAACATCCCATAAACACTACACACAGGTGACACAGCTCAATGTGCTAATTCAGTGCTTTCAAAATTCAAGTCAGGATCCACACAGTGAAATCATGTAGTGAGCTTTTAAAAAATGAAATAGAACATAATGGTAAATATCGGAATAATCTGTAAATAGTAGCAGCAAGTGATTTATAGAAATTCTGCGTTAGGGGCACCTGGGTGGCTCAGTCGGTTAAGCGTTCAGGCCCCACGTGGGGCTCCATGCTGGGTGTGGAGCCTACTTAAAAAAAAAAAAAAAGAATTCTGCTTTCAAGCAGGATCTGAGCACACAGACGGATGTGTCTGTATATTTCCAGGCGCCCACACATCACATGCAGCTACGCTGGTAAAATGTATTTCCTACCGTGCTCCGTGCTCAGAGAGCCACCGGGCCAGCTTCTCGCAGGGTCTGCCCTAGGGTGGGCCCTCTCTCGTGCCTCTGCCACTTCACAGCTAACAGGACTGAGCTGAGGCTCAGAACTCCAAACAACAATGAGCTGGGCTTGGGGAAGAATGGATAACAGAGTGGAAAGAGGTTGAGGAAAGTGGTGTGAGAAAAATCAGGCCACTAGATTGCATTTGAGGAAACACAACCTTGGCCGATCTCTCAGGGTCATCCTGAGCAGCAAGGTGAGGTCCAGGAACACATCTCATGATATTTTCGACCCTGCAGACATTGGTCAGGACAAGCAGTTAACATGGGCTGCAGAAAGACCACCTCTCGACTTGTCCTGAGGTCGGGTGTATGACGCACACACAGAAACCGGTCCTTGAATAAGTCTCTGCGTCCAGCCTGATCAAGCTCAGGGCCTTGCATACTGTGGGAAACAACAGCACAGAGGTCACAAAAATGCTATCCTTTCCATTCTTATCAGGGTGTCCAACGAGCAGATGCAGACATGCACAAAAGTCATGCTCTCTCAGCAATCCAGAGGTTGTCTCAGGGACGCTACAATAACATGTTACCATCGCTCATACTAAAGTACTTGCCACGTGAACAATACTGTGTCAAGTGCTTAACATCCATTAGCTCATTTCCACTTTGTAACACTGTAAGGTGAGCAGTACTGTGCCCATTTTACAGATGAGAAAAACTGAAGCTCAATCACACAGCCAGTTAAATGTGATTCTGGGTTCTACCGCTGGTGGTTTTTTTTACTTATATTCTATTCCTTTATGGGTTTATCAGGGAAGTGAAGGCACAAAGAAAGGCAGGAGGCAGAAGCTGTCTGTCTGCTTCCTGTCTTTCACACAGCTGACAGCAGGCCCGAGACTACAACCAGATCTGAGTTGACCTTTGAGGACCCGACATTTCTGGTATTCTCTATAAGATTTTTTAAAAAACAGTTATTAAAATCTAGAAGCATGGGATATGCTTACACCTGGCTAAGTTAGAGAAAATTTCGTGAGTTCAGATCATACTTTAATCTCCGAACAGTAAAGACCTTTCACTCATGTAAACGACCTTAGCACCACAGAATTAGAACATTCAACAGCTGCTCCATCCAACACAGAGGTCCTTAGCACCGGTGACTACTGAGCGGTGGACGAGTGGCCAGTCCGAACTGAGATGTGTTCTAAACACAGACTGGCTCTCAAAGACTTATGAAAAATAAATGTAAATATCTTTTAGTTTTTAATATTGATCACATGTTGAAATGATAATGTTTTGATATTTTGGGTTATCAAAATATATTAATTTTGTTTTACCTTTCTTAGTGTGGCTAATTTAAAGTACACTCTTGGACTGAATCACTATATGGGAACATTTCTTAAGATGGAATTTGTTTCTTTCTGATTACAAAAATATTTTGAGCGTAGAGAACAGAGGAAACACAGAAATGCACTAAGAAGAAAATTAAGTCCTCAAGAATATTACTGTTGTTAATGCAGAATGTTATCGGTCTCGTTCTTTATAGAATTCTCCTTGTGTATGTATGTATAAACATCTTATAAATCTTCAAAAACATTTCTAGCAATATATCACAAACATTTCCCCATGTCATTAACTATTTCAAAACCTCAGGACTTGTAACTGCTGTGTAGTAATCCCACCTATGGGGAGAGCTGTAATTAAACTGATCCTCTGTTGCTGAACATCTGAGTTGTTTCCAAAGCATGGAAAGTATGAACAACAAGGCCGGAAGTTTCCCGGACGGGCACATCTGCACGTATCTGACTACTGTCTTGTGACAGATTCCTCAAAGTTGCATGATGAAATTGCTGGGTCAAAAAGTATGCGCACATTTTTGAGGCTTCTGATAAGTATTACTAAACTGCTCTCCAGAAAGGCTGTACCAAGGTACACATTTATAGCTGGTTAACTTTTCATTTTCCTAAAATTGTTTTTTTAATTGGTCTGTTTGGCTTTGCTAAAATTGTCCTACAATAATATTTAACCAGTCACATCCTCAAACCATAGCCCCAAGGGAAATCCCAAACATTACCAACTGAAGATGAAGCAAATTTATGGGGTGCCTGAGTGGCTCAGTTGGTTGAGCATCTGGCTCTTGATTTCAACTCAGGACGTGATCTTAGGGTCATGAGATCCAAGCCGCATGTTGGGCTGTGTGCTGAGCACAGTCTGCTTGAGATTCTCTCTCTCCCTGTGCCCCTCCACCCACTCATGATCTCTACAATAAATAAATCTTAAAAAAAAAATGAAGCAAATTCAGTGTGTGTGTGTGTGCGCGCGCGCGCACGCACACACACATACTGACAACCCAAAGTCAGGAAAAAATAGAAAATTAATAAGTATTTGGCTTCTATAGTTCAAATAAGCTTTTACAGAAGCATTTTTCCTCTAAGTCCTATTAATAATAAAACACGAATAATAAGCCAAATAAATGATGAGTAAAAGTGAGTTAATTAAAAAAGAGATAAAATCATGAAGTAACTGTTAATAAACATGCGTGAATTTCTAAAATCTCTCACTTCCAGTCAGAGAAGGAAGATCAGCCAGTACTTCCAGTAAAGCATCTTGCATGAAGGCAGAGAGAAGATGTAAACCTTTAGCCTGAGATCTTAGAAGTTTCCCCATCAGGAGAGCCTTGAATTTGATGGGAGAGTTAAGGTCAATTCTTATCTGCACAGACAGAAATCCCTTGAAATAGTGAGGCATTAAGATAAAGTGCATAGGGCAGAAAAATCGCCTGGACAGCACACCGGCCTGCTGACGGTTTTCATTCCTGTCTCCAAAGCTATCCAATGGCAAGTCTGAGGCTGGTTACAAGACTAACTGGAGAAAAGAGAAAAGAAGGTAAAATTACTACCACAGAACATAAACAGCACCAAAAATGCATGTGGGCCTGTCAATAAATCCAAGACCAGCATGAGGCAGACTCCCGCTAAACCGCTGAGACCCTTTCGGGTCAAGTCTCAGGCGTACACACACCTGGGCAGAGGAGCGACAGGGGGAGGCAGCTCCCGGCGCATCAGGAGCTCCTGCAACATCGCAGACCCGGCTTCCTGGCCCCACGGAGGAGCTGCGGTTAAACAAGGTCAAAGCACCTTCGAGCCCTATTATTAGTCAGGCCCCTTCCCGCAGTCCGGCGCTCTAGCTGCTACACGGAGGCCCTGCTCTTGGGGCCTCCACGATTTTCACTATGTAGTTCGTGAATCTGTGCATGCATTTCCCACTGACTCACACCCCACCACTTCCTTCTTCAGATACAGAAGCGGCGCTAACGTGCAGTGGGGTCCGGCACCGCACACAGAGCAGCATAGCTCAGCTGCGCGCTTGGCAGCACGTGCTCTCGGCAACCCTTCCGCCCACGGGGAAGCTCCCTCAGGGCCCTCTGCAGGTCACATCTGCATGCGTCCCTTCCAGTCTATCTTCAAAATAAGTCAGTTCATGGCACTTTGTTCAAACCCTACAAGAACCCCTGTCTCATCAGAGTAAGAGCCCAGGTCCTTATAAAGGCCTAGAAGGTCCCACATGACCTGACCCTGTTGTTTCTCTAACCTCACTTCCTCCTCATCTCTCCCTTTGGCTCCACTACAATCACTTGGCCTCTCTGCTTCTGCCTCAGGGCCTTTGCACTTCCGGTTCCTGATGCTTGAAACCCTTTGGCCCCAGATATCCCTAGACTGCCTTAGATAATGCACTCCCTCAGCTCCTTTGATTCTTTATTCAAAGATCAGCCTCTTAGCAAGGCCTTCCATTGGCCATCTTATCTATGACTGTGACCTTCTGCCGCCCCAAGCCCACCTCTCCTGCCCCTTCCCCACTTTCTCGCTCTCTTTAGCACTGACCAGTAGCTGGCTAATGGACCCTATGGTTTACTCATTCATCTTGTGTATTATCTTTCTCCTCCCACTGGACCGGAATGCCCCTGAGGGCAGGATCCTTGGTCTGTTTTGTTCACTCCCATATTCCCATTCCCGGGCCCGGCGCACAGTAGGTGGTCTATTTGTTGAGAGGACAAATGTCTGAATTTCAGGTTCCTCATCTGCTAAACAAGGGTAACTCTGAGGGTACAGCGAGGAATACCTGAAGTCATGTACCTGTGTACTAACTAGATCTGTCTTGAACCTAAACGGATCAAATAGCACACAAACCAAATGCCATCAATCATTTCAATTTACTTCTCACTGGAAAACTTACCCCACATGAGGAATCATTATTGAGATTAATAAGTTAATATTGGCTCATATATTACCTGAGAGTAATTTAGTTGTGTAATGGGTCTGGAAATTCCTTTAAAAACTATCTCCTTTCTACACATCCAAGATAAAAAGCCAGTTTACAGGAAAAGTTCAACCAAAGAGACAGCTTAATTTACTGTAGCAAGTAAATTAAAACTGCAGCATGACAAAGTTTAAATCGAAGAAATGCCCCACATCTGTGTATCACTTCTTTCCCAAATATACAAATGCTTTTATGATTAATAAGATACAAATAATTATTTAAAAGCATAATGCACTTGGAGCAGTCTTGCAGGGTCAGACCCACTCCTGACCAGCAGACCCAGCCCAGCGGTCCCTGGAAAGATGGTAAGAACAAACAGGGAAGCAGGGCTCCAGGGAAGATGCCCTTCAACAGGGGATACTGAGGCCAGCAGCTCAGCCCTTTCAGACAGTACGCACAGAGGACCAGAAGCAATGAAGACGTTCGCATAGTCAGGTGAGGAGACTTCCTCTTCCAACAGCAAAGGAGCTGAGAATGTGGCCAGGAACAAAGAGCTGGCGGAAGCCCCAGCCTGAGGTGCCCGGGCCGGGCAGCGATGTCAGACCCGGAAAGGAAGTCCGGCTCCTACTTGGGGTTACAGCTGCTGACCTGGCTCTGCAGCGGGCAGGGAGCGCTCTCCGTCACACCAGCCCCGAAGCACGGCGACTGGGCCGGAGGCGCAGCTGCAGGTGTCAGGCCAGTTTGCTCGGAAGACAACGAGCGACAAAGCTACCGGAACTCTGGTGAACCCACGGCGGCACAGGGAACCCCAAGACAGACGAAATCGTTAGCATGTTTAAGAGGGATCGGAGAATACGCTTGCTGCTTGTTACTCAGACTGATTTTGTTAATGACCAGTAAAGTAACCCAGAGAAGAAACCACAAAGTAAAATCAGTGTACCTGGAAGAAGACTGCCCAAACCCACAGGCTGGAGAGCTGTGAAGAAGGGCGGTAAAACGAGGATTATTTCTACCGAACAGCGAGCTCCCCATGAGCAACACTTGACCCCCTTCCATTGGGCAGCCCTAAGGGAGGGCCTGCTGGGCCAGCACTGGGCGTCATGCTGGTTTCGGACGCTCAGCCAAGTGTTCCTGTAGCACACGTGGGAAGCAGGGGCTCCCCCCAAATAGGTTCCGCGGACTATTTAAACACAGCCCCACAGGCCACAGCAAGCACCCATGTCCAGTTCTTAAAAAGCACCATCCAGAGGGCGCCTGGGTGGCTCAGTTGGTTAAGCGTCTGACTCTTGGTTTCGGCTCAGGTTGTGATCTCAGGGTCCTGGGATCGAGCCCCCGCACCCCCCACGTCAGGTTCTGTGCTCAGATGCGGGTCTGCTTCCCCTCTCCCTCTGCCCCCCGCGCCCCGCTCACACTCATTCTTTCTCTCAAATAAATAAATCTTAAAAAAAAAAAAAAAGCACCCTCCATAAAGAACCAGGTAAAAAGTCACATACTGCTTCCATATAAAACCAAAGGAAATCAGACATTTAGCACAGAAAGCATTAATTATTCAGCGGTTGGAGGGAAACTCCCAGAAAGATTCCCTAGAAATGCCACACTACAGCCATGGGAGAGGTAGTCCCAGAGGTTTCCAAGTGTTAAACACAACCAGCATTTCAGACCGTTCTTCACCAGAAACCTGCAGACTAAGTTAATCCTTGTGTTCCTAATTCCATGAAAAAAAAAAAAACACACACACAAAACTATTTTTAGTTTTCAAGTAAGTAAGAATATCTCCTTAAGGACACACATCTGCTTTTCCTCAAAATTATGATCAATCATTCAGGCAGTGTTTTCCTTAGCTTTCTTTTTCTTTTAAAGCTGCTAAGTAAAACACCAACACAGGCTTTAGACGTCTGTAATTTGCTAAAACTGGGTGACTTCATGCTCCCCTTCGGACATACCAGATTGCCCTGACTGCACTGCTGAAGCCACGTGAACACATAAATGTTCATGGTGAACTTCCAAGTGCATCTAGATAACATGCGGGGTGGGGAGCACAGAAAAAGAAAGGCAACCCACCACAAAACCTGCACCTTCCACGAAGGATAAAGCTGGTAAACAATCACAGTTATTCAGCATCTGTAGATGGATTCAAGGATAAACACAGTTGGCTCCTACACAAAGTTTGGGTTAGGGGTGCCGACCCTGTCCCCCTACACAGTTGAAAACCCATGTGTAACTTTGACTCCCCCTAAACTTGACTACTAACAGCCTACTGTTTGACCAGAAGCCTTAGGGAGAACATGAACAGTTATCACATATTTTTCATGTTCTGTATATTCCATGCTGTATTCTTACAATACAGAGCTGTAGAAAATATTAAGAAAATCATAAAGAAGGAAAAATACATGTACAGTGTTGTATTTATTAAAAAAAAACCCACAAAACCATGTATAAGTGGACCCGTGTAGCCTAAACCTGTGTTATTCAAGGGTCAACTGCACATACACAACATCAAAAGAAGTGAGTGACTTTTAAAATGTAATTACTTCATCTCCAATGAGAAGAGGTTACAGTTTCAAAATTGTAAGTATACATCAGCTTTGATGAAACAGAACGCTCTTTCTCAGCAGGATGAGGTTTTTGACATGAGGACAGACGCTCGCAGTGCCAACCCCTTCAGATAGCCCGTCTCACCCGTCCTGCTGCCTCGGCCCCCTCCCCCCGCAGAGAACTCAGAGTGCCCAGCGGGTGCCACCTGCTACAGGGGTGACAGCCACTGAGGACAGACACTCGCTGTCCCTGCAAGAGAAGCACCCCTCGCACCAAGAGACCGACCGTACCGGCGGCCCCTCGAGAGGAAGACGCTGGGGACACGAGGACAGTCATTCCGGGAGAGCACTGAGATGGGAAAAACTGACCAGGCCCGGAAGGTGGGGCAGAGCAGGGCGCCAGGGAAAAACAAGATGAAAAGGCAGGCAACTGAGCACTGTGAGGTGTAAGCGCAGAACTGGAAAAGCAGGAGACGCTGGGATTAGTCACAAGACTGGGATTTGAGGCCACGGCTGCGTCTGCCCGTCTGCAGACTCGTGGACAAGCTGGGAGCAGCTCCGGAAGCGGCGCCTGGCTCCAGCCGGCTCTGGCTGGGCGCCGCACGGGGGCAGGCGCAGCCCCGGGCCGGGGTGGCACTCGGCGTGTGTGTGCCCGGCCCAGCGGCGGACGTCCAGCTTGCGTCCGCTGTGCTGCTTCACGCAAGTCAACTTCTGTCTCTACGAATCCCGTAACCTCACCTAAGGACAGCTCAAGACACTAGAATAAAGCCCCTCTCAACGCTGGCTCACAAACCTAGTCAGGGTCACAAACCAAGACTCTCAGGGGAGTTCTTTTGCAAACATAAAGTCTTTATTCCAGAGTCACCTTCTCAGTGAGGCCTTACCCAACTCTCCTATTTAAAACCACAACCCCCACCACAAAATTCCTTATTTCCTTTTCCTGCTTTTTTCATGGCACAGAATTTCACAGCATTTCGAAGTTAGAAGGACCTCTAAAAGGTGCTCCAACAAGTCACCCTCCAGCTAGGAATTCCTTATAAATATCAGCTTTCTATCCATAAATGCTATCAGCCTATGAGAGAAAAAGGGTTCCTGAGTTATCCCACAAACCCCGTAAGCACCTTCCTGTGCTGTGCGCATCCACCCCCCCCCCCCCCGCCAGCGCCCTCGCCACGGTGCCCTGCAACGACTTGTGTGCACCCACTAGGCCACGTATTCTCAGCCGGCGCCTGTGAGGCACCTGCCGTTTGATTTCTACCGCCGGGCACACAGTAGGCACGCGACACCACACGCGGGTGACGAGGAATTCACTTCTATCCTGCGGCGGCAGCCCCTTCCGTCCAGGGCTGGTCATCTTCAACGCCACCAGGTGCCAGCACCGTGGCAGGTACCCGGGACACAGCAGAGACGAGACAGACGGGCCACTGCCCTCCTGCAGCTCACGCTGAGGGCAAGGGGAGAGACCAATCACAAGGCCACAGAGACAGAAGCAATCCCTGCATCCCAGCCCCTCCTTCCGATGGGGGGGACGCATGCTCTCCAGGCAGTGATGGGTCTGCAGAGAGAATGGGGAAGGAGGCCACTGTCAGGAGGGTTGTCGGGGAAGGCCGCTGAGGTGACGAGCTGACCCCCAGGACAGGAAGGAGCCAGCCATGCAGTAAGTGGCAGGCTGAGCTTTCCTAGTGGAAGGGAAGCAAGGCCCTGAGCTTAGCAGTTTTGAAAAACTGAAACCAAACACCCGAGGGGCTGGAGCGTGGCCGGCGAGGAGGGGGTGGGAGAACGCAGTGGAGCCTGGTAGGTGCGGGAATCCGCAGGCAGCCGAGGTGCGGGGTGCTGGCACTTTTCCTGGACTATGGTTTGCAAATATTACAAACCGTAACTTAGAACGAGGAGAAATGTAATGCTAGTGTCATTTCACCAAACAATCTTAAAAATATGCCAAGATGGGTTCAGAAATAGCCCATTTGGGAGCTTGGCTCTTCGGGCTATCAGTTTATCCATCCACATGCACAGAGGCACTTTCAGATTTTCCCACAATCGGTCAAGAAGACAACAGAACAGAGGGTTCTTCCCTACACACCCTCATTACATAGCAGTGGATCGGGGCAGAGCAGAGACTTTAGGGAGCTGTTTTCTTGTATTTGCTGGCAAACTGAACGCTCTAGCACCACCTTTACTCTGCGGCATCTGAGGCTCGTATTCCCTGGAGCTGAGCTTTGGTGAGCGGCCTGTAGTTGTCGGAATCTCAGGGGAAAACACAAACCTCGAGGCACCACAAATGGTCTATATTGCACTATCATGATACCAAAGAATATAAAGAATGTTCTTCCCTAGGCCACCCTGGTCTGAGCACCACCCAGAGCCAAGGGACCGCTGTCCCGCCTGCGAGCAGAAACAGGGAGTGGCAGGGACTCCTGGTCCTAGTTCAGAACTATAAGCTCTCAGCCCACTCATGTGGGGTGGGGCGGGTCTGCAGACTGAGGCTCACAGGCCAAATCCATCCTGTCTTCTGACTTTTCTGGCCTCTGAGCTAAGAATGGTTCTTAGACATGAGTATCTGCATTTGATTCGATGGTAGGAACACTAACTTTGAACCCCAATTAAATGCAATGTTATTCCCCCCCAAAAGAATTCTATTTGTATATATTATGTATTACATAACACTGTACTCTACATGACAATTCTTATTATTACATATTGGATTTTATCAGTAAAAAAATTACTGAAATTTATTTTCTTTCTTATTACATGAATATCTTCATAATAGACTTGATATGGACTCCTGACTCACAAAGCCTAAAATATTTACTCTCTTTACAGAGAACATTTGCTGACTCCTAGGACTTTTCCTTCTTGCCTGCAAGGTGGGTGTATCTGATGTTACAAACCCCCATGAATGGATTTTCAGGGTTCTCTCTCTACAGACCAGTACTTCGCAGGCCTGGCTGCTGGGAGAGTCACCTAGGGAGTTTTAAACATCCTGGTACCCAGGCTGAACCCCAGACCCAAGGAATCGGAGTCTGGCAGTGGAGTCTGAGCTGGGCACTTCCGGAAGGGCCTCCTACCACTGTGACCTCTGCAGACCTGAACTAGGAGGGGAAACAGGCTTGCGGGGGGAAGAAAAAGAGCGATTTCATGTTTCTGGCATTTCTAATCTAGGTCATGACTATCTTTGAATCGATTCTTCTTGTATTAATCGTGTTCTCTATTTTCTGTATTCATGATGCCCTTACATCTCTGGGGCTTGTAATCCTGGAGGGACGGCCCCTCCCAGGGCTGGCTAACTCCCTTTCATAGGCAAACCAACCAGTGCAGAGCCCAGGAGGCAAGACCCAGGCAGTGATGGGTCTGCAGAGAGAATGGGGCCCCAAACACCCAGGGCCAGGTCCTGGACAAGCAGGGACCATCCCTGTCAACTATCTCCCCATCAGCTGCTCACCCTGCTCTGCTCACTCTTTCCCATGAAAGTACCACTGAGGCTCCGGGCCATGCTTTTCCTTCTCCCTCTGCTTCCTGACTGACCCTGGTGCTCCCCGGGGGCCCTGAGTGGTGGGCAGTGCCCCTTTGCTGAAGATCTGTCAGTACGAACTTCTTCCTTCACGACCGTCATCTCCGTGTCCACGTGTCTTACCATTTCCTTTTTTTTTTTAAGATTTTCTTTATTTATTTGAGAGAGAGAGTGAGAGAGAGAGCACAAGATGGGGGAGCGGGAGAGGGAGAAGCAGACTCCCTGCTGAGCAGGGAGCCCGATGTGGGACTCGATCCCGGGACTCCAGGATCATGACCTGAGCCGAAGGCAGTCGCTTAACCAACTGAGCCACCCAGGCGCCCCTCCATTTCCGATTAAAACAAATCTGGGTGATTTTCTATGGCTCCTCCAGCTCATGTACTTGACAAGTCCTAATACTTTGTCCACTCAAACACATACACAGGGAATTTTTCACTTATCTGAAATAAGGAATAGTTTTCCACTTCATTTAATAGCTTCGCTAAGACTTTCCATGAGAGGCGGCATTTGACAACTCCATAAAGCTGCCGGTGCACAGGACTGACCTGTCAAGTCCACGTCTAAGCACATGCTCTGGAGAAACTGTGGCCACAGTGCACTGCAGATGTGGACGAGGACATGCAGGACTTAGCATGATGGTTAAAGTAACAAACTAGATCTGTATGTACCAACATGGACGGAATGCAAACATACTGCTGAGCAAGCCAATTTTTAAAATATATTCAAGATGCCATATATATAAATTCTTTAAGATTTATTTTAGAGTGCGTGCACATGCATGTGCGCATACATATGCACGTGCATGTGAGGGAGAGGGGCAGAGGCAAAGGGAGAGAATCCCAAGCAGACTCTGAGCTGAGTGTGGAGCCCAATGTGGGGCTCGATCCCACGACCCTGAGATTGTGACCTGAGCCGAAATCAAGAATTGCTTAATCAACTAAGCCACCCAGGTGCCCCTTTATAAATTCATTTTTTTTTAAGATTTTATTTATTTATTTGACAGAGAGAGACACAGCGAGAGAGGGAACACAAGCAGGGGGAGTGGGGGAGGGAGAAGCAGGCTTCCCACCAAGCAGGGAGCCCAATGCGGGGCTCGATCCCAGGACCCTGAGACTGTGACCTGAGCAGAAGGCAGATGTTTAATGACTGAGCCACCCAGGCGCCCCCCCTTTATAAATTCTTAAAAACACATGACATATATCTACTGATTACGGCTATACACACAGGTACTAAAGTATCGAACCCTGAAAACAACCAAACTCGTGCGAGTGATGGCGTCTGGGGAGAGAGGGAGCAGCGGCAGCAGTAATGCTCAGAATGAAGCCGGCACTCACTGAACCCCAACTAGGTCGAGGGGCCAGTCTGGCAGGCATTAACTCACTTGATTCTTAGGGAAACCAGGAGAAAGCTACTATTATCATCCCCATTTCACAGATGGAAAGACTGAGGCAAGCAAGATGACAAAACCCCACATCTGCTGCCAACCTAACTAAACGACCGGTGTTGATATGCAGGGACTCCTGAGGTCCTCCAAGTGATCTCCCCGCCTGTACTCTGGATCACACTCCTGTTTGGTACACAGAGTGATCCTTTTACAAACAGAAGTCAGATCATTTCGGTTCTCTACTGAAAACTTTCCAGGAGCTTCCCATCACACTTGGTTTTAAGTGTGAAATCCTTAGTGCGGCCTCCAAGACGGTGTTCCCCATCCCTGCCACTGCTGACCCCACTCCACCCACGCTGACCTGTCTCTCCAATCCCAGGGCACACCCCAGCCTCTGGGCTTCTGCAGTCACTGTCCCCCCTGCCTGGAGCACTCTCCCCACAGACGTCAGCAGGGCTGGCTTCCTCTGTCTTTGTCAGCTGTGTGGCATCCAGACCTGCGCCCACAAATCAGTTATGCTCGCCTGGTTAACTGACCACCGTGGCTTCAACCTTATAACTTACAAAGATGCCACTGCGGCCACATTCTAATGAACACAGACAAAACTCCATGGGAATCCCGCACATTCTACAAAATGTTATTTAAGTGAAAGATGCGAACCAATGATTTTCTTTTTTTTTTTTTTTAATTTTTTTATTGTTATGTTAATCCCCCTACATTACATCATTAGTTTTAGATATAGTGTTCCATGATTCATTGTTTGTGCATAACACCCAGTGCTCCATGCAGAACGTGCCCTCCTCAATACCCATCACCAGGCTAACCCATCCTCCCAACCCCCTCCCCTCTAGAACCCTCAGTTTGTTTTTCAGAGTCCATCGTCTCTCATGGTTCTTCTCCCCCTCCGATTTCCCCCCCTTCATTCTTCCCCTCCTGCTACATTCTTCTTCTTCTTTTTTTCTTTCTTAACATATATTGCATTATTTGTTTCAGAGGTACAGATCTGAGATTCAACAGTCTTGCACAGTTCACAGCGCTTACCAGAACACATACCCTCCCCAGTGTCCATCACCCAGTCACCCCATCCCTCCCACCCCACCCCCCACTCCAGCAACCCTCAGTTTGTTTCCTGAGATTAAGAATTCCTCATATCAGTGAGGTCATATGATACATGTCTTTCTCTGTTTGACTTATTTCGCTCAGCATAATACCCTCCAGTTCCATCCACGTCGTTGCAAATGGCAAGATCTTATTCCTTTTGATGGCTGCATAATATTCCATTGTATATATATACCACATCTTCTTTATCCATTCATCTGTTGATGGACATCTTGGCTCTTTCCACAGTTTGGCTATTGTGGACATTGCTGCTATAAACATCGGGGTGCACGTAGCCTTTCGGGTCCCTACTTTTGTATCTTTGGGGTAAATACCCAGTAGTGCAATTGCTGGATCATATGGTAGCTCTATTTTCAACTTTTTGAGGAACCTCCATACTGTTTTCCAGAGTGGCTGCACCAGCTTGCATTCCCACCAACAGTGGAGGAGGGTTCCCCTTTCTCCGCATCCCCGCCAACATCTGTCATTTCCTGACTTGTTAATTTTAGCCATTCTGACTGGTGTGAGGTGGTATCTCATTGAGGTTTTGATTTGGATTTCCCTGATGCCGAGCGATATTGAACACTTTTTCATGTGTCTGTTGGCCATTTGGATGTCTTCTTTGGAAAAATGTCTGTTCATGTCTTCTGCCCATTTCTTGATTGGATTCTTTGTTCTTTGGGTGTTGAGTTTGATGAGTTCTTTATAGATTTTGGATACTAGCCCTTTATCTGATATGTCATTTGCAAATATCTTCTCCCATTCTGTCAGTTGTCTTTTGGTTTTGTTGACTGTTTCCTTGGCTTTGCAAAAGCTTTTGATCTTGATGTAGTCCCAATAGTTCATTTTTGCCCTTGCTTCCCTTGCCTTTGGCGATGTTTCTAGGAAGAAGTTGCTGCGGCTGAGGTCGAAGAGGTTGCTGCCTGTGTTCTCCTTTAGGATTTTGATGGACTCCTGTCTCACATTGAGGTCTTTCAACCATTTGGAGTCTATTTTTGTGTGTGGTGTAAGGAAATGGTCCAGTTTCATTCTTCTGCATGTGGCTGTCCAATTTTCCCAACACCATTTGTTGAAGAGACTGTCTTTTTTCCATTGGACATTCTTTCCTGCTTTGTCAAAGATTAGTTGACCATAGAGTTGAGGGTCCATTTCTGGGCTCTCTATTCTGTTCCATTGATCTATGTGTCTGTTTTTGTGCCAGTACCATACTGTCTTGATGATGACAGCTTTGTAGTAGAGCTGGAAGTCTGGAATTGTGATGCCGCCAGCTTTGCTTTTCTTTTTCAACATTCCTCTGGCTATGCGGGGTCTTTTCTGGTTCCATACAAATTTTAGGATTATTTGTTCCATTTCTTTGAAGAAAGTGGATGGTATTTTGATGGGGATTGCATTGAATGTGTAGATTGCTCTAGGTAGGATTGACATCTTCACAATATTTGTTCTTCCAATCCATGAGCATGGAACGTTTTTCCATTTCTTTGTGTCTTCCTCAATTTCTTTCATGAGTATTTTATAGTTTTCTGAGTACAGATCCTTTGCCTCTTTGGTTAGATTTATTCCTAGGTATCTTATGGTTTTGGGTGCAATTGTAAATGGGATCGACTCCTTAATTTCTCTTTCTTCTGACTTGTTGTTGGTGTATAGGAATGCCACTGACTTCTGTGCATTGATTTTATATCCTGCCACTTGACTGAATTCCTGTATGAGTTCTAGCAGTTTTGGGGTGGAGTCTTTGGGATTTTCCACATAAAGTATCATATCATCTGCAAAGAGTGAGAGTTTGACTTCTTCTTTGCCAATTTGGATGCGTTTGATTTCTTTTTGTTGTCTGATTGCTGTGGCTAGGACTTCCAATACTATGTTGAATAGCAGTGGTGATAGTGGACATCCCTGCCGCGTTCCTGACCTTAGGGGGAAAGCTCTCAGTTTTTCCCCATTGAGAATGATATTCGCTGTAGGTTTTTCATAGATGGCTTTTATGATATTGAGGTATGTACCCTCTATCCCTACACTCTGAAGAGTTTTGATCAAGAAAGGATGCTGTACTTTGTCAAATGCTTTTTCTGCATCTATTGAGAGGATCATGTGATTCTTGTTTTTTCTTTTGTTAATGTATTGTATCACGTTGATTGATTTGCGGATGTTGAACCAACCTTGCAGCCCAGGGATAAATCCCACTTGGTCGTGGTGAATAATCCTTTTAATGTACTGTTGGATCCTATTGGCTAGTATTTTGGTGAGAATTTTTGCATCCATGTTCATCAGGGATATTGGTCTGTAATTCTCCTTTTTGATGGGGTCTTTGTCTGGTTTTGGGATCAAGGTAATGCTGGCCTCATAAAATGAGTTTGGAAGTTTTCCTTCCATTTCTATTTTTTGGAACAGTTTCAGAAGGATAGGTATTAATTCTTCTTGAAATGTTTGGTAGAATTCCCCTGGGAAGCCATCTGGCCCTGGGCTTTTGTGTTTTGGGAGATTTTTGATGACTGCTTCTATTTCCTTAGTGGTTATAGGTCTGTTCAGGTGTTCTATTTCTTCCTGGTTCAGTTTTGGTAGTTGATACATCTCTAGGAATGCATCCATTACTTCCAGGTTATCTAATTTGTTGGCATAGAGTTGCTCATAATATGTTCTTATAATTGTTTGTATTTCTTTGGTGTTGGTTGTGATTTCTCCTCTTTCATTCATGATTTTGTTGATTTGGGTCATTTCTCTTTTCTTTTTGATAAGTCTGGCCAGGGGCTTATCAATCTTGTTAATTCTTTCAAAGAACCAGCTCCTAGTTTCGTTGATCTGTTCTACTGTTCTTTTGGTTTCTATTTCATTGATTTCTGCTCTGATCTTTATTATTTCTCTTCTCCTGCTGGGTTTAGGCTTTATTTGCTGTTCTTTCTCCAGCTCCTTTAGGTGTAGGGTTAGGTTGTGTACTTGAGACCTTTCTTGTTTCTTGAGAAAGGCTTGTATTGCTATATACTTTCCTCTTAGGACTGCCTTTGCTGTATCCCAAAGATTTTGAATAGTTGTGTTTTCATTTTCATTGGTTTCCATGAATTTTTTTAATTCTTCTTTAATTTCCTGGTTGACCCATTCATTCTTCAGTAGGATGCTCTTTAGCCTCCATGTATTTGAGTTCTTTCTGACTTTCCTCTTGTGATTGAGTTCTAGTTTCAAAGCATTGTGGTCTGAAAATAGGCAGGGGATGATCCCAATCTTCTGGTACCGGTTGAGACCTGATTTATACCAATGATTTTCTGATTAACGTTCTGCTTATTGTAGGCTTAAAATTTTTTGTGAAGATTCTTAGATTATCGACGTTCTACAAAGACAGGCTGAGAAAGCAAAGCAGCCGGATCACTTTGGCTTTATTTCGGGAGACTCCTTCTTTCAACGGTGGGAAACCTGCTGCTTCCTGTGCTCAGGTGCCCAAAGGCTTTCCCCTTCCCCCGCCCCCCTGCAGAAAGATCACGTGAATGAACTAATCCACTAGCATTCCTTTCAGTAGTAAATACAACTGTGAGAAAACGGATGTCAGCCCCTGACTGCAGAGAGAAACTAGACCCACGTGTTTTCAGTTACATGGAATAATGAATAGAGAATCGCCTTTATCGGCTACTCAAGCAACTCCCAATCTGTGCGCAGGACTCTGTATAAGGAAACAAGGCTGAAACTCCCCGCGAACTCACTGGCTGGCCCAAAGCAAGGCGACTCACCACTGAACACTCCCCGGTGGGTAATGGTGGCGCCTCCGGCCATCCTACCCTGGGCGTCCTGTCCCACTTCCACTACGCCTTAGCAAGAGAGCTCGACGCAAGACCAGGCAGGTGGTTCTTCTTCCCTTTCCTTCCCTGCCAGCACAGGGCTAGTTCCAGGAAATACACGGATAGTCCTGACCTTCGTGTTACTAAAACATGAAAAATATTTTAGGAGATTATCAAAATTAAAATTTGATTTTCGTGTTTTCTCAGACTTCTTTCCTCTAGAAGCACTTATTTGTATGTCCAACAAATATACGATGCCCACTATATGCCCGCACCGTGTGGGCCTCGGGGATACGTGGTGCGTGAGGTCAGGTCCCTGCACATCCCCCAGGACGGGCATTCCAGGACGCGCCCACTAGAATCAGGTAAAAAGATAACACAGGCACACAAACGGAAAAAATTCAGATTGACATGACCATTTCTTAATAAATCTAGCTTTGAAAATGTTAGAATGTTACCTACTTGGCTTTCCTATGTTCTGTTTTTATAACTTTTTAGCTAAATTTGCAAATTCTGAAGCTGCTGCTGGACACTACTTTTTCTTTGAGATGTTCTATTCTGCATGCTTTTTGTCTGTATCACCTCCCATGTGTCTCAGAACTCAAAGACAACCCTCCCGTCTGAGCCAGCGTCTGTACGTGTCCCATGACCAGGAGTGGTAATTCTGAATAATGGGGACCTTAGATCTGCACACTCGTACCTCCCAAACCTAAGACCTATCTTAAGGGAGTCCCTTTCTCAAGCCTTACTAAAGATAAAGACAGTGACTTGCAAAGGAGCTGGACAAAATTAACATCCTTGACCCCCCACCCCCAAGATGGTTTGCTAAAACCACTTCTAAAAGCACTGGATTTATCATCAGAGTTCCTCATGCCCGTTCCCTGACCTCACGCTTACCAGAATTCAATATGGTTTAAGAGATTAGCAACAATAAGCCTTTCAGGAACACTACAGTGACCAACCACCACTACACTATGCCTTGAAAACAAGTAATTTTAATTCTCCGTGACTCTTCATACATATTTGTAACGATAAAAAGTCCGGTCTGAGGCATCTGTGGCAGGCTTTGCGGGAAGGGCTCTTCTACACTTGCTGGTTTGAACAGTCCAGAGCCAGCCCCCAGCACAGATCACGCCCACCATTAAACCCAAGGGCCCTGTTTTTCTGCAACTGCAGGGACAAGACTATTTATAGAACGGGCTACTGATCTAACTGAAGTATCGATAGCAGGAAGGGCAAACTGTGTCCCGGATCTACAATTTCTGTGAGCTCAAAAGGGAGAACTTTCTGATGGGACAGAATGAGCACCGTGGGAGGGTAACAGGAATGGAGAATGTGAGGAGAGGAGAGCAGGAAAGAATTAGACATTCTTGGTCTTTCAATCACACCGATAACAAACCTCTGCAGACGTAGAAAAAGAAAGCCATTTTGGAAGGGGTCCAGTCCTTCCTCAAAAGAACTGGAACAACTCATCCAATAAGGATGAAGAATCTGCTACAAGGTGGAGTACAGAGAAAATCAAAAGGACATCCTGAACCTCAAAGGATCTTGAATTCTAGTTGGACACACAAAATTAACTAAAAAGATAAAAAACTTAAAAAGCATGTTGTAGACACAATGAAGTGCAAAATATAGGTTAGTATCTGTAAAGAGCAATGCAAATGCATGATCTTGATGGAATAAAGGGCTTGCAGTAAAACTGCATAGAAAAAGAAAAACAGTTGTTTAAAGTTTTTTGTTTTTGATAAAACTACTACATGTGCTTACATAAGTAAGCAAAAATAAGAATAAATCCCCTTTATTTTATTATTTTTTAAAAGATTTTATTTATTTATTTGACAGAGAGAGAGAGAGACAGTGAAAGCGAGAACACAAGCAGGGGGAGTGGAAAGGGAGAAGCAGGCTTCCTGCCGAGCAGGGAGCCCGATGGGGGACTTGATCCCAGGACCTGCAATCATGACATGAGACAGAGGCAGACGCTTAACTGACCGAGCCAACCAGGCACCCCAATAAATCCCCTTTAATGAGAGGTAACTACTCACTACATTTTGGTGAATCATGCCCCCTCCCCCCAGCATTTATTTATTTATTTATTTTTTACACTCAAACTTGGGACCTTGGGGGCGCCTGGGTGGCTCAGTTGGTTAAGCGGCTGCCTTCGGCTCAGGTCATGATCCCGGGGTCCTGGGATTGAGCCCCACATCAGGCTCCCTGCTCAGCGGGAGGCCTGCTTCTTCCTCTCCCTCTGTCTGCCACTCTGCCTGCTTGTGCTCTCTATCTCTGTTAAATAAATAAATATCTTTAAATAAAACAAAAAACAAAAAACAAAAAACTTTGGACCTTGAAGAATAATAGCTCACTCCTTTTTCGGTTAAACATATCACAAGCATGTTTTCATGTCTCAAATATATTATTTTCAATATCAGTACCTTCAAACCATTCCCAGAACCTGGTCATTTCTCACCATTTCTACCCCTCACACCCCGGCCTCCCCCTCCCGAGTGACAGTGACCCTGAATGTCCAACTCTGATCGATCGGGTCACTCCTCTGGGGAAAACTGTCACATGGAGCTCGTGTCCCTCAGACATAAAGCCAGAGTCCCTCCGAGGGCCTGCAAGGCCCCACTGGATCTGCGCCCCTTCTCAGCTCCCTTCCCCTTTCTGGGGCAGGGTGGGGGGTTCCCCCAGGTTCCAAGCTGACACCCAGTTTCCAGGCTCCAGCCTCTAGGCATATTCTCTGTGGGAAGCGCTCTTCCCACATCCCCCTGCTAGCTCCCGGCCTCCTCCCACTGCCCAAATGTCACCTCTGACAGCAGGCTCTCTCCAGGCCACTCTCCTCCTCCCTCCCTCTGCTCTTCTTCCTCTCCCCATGGCACCTCACACCTTCTAATGTTCTAGAGAAGTTAACACTGATTACGATGGCCGCCTATTTCCCACACTAGAGTATAAGCTCTAGAGGACGGGGATTTTCTTTCCACTGATGCGTCCTGAGCACCTAACACACAGGGACGTTCAATAAATAGGAGTGAAATGACTTCACAATGGCTGTGTGGTACCCAGTACATGCTACCACTGAACCAAGTACCCCCTACTGCTGGCAGGCAGGTGTTCTGGGGTGTTAGTGTTATGAATCACCACTGCGGCGCAGACCCTCACTGTTCAAAGTGTGCTGAGGACCAGCAGCAGCCTGGACCCCACCTGGGAGCTTACCAGAAAGGCCGCGTCACAGGCCCTCTCTCTCCCGGGCCTACTGAATGGGACTCTGCATTTTCACAAGACAGCCGGTGGCTGCATGCACAGGGAAGGGCCCAGACAAGGGGAGGTAAGCAGGCACCCAGAGTGCACCCCAGAGGGAGGCTCCTGTCTCAGGTCACACAGAGTGACGCCCTGGCCTCGGGTGGTACACAAGCCCGTGACCATCTTTAATCATGGGCCAGCCCTCCAAAGAGAGGTTACTGTACGCCCTAAATCAATCCGGGTTACCAGCAGGGAACAAACAGCATACTCAGACTGGGGATTAATTACAAAGGTGTGAGGGGCACTGGAAAAAAACGTGGGGGGAGCAAATGCCCTGATCTCATGCTGTTCTCTCCTCACCCCTCATCTGCGGCCAGATCACCACAGACCAAAATCTTGGCTTGAGAGGTCATGCACCACCAGGTGGTCTATGTGAACCTGAAATACAAACCTAAGGCTGTGGGAGAATGGCTCTTGGACAAGCAGAAGCCAGAGAGCACCAAACCTGTGCAGGTCAGCCCCGCAGGGCAGAGAGCTGAGCCGAAAGGGTGGAGGGGCCCAGAGAAGCTGCCAGATGTGAACTCCCACCTGCAGCTCAGGAGGAAGCCTTTCCCTCTTCCCAGAATCAGCGGGTCCTCCTTTTATAGGGAAATATACAGAAGCCAAGCAGTTCTGGCTTAGAAGTTGCGAGGTCTAAACGGAGATTAAGGACTACCATAATTTCTGAAGCAGAAACACAGCCTTCTGAAAGCCAGCTGAGAAGGCTCACGCTGACAGTCATGTGAAGGGTATGAGAGAACAGGTATACAAAGCAGACGAACTGAAAATGGCCGTTGGGGGAAATGCAGGCACACGGCAATCAAGACAGCGGAGAAGAACACGCCTCGGAAGTATTTTTGTCCCAATTTTAGGTCCTCAACATTCTCTTTAAAATAATAATAATAATTAAAAAAAACTCTTTAAAGTCTCTTCCTATTTCCAATTCTTTGGCATCAGAATGGCAAAAATAGTCAGTAGCTTTCGAATATATATATATATATATATATATATATATATATATATATATATATATATGATGATTATAAAAATACGATGACTCCTCACATAGGTTTAAGTAGGAAGTGAAAGTCAAGAAGTTAAAAAGAAGAGTCTTAAAAGCAGAGCAAAACAAACACATGAAAAGATCCTCAGTGCCACGGAGACACGCAAATCAAAACCCCAAGTGGTGTCATACACAAGGCGGACACCAGCAGTGCTGGCGAGGAGAAGCCGGAGCCCTGGTGCACGGGACGGAACGTAAAAGAGCGCAGCCGCTGTTCCTCCAAGTGCTGACGTACGTGCTCCAGCAATCCCACTCCTAGGTAGATACCCGAAACAAAAACACGCTCACACAAAACATGCCCACACGTGGACGTCCACAGCAGCGTCATCCACAGGAGCCCAGAGTGGGAAATGACCCACACGTCCGCGCGGAGGACGGGAGCAGCAGAATGCGGTCTACTCGCCCAGTGGAATGCGACCCAGCCAGAAGGCGGTGCGGCGCACGCTGCCCTGTGGATGGGCCCGTACCGCTACGTGGGAGGGAGCGAGAAGACAGTCACAGGCTGGGAGAAAATCATGGCAATGCACAGCTGATAACGGACCGGTGTTCAAAATATACGAAGACCTCTTAAAATTCCAGAATCAGAAAACAACCCAAATAATGGGCAAAAGATCTGAACCTCACCAGAGAGATGGCAAACGAGCCCATGACAAATACTCCACATCTTACGTCATCAGGGAACCGCAAATTAAAACAACAAGATGCCACCCTGCACCTGTTAGAATGGCTAAAATCCAGGACACTGACAACACCAGAGGCTGGTGAGGGTAAGGAGCAAGAGGAACTTTCAGACATGCCTGCTGGAAACGCATAATGGTACAGCCGCTCTAGAAGACCGTTTGGGTATTTTTTTTTTTTTTTTTTTTTACAAAATTGAACTGACCAGCAATCATATTCCTTGGCACTTATGCAAATGAATTGAAAATTTTTTATCTACACAAAAACCTGCACCCAAGTGTTTATAGCAGCTTCCTTCATAATTGCCAAAACTTGGGGGGAGCTAAGATATCCTTCAACAGGTAAGTAGATAAACTGTGGTCCACCCAGACAGTGGAATATTACTCAGCACTAAAAAGAAATGAGCTATCAAGCCATGAAAAGACATGGAGGAATGTTAAATGTACATTGCTAAATGGTAGAAGCCAACCTGAAAAGGCTTCATACTATATGATGTTCTGGAAAGGGCAAAACTATGGTGAAAGATCAGTGGTCACATGGGGCGCCTGGGTGGCTCAGTTGGTTAAGCGTCTGCCTTCGGCTCAGGTCATGATCCCAGGGTCCTGGGATAGATCCCCACATTGGGCTCCCTGCTCAGCGGGCAGTCTGCTTCTCCCTCTCCCTCTAACCCTTCCCCCTGCTCATGCTCTCTCTCTCATGCTCTCGCTCTCAAATAAAATCTTAAAAAAAAAAAAAAAAATCAGTGGTCACCAGGGGTTGGGGGGAAGGGAGGGAGGATGAATAGGTAGGATGCAGGGGATTTTTAGGGTAGCAAAACTATTCTGTGTGATTCTGTGATGGTGGATACATTTGTCAAAATCCACAAACCTGTAGCCACCAAGAGTGAGCCTGAATGTAACTATGGACTTTAGTTAATAATAAGGTATTGATACTGGTTCATCAATATTAACAATGTACCATACTGACGCAGAATGTTAACAACAGGGAGACTCTGAGGAGGGGAGGGATGAGATGTGTGGGAAGTCTGTACCTTCCACTCAGTTTTTCTGTAAACCTAAAACTGTTCTTAACAAGGCTTATTGGGGCGCCTGGGTGGCTCAGTCGGTTAAGAATCTGCCTTTGGCTCAGGTCATGATCCCAGGGTCCTGGGAGCAAGTCCCACATTGGGCTCCCTGCTCTGTGGGGAGTCTGCTTCTCTCTCTCTACCCCTCCCCCCAGCTCGTGATCTCCCTCTCTCTAATAAATACTTAAAAAAAAAAAAGGCTTATTAACTTAAAAAAAAGTGTTAAGTGAAAAAAACTAGACATAAAAGGCTACACATTTATATAAAATACTCAGAACAGGTAAATGCAAAGAGAGAGAGAGAACACAGATTAGTGGGTGCTGGGGGAGGGGGTAACAGGGAGCAATGGCTTACTCAGTCCAGGTTTCCCTTTGGGGTGATGAAAATATCCTGGAACTGGGCAGAGGGGATGGTTGTACAACACAGTGAATGTACTAAATGCCACTGAACTGTTCACTTTATTTTTACTTCTTCAAGATTTTATTTGACAGAGAGAGACAGCAAGAGAGGGAACACAAGCAGGGGGAGTGGGAGAGGGAGAAGCAGGCTTCCCGCTGAGCAGGGAGCCCGATTCGGGGCTCGATCCCAGGACCCCGGGATCATGACCTGAGCCGAAGGCAGACGCCCAACCATCTGAGCCACCCAGGAGCCCCTCAGTTTGTTCAACTTTATTCTCTTTTCTGCCAAGCAGAATTTAAGAAATTGTTATGGAGTCAAAAAGATCCATCCCCCGTCCTTTTTATCCTGTCTTTGGTGTCATAATCTGAAAGGCCTTCCTACCCATCTATATTTTATTCTAGTATTTTGATTTTAATGTTTTTGCCTTTAATCATACAGAATTAGGGTATTAGAAAAGGACCTTTCTTGTTTTCCTAAATGATTAGCCATTTCCACAGCACCATTTCTTCAACCATCCCTCGTTCCCCACTGTTCTGAAAGCCTTCCTTCACGATATTCTAAAGGCCCTGGTACAGGTGGGTCGGTCTAGGATTTGAGTCTACCTCACCAGTCCACTGCCTATTCCTGAGCCAGCACGACCCTGCTTTAATCACGGCGGCTTTACCCCACTTCAACATTTCTCATGGTAACTGCTCCAAACACACGGCGTTTTTTTCCCCAGAATTTATTCATCATGCAAATCTCAGAATCATTCTGTCAAGTTCTAAGAAAAATAAATTGGGGTTTGACTGGTATTGTGTTCAATTCATAATCTGGCATTATTACAATATCAAGAATTTCTACTCAGAAAAAATAATTTTTCCCAGTCTTTATTTTCTTCAGTACAGTTTTATGGCTTTCATCATACAGGTTTTACTCACTTCTTGCTTATTCCTAGTATTTTATCCTAGCTTGCTGTTATGAATGGGATATGTTTTTTTTAATTTTATTTTAATTCAATTAACATATAGTGTATTATTAGTTTCTGAGGTAGAGTTCAGTGATTCATCAGTTGCTTATCACACCCAGTGCTCATTCCATCATGTGTCCTCCTTAAGGAGGACATCACCCAGTGACCCCAGCCCCCCACCCCCCTCCCCCTCCAGCAACCCTCAGTTTGTTTCCTAGAGTTGAGTCTCTTATGGTTTGTCTCCCTCTCTGATTTCGTCTTATTTTATTTTTCCTTCCCTGCCCCAGGATATTTTTCTATTATAGGAAAGTACATGGGCACACATGTTCAAACACAAACATTTATTTTGTGTCCAGCCACTTCTGAAACTGTTTAATTCCAACAACATTCTGGGTGATATTTACCACTTATAATGCTAATTTTGTCCCTTCCTTTCTAGTCGATGTGCGTAATTTTTTTTATTTAACGGACTAGAAACTCCACAACATCTCTGAATTAGATTAGCACCTGGCACCCTTGACTTGTTCCAGTCTGCAATAAGAATGTTTCTGTGCAGGGAAGATCTTTCCTTCAGACAACACCCCTACAGACTCTCTAATCGTGACCTATCTGTGATTCTATCTATTGAGCACTCAATGGTCTCCTCTTGGATCATGTTGTTTATATAAAATAGGTTAGATGACGGATTAATGTCAAAACTACTTGGGGGAAAAAGTCATAATCAAGGAAACAATTACCTGAGTATTAATTATAAAAACAGTACAAAAGAAAATATTCACAGGTATCACCAATTACCCATAAAAACAGTGGACAGTTTTTTGTTTTTAGAAGGCTCAAGACTTGTCTTTTAGTCTACTTCAAAAACACCTACATTTAAAACTTACATCCAATACTTTATTTTTAAGAATGTTATTGATTTTAAAAATTAATGGAAGACTAGAAAAAGGCCTTTACGTTGTCCGAGAGTTTTACTTTGTACCAGATAGAGAAAAGAGAGCTCAGGCACCGTGGTGGCTCTTTTCTTGAAGTTACTGAGCATTAAGAAACAAGACAAGTTTCCAATTAAAAAAAAAATGTTGAAAAAAAATGCTAAAGATGCTGTGGTCTCCTTGGTAAATATTTACACATTCTGAAAATATTCAAGATTACAAAAATTCTAAAGGAAGATTCAAACCACAAATTAAAACACCTACAATTAAAAATGGAAACGTCCTTGTAGCTGCAGAGAGTTGACATAGGGGAAAAAGGACTTTAATCACTGCTGGATTATTTGTTATATAAACTATATTTATTATAGTTACATTAATTACATTAATCACATAGGATATATTCCTAAGGACACGTACTATAAAATTGCTATTACAAGGCACGCTCTAAAATGATGTTTACTGTAGAAAACATGTTTTAAAAAATAAGTTCATAATTGCTTCACAGAAATAAACAGGCGGCATTTTGTTACCCCTGGTACTTTTTCCTGGTTCGGTTACACAGACTCGTGCGGCAGATCATAGCGCACGAAGCGCTGTGGTGGGTGCGTGCGCCCGAGTTTCGCGCGGTGTCCCACGTGAGATCCGGGGGTGCTTACGCTCACCTGGGACAGCTGTCACACTGTGCTGGAGTCTGCAGACCTACTACTACTGTCCTCGTACAGGGAACTACACACTACCGCGGCGAAGGTTACCACGGCTTCAGCAACACGCCCGTTTTCAGGTCAGCACAGTCCGCTCTCACCAACTCCCACAGGCAAAGTCATGCGTTACAAAGGGCCACGCAGCAGTTTTCTCACCGCAAGTGTGGCCCCCACCCCGCCCTCCACCTGTGATTAGGAAGCTGCCAGTTAACGAACGAGAGAGCTGTGTGACAGGAGGTCTAAGGACCGTGAGGCCACACACATGCAGACGTAGTCAGTACTGTCGTATGGCACCACGGAGGCAGGTGGAGAAGGGCCAGAGTTGCTACCAAGCTCTGTGGGCGCCTGCCCCCGAGTCCTCCCGCTCCCGTTAGGCGTGCGCACTAGGTTCAATGCCAGGAAAGCAACACGAACGCAGCTATTCCTGCTCTCGAGGACCTCAGCTTAGCAGGTGCCCCAAGAAGTAAGTCTCCCTCTGCTCAGACAGATCTTTCTTCAGTGCACAAACCCACACCCGAACGGCCCGCTCTCTGCTGCGGAGTCTGAAGGGCTCACAGGGGACACAGAGTTGGGTAGGAGCAGAGTCCACTGGCAGTCCTCGCCCGGAATGGTTCACAGTCAGAGCGACGAGAATGGCGTGGCCTTTGTCCACCTCTGCGGGCACAGGGGGCACAGGGACGAGAGCAGGAAGGCCTCCTTGGACGTGGGGTTTAGAGGTGTGTCTCCCTGCAGACGCCTGCAGCGCTCTGGCTGGCGCTCCAATGCCCCTTCCCCAACTGGGGGAGATCAGTGGTGGGGCAACTGGACCTGTCCCCGCATCCTGACGTTTCCACGCAGGCCCTTCCTGCATCTGACTTAGGAGACTAGAATGGCGTGTGTGACTTCTCAGGGTCTCGCCAACCCTGTAGTTGTTCCTTTTTTCTCATGTTATTGTTTATCAGACCCCTGGGCTCTGGTCTTCTATAATAAATGCTTTCACAGCACACCTTCTTTTCCAGACTCGGGTTTTCACCTGCCTTTTGCCTGCCACTCCCGCCCCCCTTTGGATACAGGATGGAGAGTGGCCAGGCCGAGTCTCTCCACCAACCTGTTCTTCGCAGAAGGACTCTGGGGCAGTTTCCCAGATAGCATTTCTACCTCATCTGTCTTCCCAGACCAGAGCTGAGTGTGGCAGACAGATGCTGCTTTTAATCTGTGTCCGAGAGAAGGGAGGGGAAGGAAGCTGGAACCCTGTCTGGGGCACAGGGCGCTTTCTTCTGAAATCCTACGAAATGTCCTGTCCCTCAAGCTCACTTCCCATCTCCTGAGCTTTGGCTCAGCACAGATTCTGCCTTTGCCAAGGTCCCTTTGCTTCTTGGTACTTTCCTTAACTTTTCCCAGGGCTCCATTCCAGACCGCGGGTCTGCCTCTCTCCCAACTGGAGGGGACTAGTGAGGATGTTTGGGGTTGCACTGACCCACCTTCGTCCCTCAACATTACTGTTGGGGGTTGGGGCTGAGGCCAAGAGATGAACTACATGGCCCGAGAATCATCTTTTTGCCTTTGGCTGCAGTGTTTTTGAAACATTAGGTTGGACCATAGGAAACTGCCATTTTTGTAGGTCAAAAATCAGAATTTCATACAGTTCAACCTACATGTGTAATAAGGTCTCTTTCCCTTTCATGATTACTCCTGGTGAATTTTTTCATACTGACACGTAAGATTTTAAATAGAGACACACATATGTGTATATGTACACACGCATCCCGTCAGGTAACGGGAGAAGGTCCTGTGAACCTGCTCCAACCTCACAGCCTGCCGCAGATGGGTCATTTACCAAGAGAATCAAGGCAAGCTCCTGCTCACCGACTCTGCAACCGCTGCCCACTCGCACCAGAATCACCTTGGCCAAGGCGGCCCGGCCAGATCTGATCAGGTTCTCTCTTCCACCTTGCATCCAGCACTTCGAGAGCGCTTTCTTTCGACAGCCAGCTTCTTTCTTGCCTTCCTGCTTCAGGGCATCTGCTCTCGTGCTCTTTAATTCCTCTGCCTGAGTTCTTTTCTTCCAGCTCACTACAGAGCTGGTGCCTTCCTGCCTTCCGGATTCATGTGCTTCCAGCCTCAAGTCACAGAATCCCCAACTCAAAGTACATGGATTATGAAGACACAGTGCGGGGCTAATGGCAGCTCCACCCATAGGGGAAGGAGAACTTGGTTTTGTTCTTAGTTATTTCCGAAGTATGCAGGGACTCTGTTGAATAAATAAAAGAAGTCGAAAGCTGTCACGTAGAAGGAGGGTTTGTCGCTTGTGCTGCTCCACAGAACGTCATGTCAAATGGGTCCACGCGTTTCAGGGCCACCTGTAACAGCTCAGTGTCAAGAAGCAGGGCCAGAAGGGAGGGGCAGCCCGGGTGATCTCCCCGGCATAGGAGCTGCTTAAGGAAGGGCTGAAGTGCCCCGTGAGGGACACAGTGGGGAGGGTAGGAACTTAGGGGCTCCGAGGTTCTCTCAAGCCCCTAATGTTCCCACAACCCGGTGAGCAGTTAGCACTCTCTGGCATGGCTGGACGCACAGGGGGGACCGCCCCTATGGCTAAGCCCCCAAAAGAGGAATGCTAGCTCCCTGTGAGCAGGGTGGCTCCAGAGAAGGGAGCCTCGAGGGCCAGAGACCAGCACGTCCTCCCTTCCCCAAAACTCACTGGTCCAGCCGCTCCCTCCTCCTCCCATCAGCACAGGAGGCTGGGGAGGGAAGGCAAGAAAGTACTGGAGCTGAAACGCCCCCAAACCAAAGTAAAACCCCCAACCTGACTTTATAGGGTTACTGAGGACCAAAGGAGGGAAGAGAGAAGGGGCCTCAAACACAAAAACCAAAGCTCCCGATTCAAAGAGAAGGTATTCTTCCTTCTAGGGCCCATCCTCACGGCTTCTGCAGCATCTCCCACATAAACACACACTTCATCAGGATCTGTCGGCTCCGCTTCCAAGATGATTACTTTTAACAAGACATCTGCTTGAAGTAGGACATTCTGGTGGTGCTGGCATGTTTGTTTAAAAACACAATCGTACTTCTTTATAATTCTATCAATATGTACTGATAAGAAGGTAAAACGCCAATCTTCCATCTCTCAATCCTGACCAGCTAACCTCTCAGGGAGGGTCTCCTTTCCCACGTGGCTCCACACCCGGACTTTTCAACCTACAGGTCTCTCTCTAATCAAGTCGTCAGAGTCCTAGGGGAAAACCCTTCCCTTCCCCATCCTGAAACAAGAATTATGGAGAAAACATGTAAGTGGCTGCAAATACAGAGTTTGGGGTCATCCCAGCTGTGCCAACAACCGCAGATACAGAACTGGTATCGATGGAAAACACAGATTAAACATCGCGTGTTATAAAAATTCCAAAAAGAGGGGCGCCTGGGTGGCTCAGTCGGTTAAACGTCTGCCTTCAGCTCAGGTCATGATCTCAGGGTCCCAGGATCGAGCCCCACATCGGGCTCCCTGCTCAGTGGGGAGTCTGCTTCTCCCTCTCCCTCTGCCCCTCGCCCGTTCATGCGCTCACTCTCTCGCTCTTGTTCTTGCTCTTTCACTCTCTCAAATAAAAAAAAAATCTTAAAAATAAAAACTCCAAAACAAACTTCTGAAGCAGCTACTCCCTTTCACCTGTAACAGAAACCAGCCACAAGGTGAGAGTTTAAATAATCACTCCCTCTCCTTCCTCGGTAAATGTCAAGTCTTCTGCCCGGAATGCTGTGTAACTTGTCCACAAAGATGAGCACCATCTCATCCTGAGAAGGCCGGTACTCGGCACCACGTGGGCCCCACACCTGCTGTGGACCAGTGCCCCTGGGCCGTGCCCAGCACTGAACTGCCTGTTACAGGTTTCTCAGCAGCCCGGGTGATCTGCCCCAGACACGAGTCCCGATGAATCTCATCACACATCCTGCAGACAATTGTGATGACCTCCTTCAGCTAGGCTGGGACTCCCACCCTTCCAGTGACTTAACCAGTGATGTCGCCTCTCCTGCCCTGTCCTCCCGTGTTTCCTGCCCCCACAAGCCAACTAGGTAGGTAAGCACTGTAAAAGGACTCACCGCCGTGTACACAGCACAGCAAAGGGCCTGGCTCTGAAAGTCAGGAGCAGGTCTTGCTGCGGCCCTGACATCTGTCCTGGCCTTCCCTAGGTACAGCAAAGGGAACCTCCCTTTGACTGCCCCACACATGCACTCAAGGGCTGGATGGAACACATACCATGCACAATCCCCAGAACCTTCCACCAAGGCAATGACAATATTAACACTGCACAGGACACGGATTCTGATTCATTGTTCTGGTGGCTTCGTTTCTGCTGAACTCAGTTTCAGGAGCTGACTCCCTAAGGCCTGGGTTCACTGGCTAACACCAGTCAATATTCATTAAGATCAGTCTGCCTGCTGAGTCTTGATGTAACGGAGCCATTAGGCAAAGCTGGTGCCATGGTTTTAGGCTAGACAGTAAAACAGATAGATGCCCAAGTTCAGAGAGAGGTGCTGTCTACTTAGCCTCTGCTGAAGAGAGCAGGGGTGGGGAACACTTTCTTGGCATCCCGGACAACTGCAGGGCTGCTCTCCAGCTCCTTTCTACCCACTTCCAAATACTCCCAAGAGTTAACTGTTCCTTTTCTGTCCTACGGACACGGCACTTCCAGACCACAAGTTCCAGATGGACCCAGCACGCCGAACCAACGCCGAAGTATTGGCTTCCCGACACATACCGCAGAACGCTAACTGGGTTTCCTCTCCATACCCCAGTGTGCCTGGCCCACCTGAACGTGGACCCCAATGGACACAGACAAACCCCTTCATGCACAAAAGAATCATTCAAAAAAGCTAACCACGTGGTCAGCAACTATTCTTCACATTCTGCTCACTCAAAGGGCCATCAGGTGAAACTAAGCAGCTGCTCCGTCCAGCCCACTGGGCAGAAGAGGCGAAGGGGACCACTGCTTTTATTGAAATACAAACTACAAGAGTTAGCACAGGAAATAAAGCCACGTGTCTTGAAGGGAGGGCACCGCCCTCCGGGTGACGCAAGTCAAACGCCAGGTCCATCACACACTACCTTTGTTGGTTTGAAGATCGCCCTGTAATTACATCTCCAGATAAGCCTTAAGTATGAATCTTCAGTTCCATTTACAAGCGATAAGATCCATGTCCTCGACTACATAATAACAGAAAATAATTATGAGCTGTCAACAGAACACCATCTAACATCAAGCACAGCTATATTTCAGATCTCACATGACAGATAACTGAGGGTCAAAACTACTCCCCTAAAATCGGTTTGGTTAAAATAACCAACATGTCAGCCTGCAAGCTGGAGAGGAACACCAACCGTCCACATGCCATGAATCCCCAACAAGGGCCAGAGGGGCCTCTGGATTTTGTTAACCGATGGAAAAAGAGATTTTTGTTTCTTGGTATTATTAAAGGACCAACCATGTGTGTCCAGGTGTAAAAGTAAATTTGCTTACTTAAATGCAATTAGCCAACAAGGCAGTAAAATCCCAACTGTTCTCCCAGACCGCGGAAGCGCATTTACGCTTCTGCTCTCACACAAACCCACTGTAGCATCCAGCACAAAGGGGTTCTGAACCCAAGAACAAAGACTTTGCAGCCAGGGGTTTCAAAGTGCTTAAAAGTACAGAACAGCAGGACGCCTGGGTGGCTCAGTCATAAGCGTCTGCCTTCAGCTCAGGTCATGATCCCAGGGTCCTGGGATCGAGCCCCGCATCGGGCTCCTGCTACGCAGGAAGCCTGCTTCTCCCTCTCCCACTCCCCCTGCTTGTGTTCCCTCTCTCACTGTCGCTCTCTCTGTGTCAAATAAATAAATAAAATCTTAAAAAAAAAAATCACAGAACAGCAGTGGAGGCTTCTTCAAAGTCCTATTCGCCTTTGCAAAAAGTAATGACACAGCAAACAATCCTAAAAAAGTTTATTTACAGAAACTTACCATAATCTTAGATATTCCACCACAAAATTTCTTAACCTGCAGTCCACAGAGTGTAAGTAGGCCCACTTTGAGGCTTAGGATGGCAACGGACCCTTTTAAACTATGTGCATGTGTGTGAACTTTCTAGGGAGAAGGTCCATGGCTTTCAGATAAAGAGCATCCTGACCAAGGTCTCTAGCCGGCTATTGCATGATGACCGGTCCTCTGCACTAGAAAGTTCCGTCTGGCTCCTACATACTATTAGAATTACTACGCCATACTATTAGAATTCTCTGACCTAACTGGTAGAAACACTGGGCACTGAGATAGTCTCATGTGTATGTTCCTCTCCACCTGCTAAAAAGCCATGGAGCCTTCAGGGGCTGGCTCAAATCACACTTCCTTCATAGGCTTTTCCAGGTAGCTCAGCCAGAATTAATCTTCCCTATTCTCACCAAGCCACCTGTCTCCTTTTACAATGGCATTTAACACGATCTACATTCAGACTTTATATTAAAGAGTGCAACTGTCCTCCCAGCTAGCCAGAGCACCTGAAGGGTAGACACTGGGCAGGATACACCATTAACTAACCCCTTCCCCACCAGCGCCGAGCACATCACCTTGGGTATACGGTCAAAAAGCATTTGTTGAATTTTTTTGTTTCAGTGTCAACAGGAGACCACTAATTCTAACAATCCCACTCTTCACAAGGTTTCTAAATCATCCCCACAAACATACACTAGGAGGGCCAGTGGGAGGCCTTAGGGAGTCAGCTCCTGAAACTGAGTTGAGCAGAAACGAAGCCACCAGAACAATGATTCAGAATCCGTGTCCAGCTCTGGGTGGTTAAAGGATACACTAACACAACTGTGTGTATGGTACTGGGATTTCCTATCCATGGAACAGATGCTAACGTTTCAAATGGCTTACGTCGTATCTACTTCCAACGGGATGTGGGATTCGGTCCTCACAATCGGCTCCTCAAAGTACGGATGAGGCGGGTGGAGACCCTGGGAGATAAAGCCAAGCTGGTCTAAAGCCTTCCACACAAATGCCGAGGCCCCTGCCATCACCAGAGGCATTATCACACAGGTTCTGAAACACCACATACACAAACTTTAGGGACAGCCCACACAGAGAGGGAGAGACTAGCATCTAAGATTATATAAATGAAAAGAACGAATAAGCAGTCTAAGTGGGAATATTTACAGGAGGTCAAAGCAACGAATAGATTCAAATAATCCCTGCAGAGGGTAGCATGAGGTGATGAAGTTAAAGAAATGACAGGTTCAAATTCAGGCACAACTGTGGTCCTGAAGGAGGAGTCCTGGACCTGGAATCAAAAGACCGGGATGATGGAAACTTCTGGTTCTGCCAAGATGGAGTAGCCCCATTCCTCCTGGGTCCTCTCCCTTACTACTAAGGACGCTCTGGACAGAACACAACAAGCAAGCATAGGAAAGACAGTGGAGACAAGAAGGCAGGCTGCCTGGGACTTCAGGACCTGAGGAACCACGTGACGGGGAGTCCCAGGTATCCTCACTGCCTACCTGTCCGGGACAGGGCGCTGCACAGCCTCCAAGCTGCAACAGCCAAAAGGTGCAGATGGAAAGAGCTCTGAGAAAAGCTTCCTAGCAGAAGGGCTGGGAAAAGGGTGGTCTTAACAATAGAAAACTGTTTGGGCAACACCTATCCTATTCTAGCCAAATACCAACAGAAAAACTGCACACATCACCCACTGAGGTGATCTCCTAGTTCCCTTTCCTGCCCTGCAGAACCAATAAGCATCCAGTGGCCTAGGTAATGTTGGCAGGGCCAAGCAAGGCTCTCTTCTTCTATTCCCGCCTGGAAATGCAGGAGGTGCTCCAATTCCCCGACCAGGGTGGCATCAGTGGGGAGAGGAGCCTCCACCCTGACTCAGTCCCAGAGGGCAGGAAAAGGAGGTAAGAGGCTGGGCTGGTTGCCACTCTGCTGCTCTTAATACTCCCCGGGATCAGCCAGGCCAGGGGGAACTGAGGTCACATCCCACTCAACAAGGCAACAGAGGCTCAGGGACCTAGAGGTCAGTAATAAGAGCCACTGACCCTCCTATCACCAGAGTCTCAGAGGGAGGGGACAAAGAGTGGGGCTGAAAGGTATTTGAAGAAATAATGGCCAGAAACTTCTCAAGTTTGGCAAAAGACACAAATGTACAGATTTGAGAAGCTAAGCAAACCCTAAACATAATAAACTGAAAGAAACCTATATCCAGACAAATCATAGTTCAACTCTGGAAACTAAAGGACAAGTGAGCAATCTTAAAAGCAACTAGCTAGACAGGACACATTTACTTACAGAGAAAGAGCAATTCAAATGACAGTGGATTTCTCATCTGAAACCAGGGAGGCAAGAATAATGCACATTTTTCAAGTACTACAAGAATGTGTCAACTGTGAATTCTGTAACCGGCAAAGAGATCTCAATGATGAAGGGGATATAAAGACATTCTTGGATGTAGGAAAGCTGAATTTGTTGTAAGCAAGGCCACCCTTAAGAATGGCTAAAGGAAGTTCTCTGAACAGAAAGGAAAGGGTAACAGAAGGCTCAGAACCTCAGGAAAAAAAAAAAGACCATCAGAGCAGGTAAAAATAGGGATAAATATAACAAACCATCCCACTTCTCACAAGTTTCTTAAATCATATTTGATGACTGACATAAAACCATCTGATGTGGGACTCAAAGTATAATAATAAATACTTAAAACTGCACATTTAAGAAGTGGGGAGAGTAAAGGGGTCTACATGGAAGTTTCCCCACTTCACTCACAGCTGTAAAACACTGATGCCAGTGCACTGGGGTAAGCTATGCATGTATATCATAAACCCAAAGCAACCGAGAAAAGGAAACAAAGCTTTAATTGATACACTCAAAAATCAACCACCAATTGATCAACGGAATCCTCAAAACATGTTTAAATAACCCACAGTAAAGTAAAATAAAAGAAACAGAAAAATAACAAAATGGGAAACTTAGGCCCTAACATATTAATTACCTTACCTTAAATGTAAATGGCCTAAATACGCATATTAATAAAGACTGACAGAAAAAAAAATATGATGTAACAATATGCTGTCTCCAAGAAACTCATTTCACAGCAACAATGTGGGTAGGTTTAAGGGATTGGAAAATATACAACATGAAAACATTCATTTTTTAAAAAAAGGGTGGCTATATTAAAATATCTGATAAAGTAGACTTCAGAGCAAAGAAAATTACTGGAGACAAAGAAGGGCATTACATAATGACAAAAGGATCAATCCACCAGGAAGTCATAATAATCCTAGATGTTTATACACCACACAACAGAGTCTCAAAATGCATGAAGCAAAAATTGATACAAGAAATAGACAAATCCACAGTTATAGTTGGGAGACCTCAACACCTCACTCTCAGCAACTGACAGAAATACTAAACAGAAAATCAATAAGAATACAGAACTCAACACCACCGACACCAGTAGCTGTCACGTGTAGAAAACTCTACCAAACAACGGATACACATTTTGTTCAAGTGTCCATGAACATTCACCAACAAAGGCCCACAGAATATATACCATGATGGACCATATTCTGGGCCATAAAACAAACCTTAAGTATTTAAAGGAATTAAAATCATATAAAATATGTTCTCTGACCTTAATAAAGTCATAGAAATCAATAACAGAAAGATAATAAGAAAATCTCTAAGCTCTTGGAACCTACAACACACTTCTAAATAATCCATGGGTCAAAGAAAATATCTGAAAAGAAATAAAAATATACATGACACTGAATAAAAGTTAAAACATATCAAAATATATGGACACAGCTAAAACCGTCCTGTGTGGGAAATTTATAGCACTCAAAATGCTTACATTAGAAAAGAGGAAAGGTCTCAAATAATCCAAAGCTCTACCTCAAGAAACTAGGGGAAGAAAGAGCAAAATAAACCCAAAGGAAGAAGGAAATAAGAACAGAAATATATGATACTGAAAAGAGGAAAGCCATAAAGATAACGAAATAGGGCGCCTGGGTGGCTCAGTTGGTTAAGCGACTGCCCTCGGCTCAGGTCATGATCCCGGAGTCCTGGGATCAAGCCCCACATCCGGCTCCCAGCTCAGCAGGGAGCCTGCTTCTCCCTCTGACCCTCTCCCCTCTCATGCTGTTTCTCTCTTTCTCTCAAATAAATAAATAAATAAATAAATAAAATCTTAAAAAAAAAAAAGATAACGAAATAAAAAGCTGGTTCTTCAGGGGGAAAAAAAATAAAAGTGATAAACCTCTAAGAAGACTGACAAAAATAAAAGACACAAATCACCAACACAGGAAAGAAACAGAAGATAAGCCTCTCACCATTCTCATTCAACATAATACCAGAAGTTCTAGTTACTGTGGTAAAGCAAGAAAAAGAAATAAAAAGTATGCCTCAAGAAGAAATAAAACTGTCCCTATTTGCAAGGAACATGATGATCTGTGTAGAAAATCCCAAGAAATCTACAGGAAAGCCCTTAGAACCACTAAGTGTATTCGGCAAGGTTATAGGACACAAAATCAAGACAGAAATATCAATTGCATTGCTGTGTATGAACAAGGAGCATGTGGAAACTGAAAAAACAACAAACCACAGTATCATTTACAAGTGCTCTAAGGAAAACAAGATACTTAGTACAAACTCAAAACACATACCAGATCTGTCTGAGAAATGCAAAATGCTGATAAAGAAATCAAAGAATATGGAAATAAAGACATACCATGTTCATGGACTGGAAGACTCAATATATAGAGATGTCAATTCTCCCCAAAATGATCTATAGGTTTAATGCAATTGCTATCAAAGTCCCAGCAAGATTTTCTTTTTTTAATAGACACAGACAAGCTTATTCTAAGATACATATGGAAAGGCAGAGGCCCTAGAATAGCTAAGCCAATCTTGAAAATAGAAAATGAAGTGGGAGAAAGCACTCTATCTGATATTAAGGCCTACTGTATAGCTACAGTAATCAACGGAATGTGATAATGGCAGGAGAGACATACGTATCAGTGGGACTGGATGGAGAACCCAGAAATAGGTCCATACAAATATGCCAAGTGATTTTTGACAAAGGAGCAAAAGCAATTCAGTGGAGGAAGCACAGTCTTTTCAACACGTGGTGTTGGAACAATTGAGCACTCAAGGCAAAAACAAAACAAAACAAAACAACAAAAAACCCATACACTTCCACCTAAACCTCGTACATTTTCATGGGATAATTAACTCAAAATGGATCAGGGACTTAAATATAAAACTACCAAACTTCTAGAAAAAAAAAAAATCTTGGGATCTAGGGCTAGGCAGAGTTCCTAGCTTTGATACCAAAAGCATTACCTATAAAGGGAAAAAAATTGATAAACCGACTTCATCAAAAAAAGGTTTGCTCTGGGAAAGACCTTAAGAGGATGAAAAGGAAAGTTATAGACCAGGAGAAACTATTTGCAAAACATAATATGTGACAAACGACCAGTATCTAGTATAAAAACACCTCTCAAAACATTTACCAACAATGAAGCACAATAAACAACAAACAGTAAAAAACAAGCAACCTAACTAGAAAATAGGTAAAAAACATGAAGAGATATTGCACCAAAGAGGATATACGGATGGCAAATAAGCACAAGAAAAGATGTTCTACATCATTAGCTGTTAGGGAAATGAAAATTAAAACAGCAATGAGCTAGCCCTTGCACACCTATCAGAATGGCTGAAATAAAAAAGGGCCATCCAATGCTGGCGAGGATGCGGGGGAAACTGGATCACTCAGACATGGCTGGTGGGGATGCAAAATGATACAGGCACTCTAAAAACACTCTATTAACCACGCAACTGCCATACAACTGAGCAACTGTACTCCTAGGCACATATCCCAGATGCATGAAGATGTGTGTACATGCAAATACATGTACATGAATGTTCACAGATTTATTCATAATAGGCAGAAAACTGGAACAACCCAGAGGCCTTGAAGGGTTACATGGTGTGCTGTGGTAAATCCGTACCATGGATACCACTCAGCAAACAGGAGAAATAAACTATTGATTTTTGATCCACACAACTTGGGTGATTCTCCAGGGAATTACGCAGAATGATAAAAGAGGTCATATTCTGCATGGCTTCATTTACATAATAATCTGGAATGAATGAAAGTTATAGAATTGGATAATTGATTAGTTACTGCCAGGGTCAGGGAAGGGCAGAAAGGAGGGGCTATAAAAGGCCACATACGGGATCCTTAATGGTGACGGGAATATTCTGTATCTTGATGTTCACATTGTCAGTATCCTGGTTGTGATACTTTATCCCAGTTTAGCAAGCTATTACCATGGAGGGTAAGTGAGTAAAGGGTACATGGGCTTTCTGTATTATTTCTTACAACTGGATGGGACTCCACAATTATCCCCAAATTAAAGTTTAAAAAAAAAAAGGACTAGGTTTGGTTCCCAGCGCTGCCACCTGGTTATTAGAAGCTGACCTTGAGTAGATTTTAAACTCTCTATCCTCAATTTTCTCATTGGCTAAATGGGACAATACCATCTGAAGCATGATAAAAACTAAATGTCATTTATGAAGGACAGGGTAATGTGCACAGCACATACTGAGTACTTCAAAAATAGCCCCTTAACACCAAATCTCGATGTAGACACAAATTATTATTCTATTATTCTAAACAGTATCATTCAAAGGTCCACTGCTAAAGCCATTACAAAGCCATTAATTTAAAAGGTCTCTTCCCAAACTGATCAGTCTAAAAATGGTGTGGCGAGGGGAAGAATTTCTGGTTTTAAAAAAATCAGAAGATAAATTTCTAACTAGTCATTGAAACAGTCACAACAGATAAAATGGTTTAAAATGGAACTACAGTTAGTAAAAAGTTGGGAAGGAAAATAAGATACTGGTTAACAAATCTTATTTCTGTTGACTAGGAAGTCAATAAAAGTTAAAGGTTTTTGTGCAATGGGAAAAGGTTAAGACGGAGTTTTCTAAAATGCACTCAACACGATGACTTAGATTTAAGATTCTGTTTCTAAACATTTTCTCCACCTCGGGAGTTAAAAGAAAGTGGAGGGAGTCAGCGAAATCCTTATACTTTTATACCTGCTTGGTTTGGAGGTTCAGAAAAGCAGCAAAAATACAATCTGGCTCTGTGATAGAGAAAGACAATGACATGCACTTTACCCCAGAAGATGAGGGGAATTTTAAGCACACAGTGGATCCCCTTGAATCACACTGGGCTCCTAGCCTTAAAGTTGATGAAGTACTGGCCAGAGCTGACTCACAGAGAGGCTTTTGAAAGAGGTGAAAAGGAAAGGAGTGTTTTATCATTCAAATTATTCTCTTCCTTTCATTCCCGGCAAGACTCTAAAAGAGCTATTTCTATTAAAATAAATTATTTTAATAACAAATACAGAAAGTGGGAATCCCAGTGAAAGCGCCTGGAGGGAGGAAGGCCTGGGAGACCAGACCCAGGGTTCCAGCATCCAGGTCCCAATGAGGAGCCACTTTCCCCCAAGGCCTGGAGCTTCTTCCTCATGGGTGAAGTGAAAGAAACGTACCAGATGCGTTTCTACAGCCCTCTTGGTAAATTTAAAGTCCCTTGGGGCACCATAAAATCTAGTCTCCAGACAGCTGTCTGGTATGACAAACTCTCCTCTACCTCTGCTTTGAGACATACCTGTAATTTACTTTCCCCAAAATGGGCCTGGGAAAGAGTAGGCGAGAGGACAGGGAGAGGAGTAGGGATAAACTAAAAAACAAAACAAAACAAAACAAAACCCCCGAAATGACCCTAGGTGCAGGAGAGAATCTACTTTCTGCTGCTCATGGTCAATTTTCTCCAGATTTCCTTTCTTTGGGGCCCTGTGGCACTGACTCACAGTAGAGAGAGACTAGAACCCAGACTTTCTCAACTCTACAGGTTTTTTTGTTTTTTTCCCCAAAAACTGCCAAGAATAAGAGGAGCAAGGAATAGGAGAGCCAGAAGATTACACACCATTAAGAGATACACTGAAAGTTGCAAAGCAAGGAATTAATTTGTATCCTGATGCAGACAAAAAAAAAACAACTACAGGGCTGGGGAGGGAATGCGAACACAGGCTGGACAGCTGAGAATATGAAGTAAGGAGTGACCAACCCCTAGGTCTGATAAGGGTACCGTGGCTGTTCTTTAAAATGATGTCTTATCTTCTGGCGACATACGCTAAAAGACTAACGAAGTTACACGATGTCTGGGATTTGCTACAAGCCACGGGCAGGGGTCTAGGTGAACCCCGCGGCAGGGAACAGATCGGCGCCGAAGGTGGGGGAGGGGGCGTGGGTGCGTACGGCTCGTTCTACTCTCTGGACTCTGGTAGGTCTGACATTTTCCAAATAAGCAGTTCCACCGAGAGACTTGCGGCCGGTTTCCCCTCCGGTCCACACCGCTCGTCCGCACTTACCGGGAGGGCAGGAAAAGGAGGGCTCCCTGACCCCAGGAGGCCGGCCGTGGGAAGCGCGCAGAAGCCATCCTGCAAGGGCGCGTCCCCGACCCGGCGTCCAGGACCCGGCCCTCCCAATCCCCCGAAGCCGGCCGGCTTTTCCGCTTCTGCGTCGCCCAGGCCCCGAGAAGGGAGAGGCGGAGGCCACGGTCGGGCTGCCGCGGAGACGGGGTGAGCACCCCTCCCCCGGCCAGCGCCCTCCCATGCCACCACCTCCGCCCACCCCGCCGCCCCAAAGCCGGGGGCAGCCGGCCGCACCTGCGCGCACCTGGGCGCACCTGGGCGCACCTGGGCGCAGGTGCGCGGGCGGGGACGCGGAGGCGTGCGCACCTTGAGGATGTTGTCGAAGATGGTGTCGCGGAACTCGAGCAGCGCCTTCTGGTCGAACTCGCGGCCGTGGATGATGCGCATCTGCTTGAGGAAGGTGGACTTGCCGCTCTCGCCCGCGCCCAGCAGCAGGATCTTGACGAGGCGCCGCACGGCGCGCCGCTCGCGGGCCAGCCCCGCGTCGATGTCCCGGCTGCGCCGCCGCGCCTCGCGCTCCGCGTCGCGGGCCCCGCCGCCGCCGCCCGCCCTGCGCTCGCGGGCCCCGCCGGCCTCGGCCGGCAGCAGGCAGCGGCTGAGGGTCCGCACCACGCCGGACATGGCCGCTCAGGCCATGGACCCCGCCGCGGGCGAGGCGAGCCCCGCGCGGCAGCCGGCCGCTCCCTCAGGCCGCGTCCGTCCGCCGCCGCCGCCGCCGCCGCCCCGAGGCCCGCTCTCGCCCGCCGCTCGGCCCCGGCGGAGGGGCGGGGCGCGCGCCGCTGCAGCCCGGCGATTGGGCCTGCTGTCGTCCATCCGGGAGAACGCGCCTTCCGATTGGTCCGTGCCGCGCCGGGAGGCGGGCGTCCCTCCGCCCTCGGGGCGGGGCCGGCGCCGAAAGAGGCGGGATCTTTGGGGTGGGGGCGCTTCTCATTGGGCGCCCGGGATGAGGTTCTTTCTTTCAGAATGAAAGGGAGGAGGGGTCGCTGGGGAGGCGGAGCGGCCGTCCGCCATGGCCAATTATAATTGCTCTGGGGTCACGTCAATCACAGCGAACGGTCTTGGGACTGGGGGATTGGCGAAACCGGGCGGGACCAGAAGTGCCAGGTGTACAGAAAGATTCGCCCTGGGTTCCCAGATTGGGTCAACCTGTGAGACCAGGAGGCTCGCGAGTGCACTTCGCGTTGCCCGAAAATGCCGATAGGAGATGCAGCTGCTCGTTTTAGGCTTACAGAGAAAGCTGTTCCTAAACCATTTTCCTTCCAGAAACACGGGGCAAGGGGACACACATTTTCAAACAAATGCACACTTTGAGAGTGGCATGGCCTCTGGGCATCTGTCTTCTCTAAAAGCTGGCTAAGCATCCAAATCACCAGAAGCACCCCCTCCTCCCCCCGAAAAAGTCTTATGTACCACAGTGATTGGTGTCTGCATTTGCTGGGTCTTACTTGGAATCTCCCCTCAATCCCTTAACTGGTTGCAGAACCTTAGAAGCAGCTCCCACCCCTCCAACCCTGTTTTTAGCTTCAATCTCCTCTGCGAAATGGGGGCGATTATAGCACCTACTTCACATGGCTATGAAGACATAAACTGAGAACATGGATTTGTAAAAACACTTCGCACGCTGCCGAGACCCAAGTAAGTTCTTGCAAAGAGTTAGCTGACCTTATTACAGATTCGTACCTGTCCCAGATGAAGCGTGAGTCAGAACCTCTTGGAAGGAGCTCAGATATCTCTTAATCTCCAGGTGACTGGCCAGACTTGGGAACCGTGGTCCGATAAAAAATAAACTGAAGCATATTAAAATTTTTAAGAGTTTGCAGTATTTGAGCGACAATTGATTCAAATCCGGAGGCATCAAACCAGAAGTGGTTAAGAATGCTCCTCAAAGTGGGCCAGGGGAAAGACTTATATAGAGAACTTGCCAGGAGCAAAGAACGGAAATTGATTGGCTATAGCTTAAAGGCTAGTTGGCTGTTTGTGATTGGTTGTCTTTAGCGTTTTGCTTTTGTAACCTTGAAGCATTTACAGGTTTCAATTTTGGTTTGTTTTCCTAAACCATCACTGCATTAAAGCCGCTTTAGTCTAATGGCCTCCTTGTTGAATTATTTTACCAAGTCTTAAAGATGATCCTGTCCCCAAACCGCCCTTCTCACCAGGTGGATAAAATAAAAACCAGCTTGCAAACGACTGTCCCAAGTCTTCAGGTTCCACACAGGATCAACTGGAGCCCTGCTCTCTCACTGTTTCAGTGTCTCTGACTAGAGAGGGGTGAGTGATAGAAAAAGTGATTTGTGAGTGTTATGTCATCCCGTTCTACAAATAATGTTTGCGTACTCATGAAAACGCCAGGCACTGGGGACTTTAGGAGAGGAAGCTGAAGGTGGAAAAGATGCATTCTTTGCGTCAAGAAACTTCCACGTTAGTTAGGGAGCCAGGCTGCTCAAGGCAGAGAGCAGAGTGGAGACTACAGGAACCCCTAGTTTCTGCCCCAGAATCAGGGTATTCAAGGATCTCAACTCCCCATTGATCCTAAGTGCTAATGATGTGTGGCAATGTCATTTACAGAGGCATGAATTTGTATCACCTATGAGTCAACATATTATCTAGTACTCTGTCATCCTTCAAAAATGATGAAAAAGAAAGTCTTGTTTCTTTGTGAAAATGGCCTTCCGCAGAAAGACAAAACGCGTGTGTTAGGACAGAAGCGGAAAGAACGTGCTGAAACCTCAGAAAGCAATGTTTCTTAAACAGAAAATAGGAATTTTGAACAAATAAAGAGGAAAATGTAGACTTCAGCAGTGGACCAGAGTTAGCTCTTCCTTCAGTTAAAAGAAATTATGAAAAGGTGATTCACAAAGCACTCTGAGCAAGCTACAAATAACTTTACATCTTTATAAATAACTTTGTGTCTGTGTTTATCTAATTATTATGTAGCATCCAATTTGGGGATTTGATAAGGTCTCTGGACATATCTTTTACATTTGTCAAAGGGCTCAGGTGCTTGAAGTAAACAAGCTTATCTTGTACTTAATAATAATCTCTTAATTATCCCTTACATTCGTATGACACGTTATAGTTTTTGAAGTGCTTCCACATACATGATCTCATTTGTCCTCTGAAACCTGCTGGGAGGGAGGCAAGGCAGAGATTATTGTAACAGAAGAATCTGGGTCCCAGGAAGTTCGTGCCGCATGTCAGGGGAAATACAGTTGGAAACCTGACCCAGTGTATTTCCCACGTGCAGCATGAAGTGGATGAAAGCATGAGAACTTCGGAGCTTGGCTCTACCGCCCACTAGCTATGTGACCTTGAACGACTCGCTTAACCTCTCTGAGACTTAGTTTCCTTATATGTAAAATCAGGAAAAAATAGGGCTGTGATAAATGTTGAATAAGCTAACATATATAAAGAAGGCCCTAACACGTAATGGACATTCAGTAATTTCTAACTTTATTATCATTATCATGGAGCTTTAGGGATCCAGTGCTAGAAATTTAGAACAATAATACTGGCATGATGATGAAGAATCCATAAGGACAATACACTGTATGATATTAACATCTAAAACCTGGGGAAAGATCAGGTTAAATAAATTAAGGTACAGCCATATAGGTGAAACAACATACAGTTCCTAAAAATAAGCAAGATCAAAATTTGTAAACAGATGGCCACCATGTGCTTAAAGATTGGTCGAGGGATGGGAGGGGTGGCCTGAATGTTCCTCCCAACTTGTGTTCAATTCCACCTCCTGAGCTAAGGGGCAGCCAGGAGGGAGGGTCCAATGGCAGGGCCTGGAATGCATATGTGGAAGAGTGAGCTTCTCCGGAATCTCTAGAAAAGAGAACAGCCACCGGACTCTCAATCTCCAGCTGGGTGGGAGTGAGGAGATTAGCAGCTCCAAGGTCTGGGATAAGGCCCAGGAATCTGGGGTTCCCAAAAGGAATAAACTCCCCTTTGCTCCTATGAATGTAGTCTCCGTGTGATGTCTTCTCTGGCCTGGGGAGAATGTGGGAGAGCTGCATGGGCAAAGGGGCTGAAAGATTTCCCGTCTCTGAGAATGGGAGCTTGCCAACAGCCACAACTGCTGAAACGTGGGAGCTTCCTCTCTGTGCTCACAGAGAAGCAACATCTTGCCTGTTACCTCATATTTCATCACTATAAAGAGACTCTCAGAGCTTTCCCTGAAAGCCAAAGGGTTCTGAGTGGGAAAAAGGAAGTCTGAATAAGCTTAAGGGGACCGAGGTGCTAGAGAGAAGAAACAAACATCTCAACTAATGGTAAATGGATGAAAGCTTTACATCATCACCATCATCACCACCACCATCATCACCATCACCATCATCATCATCACCATCATCACCATTAATATCATCACCACCACCATCATCATCACCACCACCATCATCACCATCACACCACCACCATCATCACCACCACCATTACCACCACCATCATCATCACGATCACCATCATCATCACCACCATCACCATTAATATTATCACCACCACCATCACCATCATCAGCACCATCGCCATCACCACCACCATCATCATCACCATTACCACCACTACCACTGTCATCATCACCACCACCATCATCACCATCATCATCATCAACACCATCATCACCACCATCATAATCACCATTACCACCACTACCACTACCATCACCACCACCACCATCATCACCATCACCACCACTACCACTATCATCATCACCATCATCATCACCACCATCATCATCACCACCATCACCACCATCACCATCATCACCATCACACCACTACCATCATCACCATCATCATCACCACCATCACCATCACCACCATCATCATCATCACCATCATCAGTACTGCCACCACCATCATCATCACCACCTCATCATTCCACTTTAGGAGAGCTGTTCATGGTATAAAATGGCATTGTAGGGGCAACTGGGTGGCATGGTTGGTTGAGCATCTGACTTTTGGTTTTAGCTCAGGTCGTGATCTCAGGGTCATGAGATCAAGCCCTGCATCAGGCTCTGTGCTCAATGCAGAATCTGTTTGAGACTCTCTCTCCCTCTGCCTCTCCCCCTCCCCTCTGCTCACACACTCTCTCTCTCAAATAAATAAATCTTTAAAAATAATAATAATAATAAAATGGCATTGTACAACAACAAATGATAATGATAACCATTGAGAAATGTTGAAAACAAGATGAGAGAACTGGAAGATAAAGTAAAAGAAATATCTCAAAACCCAGAGGATAAGTATAAAGAGATGGAAATCATGAGAGGAAGGAAGGGAGAGTTACATGGGAATGCTAAGAGTTCTAGAAGGACGAGGGAAAGAGATGGAAGAGAGAAGCAATAAAGACACTTCTTTTTCTGACAGTATTGTAGACCAAATACTCAGACCAACCGTTCTGCAACAACAATTAAAAATGCCTTATAAACTATTCAAAACTTTTTTTAAGAGTCGCTGATCTGATTAAGGAAGGCTCAGGGGCCAAAATCAAAGTGGAAACAAAAATTCAAAGTTAAGCATATTAGTGGTGAAGCCACCAGCTTCCCTGACAACATCTGCTGAACCTCTTAAGTTTAGGGTTCTATTTTCCTGGCTGCAAGAGATAAAAACCTAAAGATCGTTAAAGGTAGAGAGTCTGATAGAAGACACCTGCGTAAACCGAGGACCAGCAAGGACTACATATTCAGTGAAAGAGCTGGTAAAATCAACAGTATGGATGTCAATCATTTATCAACAGATTAAGTTCCAAGGGAAGTGAGTGTACATTTTTTTTAACAACCAGTGAACACAGAAGAAAATAAGGCATCATGAATGAAAACCAGCCCAAACTATAGACAACAGCCCAAACTATAGACTAAAAAATGTGGGATATTGGACTTGTCAAATACAGATGATAGAATAAATATGCTTAATATCTCTAAAGAAATAAAAGAGGGAGGGACGCCTTGATGGCTCAGTCAGTTGAGCATCTGACTCTTGGTTTCGGCTCAGGTCGTGATCTCACAGTCTTTGGATCAAGCCCTGTGTCGGGTTCTGTGCTCAGTGGGGAGTCTGCTTGGGATTCTCTCTCACTTCTCTCTCTCTGTCCCTCCCCCTGCTCCCTCGTGCACACACGCTCTATCTCTCTAAAATAAATAAATAAATCTTAAAAAAAAAAAGAAATAAAAGAGGGTATTGAAAGTATGAATAAGGAATAAGAGAATATAAAAAAATGTTTGGGAAGATGTGAACAAGAACCAAATAATTCATCTAAAAATGAAAACTATATTGAAATAGAAATGTAATGGGTATGTTAAGTTGTAGACTAAGACGCAGATGAAGAGAGAAAACTGGAATGCAGACCTGAAAACATCACCTTGAATACAACACAAAAATATGGAGAGTAAGAGACAGGAAAGACCTACTGAATATATATCTAATCAGAGTTCCAGAGGGGCTAGGGAGAAGAAGAGGCAATATCTGAAGAAATCACAGCTTAGAATTTTAAGTTGACAAATGACACAAAACGCTCAGCTTGATAAATGAAATCTAGATGGAGATACACCATCATGACCTTGAAGGACATCAAAGACAAGAGAAGACCTTAAAAACAGCCAGAGAGAAAGCAATCATACTACTATTTATATGATAGTTACTAGGGGCCAGGCACTGTTCTAAGCATTTCGCATGTACTAGCTCACATAACCCACGAAGCAACCACAGAAACAGAGAACTGATCTCTCAATGGTGAAGGTAGAAGCTAGACTGGAATTAATATCTAAAAGCATTGAGGGGATATAACCATTAACTTAGAATGGTAAACCGGTAAACATATATTTCAAGAAAATGGAGGATATGAGGGCATTTCAAACAAATAAAAACAGACGATTACTTTATATAATGTGCATTATGGGCACATAACTGTGCCTTCTTCCCAAAATTCGTATGTTGCACTCCTAATCCCCTGGACCTCAGAATGTAACTCTACTGGGGCATAGGGTCTTTAAAAAGGTAATTAAGTTACAAGGTCATTAGGTGGGGCTGCGACCCCATGACTGGTGTCCTCATAAGAAAAGGAAATTTGGACACAGATGCATACAGTGGGAAGACCATGTGAAGACATAGGAAGAAGATGGCCAGTTATAAGCCAAGGAGAGAAGCCATAGAAGAAACCAAACTCGCCAACACCTTGATTTTGGACTTCTAGCCTCCACAAATGTAAGAAATTTAATTTCTGTTGTGAAACCATCGAGTCTGTAGTATTTTTGCTATGGCAGCATGGGCATGGGCGATCTACTATAACGTGCATCAGGAAGGAGGAAAAATAATCTCAGAAGGAAGGTCTGCCATACAAAAAGGAAGAGTGGACAGTTTGTGAACACACAGGTAATTCTTATCACTGATTATATGAAATAACAATAATAATTTTAACTTGTGGAGTTAAGGAAAAAATAGGACTAAAACACCGGACACCAAAGGCATATATATATATGGGGAGGGGACGATCATAAAGTGTCCTAAGATCTTTTAATTGTTTGAGAGGAGAATAAACATTTTGATTAGTGCTAAACTTTGTCAAGTTAAATATTCATGCTGAAAATTTTAGGGTAAACACAAAAAGAAGAGAAATAGAGTGTATAAATTCCACACAAGCAGAGGGGAAAAATGGAATGAGGAAGCAAAAATCAACCAAGACAAAAGAATGTGAAGAATGAAGGAGAAAGAAACACAGGAATAAAAGCAGGACGAATGGGACAGAATAAGGTGTAAATACATCCAAATATATGGCTCATAAAAGGAAATGTGAACAGACTAAAATAGTTCAAAGACAAAATCTGTCAGACTGGATGAAATAAAAACAAGATCCAGCTGCCTACTCCTAAAGGACGTACCTGATGACCCAGAAAAGATCAAAGTAAAAGAGTGAAGGAAGATTTGCCAGGCAAATACCCAACAAAAGAAGTCTGGCATATCTATACTAATAGGTGACAAAGTAGATTTTAAGTCTGAAAGCATTGCTAGTGATGAAGAGTCATTTTATACAATAAAAGGTTTATGTCACTGCTACATATAACAATTCTAAACTTGTATGCACCTAATAACAGCCTCAAACATTGAAAGGAAAGAGTGGACACAACCTTGAGGAGAAACAGAGGAATCCACCATCACCGCTGGGGTGAGGGTGTGGGTTAAACATACCTCTGCTAGTAATTAATAGTTCAAGAAATAAAAGAATACAGTTGTGGGAGTCTGTTACCTCAGGAGCCCCCAAAAGAACCACTTCTGGTTTGAATCTGGATTGGACGTGGGGCATGTGTTGACAAATAGAGTGTGGCAGAGGTGATCTTCTGCCAGTTTCAGGTTTGAGCCTTAAGGAACCCTGATAGCTTCTGTTTTTGTGCATTCAGAACCCTGTGCTGCCTTGAAGAGTCCAGCTGCCGAGCTGGAGAGACTGTGGGAAAAGGTGAAGACCCCAGGACTACCTGCAAAGGGAGACTGCTCCAGCCACCCCAGCGTCCCAGCTGAGCCGTGCCCTCAGGCAACCCGCAGCTGAACTGCACCAAGGGAAGGACCAGCACAGCTGCTTGGCTGAGTCCAGGTTGCAGAGTCATGACCACACGACGTGCTAAGTCACTAAGATTTGGACTGACTTGTTATGCACCAATAGATAACTTAAGCGACAATGAACAAGTTTGACCTACTACAGATAGGTTGAACCGCGAGCCCAACAATTACAGAATACGTATTCTGTTCAAATACAAGGAACGTTTTCAAAATTGACTACAAAGGAGGTTAGAAGGCAAGTTTCAATACATTTTCAAGGATCGGTGTCATCCAGACCTCATTCTCTGCCCATGTTGCAGTTAAATTTGATATTACTATCTAAAAAAAAAATGTGTCAAGTTAAATTTGATATTGTTAACATTAATAATATCCAAAGTTTTAGAAATTAGAAATAGACCTTCTAAACAAACAGCCCAGCTTGTTAAACTTGTTTGTTACAGTATCAAGTAAAAAAGATCATGGGGTTGTTTGTTATTGCCTCCTAACCTGGCGTATCCTTACTGCTACAGCCGCCAGGTGGCGCTACAGTCTAATAGTCCACAGCATGGCTCTGCATTCTGATCCTGACTCCATCCTCTACTCGCTGTGTGGCCTTGAGCAAATTACTTAATCTCACTGTGCCCTGCTTCTCTTCATCCATAAAGTGAGAACAATAATGACGTGATAGTACCACAACAGAGTTGAAATTATTGAAGATTAGATGAGATCTGTAAAGTCCTAAGAAGAAAGACGTGCGAAAAGTAAGGTCTCTGTAAATGTTAATTATTACTATCATTACCTTCCTATTCTATACACTGACACTTGGCAATGTAAAGTCTCTCCCCCAAAATCACACACCAAGGAAGTGGCAAAGCCAGAATTTCACCCCTGTCTTTCCAACTCCCTTGGCACCCTATGCCCCCTTTACGGCATCATGCGTCTCCCCCTTTGTGGGACTAGGAATAGAGTCACCATTCCTTCCTCCCCCTGCCCCCCTCAAGCCCGTCCACTCTGGAGAATTTAGCGACTCTGGCTCATATTCTGGAGATTGCTCCTGCCTCAGGACCTCCCTCCTGTTACTCCCTCAGCTCCCCAAACTGTCCTGCCCTCAGTTCTCTCCCAGGCGTTCACCCCTTTGGGCTGAGCTCAAACCATACTTTCTCAGGAAGCCTTTCCTGACCCCAAACTTCCCCCCCCTGACATACCCCACCAAACTAGGCCCAGTTCCCATTGTCTGCTCTCCTAGTACCCCATGCTTTCCACTTCCAGCATTTATCACACTTAAAATTATTTGTGTTGTTATATGTTGACTGTCTCCTCAGCTGTATCCATGAAGCAATCTATCTATGTAGGGCTGGAGCCCTGCACCGGCACATAGTAGGAACTTAATCACTGCTTGTTGGATAGATGGATGGAAGGAAAGAAGGAAGGAAGAAGGGATGGATGGATGGATGATGGATGGATGATGGGTGGATGGATGGATGATGGATGGATGGGTGGATGGATGGATGAGTGGATGGATGGATGGGTGGGTAGATGGATGGATGGATGAGTGGATGAGTAGATGGATGGTTGAATGGCAGGCATAGTCTCCAGGGGCCTTGAGGGCATCACAGAGGACCTTCTCTTTAGGATAGACCTTGTCATTTCTCTTAGAAGGGGAAAAGTGAATTCTTCAGGATTCTGCCTGCCATGGTTTGGAAGAGAGTTGTCTTGCTGGCTGATTATTTCACTCAGAGTCAGCATGTTTTTAAGGAACAGTTAGTTGTGGGACCCACGACTCATGTGCTATGGCACTTCCCTATTTGAACCTAGGTTCTACTTAACTTGACCCCAAGCACCAGAAGGAGAACATTTGTGGGAGCTAAGAGTTAGCAGTTTTGAGAACTAAGTCAGCAGTCTGGACAGTGGGGTGAGTTTCTGTCTCAGGTGCTGATCTAGCTTCAAACATCAAAGGTTGGTATGTGTTATTTTCATCCTCCGTAGCAACACACGTGGAGACTTTCACATCACCTCTGAGGAGAAGGCTAGGATCTGGGGATACCTTTGGGAGATGCTCAAGAAACATCGAGCTCGTTCACAAGGACTGCACAAAGGCAAGGTGAAGGACACACGTTCTTTAGTCTTAGTTTAGCCTCACGAAATTCTCCCAAACCCAAGATTTATTCATTTCTAGCTCCCACCTCAAGTCCATTGAAGACTGTGTGTGTGTGTGGGGGGGGGAATCTCCTTTTAAGATTTTATTTATTTTATTTGAGAGAGAGAGAGAGAAGGGGCAGAGGGATAGAGAGAATCCCCAAGCAGACTTCCTGCTGTGCGGCGCCCAATGCGGGGCTTGATCTCAGGACCCTGAGATCAAGACCTGAGCTGAAATCAAGAGTTGGGTGCTCAACCGACTGAGCCACCCAGGCGCCCCTGAGGTCTCCTTTATTTCAACTCATCCCAGGACTCAGGCTGACCCGGCAACCACCATCTTGCAGATTGCTGATCCCCCAGGAGAGGGAAAGAAAGAGCTCTGGAGGGTTTTGGACTGGCAATGAAATCACAACCTAGAAGTGACCGTCGCTTCTGCACACAGCTTCTTGGCCAGAACTTGGGATGGTTAGTCTGAGGCGTCCGTTTGGGGAGGACATCGTACTCAGTGATTTAATCAAACACTAATCTGGATGTTGGTGTGACCATGTGCTATAGATGTGTTGACATCTACAATCAGTGGGCTTTAAGTAAAGGGGATTACCCCGTTAATGTGGGCGAGCCTCATCCAATCAGTTGAAAGGCATGAAGAATAAAAACTGAGGTTTCCCAGAGAGAAGGAATCCTGCCTGGGTCTCCAGCCTGCTGACCTGCCCTACAGAGTTCACACCTGTCAGTTTTATAATCCTGGGAGCCAGTTTTTAAAAATAAGTCTCTTGATATACATAAGTATAAGCTTCTTGATTATATATATATATAAAATCTGTGCCTCAGTTTACTATTCTGTAAAATAGAGATGAACTAAGCAAGCCTGAACAGGTTGTAGCGATGAAATGGATTAATAGCCGGGAGGAAGTGAGTCTGGCACGGGGGCGGTTACCTTATTCCTGTTACGGCCCGGCTCCCTCCTTGCCCTTGGCCTTCTCATCCCACAGCAGCTGTCTGGAAATGCTACCTAACTTACTGCAGGTTTTGATGCCCTCCAGCACTGGGAGCACCGCCCTCCCCATGTCCCATCCTGCCCTGCAAATATTAGGCAGGAGCAGTGACCCATGGTGGCCCTCTCTGGCTCACTGGGGCCCCCCTCTGGTAGTCTGCACAGACCAAGGCTCCCAGAGCACAGAGGCATAATGGGTGGTGGGCTCAGAGCCTGCTTCCTGGGGAAGGAGAAGGGCAGGGGAGCTGCCTGGGCTCAGAGACCCCCCAGAAGGTACTTATGTTGACCACTCTGCAGAGGAGCCCTGGGACCTGAAGAGTGGGTTCCATTTGCTACCTATGACCTTGGGGAGCAAGGAGCTGTCCTAGGACTGGCTACGTAATTTGCAGGGCCCAGTACAAAATGAAATTGTGGGGTCCCTTGTTCAAAAGGTGTTAGGAATTTCAAGGCAGAAGAACACCAAATCAGGTGTGGGGCTTTGAGTCTGCTGAGAGCATGGGCACAGGGGTGGGGGTAGTGGGGATGGGGCCGTAGGAGTGGGGGGGCATCCAGGGCCAAGACCCTCACGGGGAGCAAGTCTGGGGCACGGAATTCCTGGGTGGAGAGATTAACCCGTCCTCCTGCTATGTTGGGTTGGACACCAGCTTGCACCAGGCTCTGGGGACACGCGTAGCTGTTTATGGTCGCCTGGCCTATGTCGGGAATGCACAGGAAATGGTTTGGTTTTCCCCGCTAGTGATTCACTCCCTCAGCCTTGCTCTTTCCATTCTCCGCTTCCTGTCCCTTCGCTAGGGCTTGGACAGATTCTGCCATTTCCTGGGCACTTTGGTGCAATAAAAAGGCCTGTTTGGTTGAATCTAAAACTTCCATCTCAAATCCAATTTCACGGTCATCTTGTCCCTTCCTGCAGAGCGGCCAGGCCTTGCCCTGAGAGCCCCAGGAGGGAGGCAGGGAGGGGAACCAGCTGCTTCTCCTTCCTCTTCCTCCCTCTCCGCTTAGCCTGAGCCGAGGAGGGGAGGGAGAGCAGGAGGAGGGAAAAAAAAATCCAGTGTCTCTTTCTTAACTTGACAGTGACACGCCCCTGGCCTCCCGCACCCCCCAGGACTCCCGATTTCTCCCCCTGCCTCCTCGGCTGTCTCCTGCTTGTATGGCTGGCAATGGAAGGAGGGGGAGAGGGTGGGCTAGCATTTTGGCCACTTCTTCAGCCTTCAGCCCTGAGAAGACATCTTACCCCTTTCGCTGCTGGCTGGGGGCACCTGATATCCCTCTGCCTCCAGACCGGAGTCCCGGATCACAGTCCTGGGACAACGGGAAAAGGCCCTCTTCATAAGACAAGACACAGAGACACTTAGAGCTCTGTGGGGAAAGCCAGCAACAGACAGCTGCGTCTCTGGCTTTGGCACAGGGATAATATCATACGATCGCAGCTCGTGTTTACTGAACATGTGTTCCGTGTGCCCCGAGATGCGCGGAGCACTTCACTGACATTAAAGCATCACATTTTCTCAGCCAGGAGGGATGTGCTATTTTAAGTCCCGTTTTTTGCTGACGAGAAAATTGAGGCTAAGAAAGGTTAAGAACCACGCCCACGGCCACAAACCCCCACAGTGGCCAAGTCAGGGCTGGACGCAAGGCCTTCCCAGCTCCATACCCAGCGCCTCATAGTGACTCCACTCTCTGACCTTGTGAAAGGGTCCATACAAGGTGCATGAATACTATGGTGATGGTGGTGGGGGCTGATCCTGCCTGTGGAGTATCAGGGAAGGCTGCATGGAAGAGGCGATCTTTGAGTTTCGATGTAAAGGGCAAGCAGCTGGAGGGAATGGCCTGTGCAGGGAATGGCTCTGAGGCCTGGACAGCACAGCAGGTAAGGCCTTGCGGGGAGCCCCAGGAGGATGGGGCCCAGGCCCTGTGTCAAGGTGAGCGCTGGGGGATGAGGCTGAGGCGAGTCCCACTGAAGACCCTGGGAAACATTTTGGACTCTGTTCCTGAGCTTTGAGAATTCTCACAGCACCGAACACATTATGAAATTATCTCATTACTTACACGCTCGTTCTCTGCCTCCCCCCGTTAGGCTGGACCCTCTGTGAAGCCAGGCACGTGACCATTTCGTTCCTCTCTAGATCCCCGATAGCTGGCCTGCAGTGGACACTCAATACATGCTTGGGGGAATGAATGCATGAAGTCCACCTGACTGGGAGGTGTAGCCCCTGTAGCTAGACCTTGCTGCCACTGTCTCGAAGTCCTCAGGTTTGCACAGAGCGGCTGCTAGCCTCGGTGGGTGGTCCCACCTTGGCCCAGAGATGGTCTGGCCTCCTGGAGAACATGGCTTGGAATTCCCACCTGCAACCACCAGGTGGCGGTCACGCCACACAAGAAAACCCAGACCGGGTTCTGTTGAATTGTGGGTTTTGGAGGGGTAGGTGGGGAGGGCAGGGGGAATCTCATCTGGGAGCCACAGATGAGTTCTCCAGGCTGCCATTTGTTCTCATTAGTGCCTGGATTCCCTTCTCCAGAACCAGACAGGGGTGACCAGCGTCGTGGGCCCAGGGCCCATGTCCCCCTCCCCAGCTATGGGCAGCTGTAGGTGAGAAAGCAGGATGGCACGGGGAGGGGGTTGCTGGGGTCGGGACCCAGGATGCCTGTGACTGTCACTCCCTTCCAGCCAGCTGCCCACTACGCCTGCCCACCAGCCTTGTTCTTGGCCGCTCCGGAGAGCAAGGCCATTCCTCAGCCCACTGCAGCCCCTCCCAGGCTGCCGGCCCCTGTCCAGATGCTCAGCAGGCCCAGGGCTCCAAGGTCAGCCCCCCGACACAGCTCCAAGGGGATTCACCTTGTTCTTAGCTCGAGGTGGGTGCTTCCAGCCCTGGGGGTCTGGCCATGCCTGTCTTCAGCCACACAGGGGAGTTCTGGAAGCTTCTGGGGCCACCCTGGGAAGGAAGCGGTCACATGACCCAGGAGGTGGGGGTGCATCTCTCACTCTGGGGACTCAGGTGAAGCGAAACCAGGACTGTGTTTTTCTGTAACTCAGCCTGATGGCTACTTTGAGCCCCGATTCTGACCCATGGCAGAAAATGCCATCTTGGCCAGTTCTGGGTAAACTGGGCCATTTAAACTCAGAGTTTAGAGGGTCCCTTTGCTCTTCTTTTGGCCCTAGCGTGGCAGTTATGTTCTAGGGGGTTATACAGACTTATGGCATTGGGGGGGTACCTGGTCACTGGTAGCTCCTGATGCCAGTGTCCCCTGAAGGGACACGGTCATGTCTCATCCCCCTGCTCTACTTGTTCCGAGGTGTCCAAGCCTCAGAGAGTTTCCTCCTTGGTAGCCTGCTCGCTGTCCCTTACTGACTTCTGTGTCCTTTATCCTCCCTGCCCCCTGCCAGCCCCCCACCCCGTGTTAGCACCCCCCACTTACCAGATTTCTCGGGTTCCATCTGTCCCCAGCTGTCCTAGCTCTGGGGACTTCTCATTCCTCTCCCGCCCGAGGGGGCAGGCTGCAGGATCCCCTTCTCGGACCCCCAGTGGCATCCAAACCCCGTGCTTCCCCTCTGTGTTTCCTCTTTCCTTCCCCAGCTGGAAAGGGCTCGGGCTAGTTTAGGAGCAGGGAGAAGGCGTTCTCCAGATCTTAGTTTCTTCCCAAAGCTTTTGGAGCCACATTTTTTGGTCTGACATAATGGTCAAGATCTGGCTTTCTAAGCTCTCTCCCCTGAGGGGATGGCTGCCCGCCCGCCAGGGAGGGGCGTGGGGTTGAAAGGGAGTGCACGTATGGGCGGACCCTGCGTGTTTCAGGTGGGGCAATGCTCCCAGGACCACCTGGTCTCTAGAACAAACACCTGTTCCACGCGGCAGGGGCGTGGCCTCGTTCCTAGGATCTGCACACTGGCCCGCGTGCGCTGGGGCAGGTGTGAGCCAGGCAGCGGGCAGGTGCTAACAGCCTCCTGGGCTTCTATTCCCACAGTTAGAGCAGAGCCGCCGACCTTGCAAATAGCATGCGCGCCGCAAACACAACCCGCGTAGGTAACCCGAAATTTTCTAGTAGCCTCATTAAAAAAGGAAGAAGGGGGGCACCCGGGTGGCTCAGTTGGTTAGGCGACTGCCTTCGGCTCGGGTTGTGGTCCCAGAGTCCCAGGATCGAGTCCCGTGTCAGGCTCCCTGTTCAGCAGGGAGTCTGCTTCTCCTCTGACCCTCCCCCCCTCATGCTCTCTCTCTGTCTCAAATAAATAGATAAAATCTTTAAAAAAAAAACAAAAAAAGAAACGGAGAAGGAACAGCCAGAATGAATTTTAAGAACATATTTTACCTAATATGTGCAAAATAACAACACGTAATCAATAGACAAGTTATTGATGATGCAGGTTAAGTCTCCAAAGCCTGGTGTGTATTTTACACGTGTAACACATCTCAGCCCTGATGCTACTTTTAATGAGAAATACTTGACCTGCATTTAGATGTCACAAAACCTACAGCTGGAAAAGAGAGTTGCATACCCCAGTTGCATCCATCTGCAGTCAGAGAAGGGTCTTTGTGCAATGCCGGGGACAGTTCTGGGAGCCACGGCATGGCTTTGGCCAAGACCCACCTGCTCTGCATATGGTTTCTGAAGCAGCCAAACAGGTGACCACGAAAGTTGCCCACACTTCCGGCCACGTTCCTTGCTCCGCCGAGAAGGTGCTTCTGCTCCCCTCCTCTTCAGCCGGTGGGGCGCCCACTCACCCTTGGGCACCTAGCCTCAGAGTCCCCTCCTTCCTGCTCGTGCTTGTGCGGGACACGCCTTGGAACTGCCCCCCGAGGGTGAGCAGCTGAGGTTTGAACTCACCCCCTGTCCCCTCCAGGGTGTGTGGAGCGGGCTTGGATCCGCGGGAAGACCCAGGATGCCCATCTTTCCCGAACTTGGCATTCAGCAGTGGCAACAGCGGCATATGGCTGGCTTGACGTGGGCCGGGGAGGAGTACTGACCCCACAGACCCAGTGAACATGACCCATCAGGGCTTGCTTTCCCTCCTAGTTACCAGTTTACCATTCCGCTCCTGCCCCTCCACGGTTGGGGGGGGCTCCTGGCCTGCCAACTCCTGGCACCGTGGTCTGCCCTGCAGGTGGGCAGAGCATGCTCCCCTGGCCGGGCATCCCCCGGGGAGGCACACTTGGGAACTGCCCAAAGGTGACCTCTGGGCTTGGCGGAGCATGAGGAGCACCAACCACAGGGGGCCGGGCTGGGGAATACCTGGGTCCAGCTTCTGGCTTGCCGGGTTTGCCAACGGGAGTGAGCCACAGACTGCCGCTTGGCAGAGTCCGAGCCATGCTGACAGGTGAGGCAAAGGGCAGAGGGTGTTATTATAGAGGAGAGACTGTGATTTACAGCCGCCTCGGTCCGGGACGGCCGGGCTGGTGGACAGCAGGGAGATGGAGGAGAGCTGGCGGGATGCTAACAGGATGAGGGATGTACATTTCATTGAGATGGTGTGCTGGAGTCCACGCGGCAGAGATTAAATAGCCCGTCCCCTGCATGCAGAAAGACAGCGATAAATCAGGCTTTACTGCAAGCGTGGTGGCAGGGAGTTAATTAGGAACGGGGAAAAAAATACATTTCAACTCACAAAGAAGCAAGGGAGCAGCAAAGACCAGCTCGGCCCCACCAGGGGTTGTTGCTCTTGGGGAGAAGCCGCGGTCCACCCCTCCTGCTGAAGGACACACTGAGGGGCCCCGGGAGTGTCACCCGGGAAGTGTTGGAGCCCCGGTGGGAGAGGGTGAGACCGCTGGCTGAGCCCACCCTGGCATCAGCTGGTCTTGGCTGGATCCCTGCCCGTGTGACTCGTGGGGTCTGGAACTTCCAGGCTGAGGACCAGGTCGCTGGGATTCTCCTGGTGAAGGGGCAGGTGCGATGTGTCACAGCCCATGAGTGCTCAGAACTGCTCACAGAGGGAGTTTGCCCCGAATCCCCCCCGCCCACGCTACCCTTGTTGCTGCCCGCCGGCCAGCCCCCTCCCACTGTCTTCCGGCACCCCCTCCTCCACTGGGCTGTTTCTGGTTCTGCGCCATGGTTGTGCAGTACCCCCTACCTGGGACATGCACCGTTCAAGACCCAGCTCATTTCCAACTGGTCATTAGCTCATCAATCATGTACTGAACCCCTCCCCTGAGCTGGGTCCCCTGCGGCAGGATCTAGGGTCCTTCGAGCCGAGGACTGCGGCGTGCAGAGCCGTGAGCAGGCGGTGCTAATCCAGTGTACGGAGGGTACTGGGGACAGCTCAGGGGCTGTGGGCACCCAAAGAAGGGCAGCTAGCCTCCCTTTGCGGTGGGAGCGGAGGGATTGGTGAGCAGGAAATTCTAGAGGGAAGTTTGATGTATGTGACTGTCAGTTTGGCTATGGTATACTGCAGTGACAAGTACCCCCAAACCTTGTCACTTAGAACGACAAGGCTTCCTGTGTTGGTCACACACTTGGCTGCGAGTCCATGCGTCTCTCAGGCAGTTGTCCTTCGGGTAGTGACCAGCCGTCCCCATTCCCTGCACCGCCAACGTGTGCTGGTCCGTGAAGGGAAAGGATCATGAGAGTCTCTCCCTTGGTTAATTCAATGCTCTGTCTAGGAAACAGCACAGCACTGGCCACGACGGGTCACGTGGTGCAGCCTGACCCGAGGGGACGGGAAGTGGAAACTAGCCGTGGATCCGCAAGGAGAGGGAAGACAGTGACAGGGTAGGTGTGTGGGAGCCTCCGTCCTGAGCTGAGTCCCAAGAGCAGGAACTCGCCAGACAGGGGAGGGCAGCAAGGGGAGGGAAGCGGCAGAGCACGGCTGGAGTGTGAGCGTGTGCATGTGTGGGTGTGGGTGTGCATGCGTGAGTGTGTGCGGATATGTACACACATGTGCACAGGTGAGTGTGTGTGCATGCATGTGTGACTGAGTATGCACACGGGTGGGTGCGTATGCAGACATGCACAGATGTGACTTCCGTGTGTGTCATGTATGTGCAGGTGTGTTTGTGAGTGTGCGTGTGTGCACGTTTGTGGGTGTGTGTATGCGTGAGTGTATCATGTGTGCATGTATATTTGTACATACGTGCATGAGTGTATGTTGTGTGTGTCCCTGTGTGCATGTGCGTGTGTGCACGTGTGTGGGTATGTGTGTAAGGTGATAGAGTCCGCACAGGACGCAGAGACCAGACCATGCAGGCCTTTGGAAACCAGACAGAAGGGCAGATTCTGTCCTGAGAGCACTGGGGGGGACCCTGGAGGGCCTGGTGGAGGGACCAGGCCATATTTGCACCTAGAAAGATTCCTCTGGCTGCAGAGAGGCGAACAGGCAGAGGGAGCCTGAGCGGTTGGGGGGATACCCTTGCGCGTCCAGCGGGGGAGGGGGGCGCGGCTTGCACTCGGGGCAGGGCTGATGATGGAGAGAGGGACCCCGCTCTGAGCGTGCCTGTCCTGCAGGCTCTCGTGCTGGACCACTGCCCGGGCTGACGCTTCGGGCACGTTGGTTCTGTTTGGCTTCTAAGCCTGTGAGTCCATGGGAGGCACAGATCATGTCTGGAAATTGTAGCCCTTGGAATGTGAAAGAAGCTTTAATAACTATTGGGCCTCCAAAAAGAACAATGTGAAATGGGGAGGGGACCACCGTTTCTGGCCCCGCACAGTGGGGCAAACCTTGCTCCATGAGCTGGGAGCTCCCTAACATGTGGGAATGATCCCCCTGCTTTTCTGGGCCTCACCCTCTTTCCTCCCTGCCTTCTGCTTCCAGCTCTGGCCAATCCCCATGTTCTGCAACTCCGCAACCCTGAGTCATCATCCCCCTTCCCCAGGGCCACCCCCAAAAGTCAGAGGTGCCCCAGTCCTTGTGGAAGGCACCCGGAGTTCCAGCAAGGTGGGCACGGGGTGGGTGGTGGGTGGGGAGGGCATGGATGGCTGAACTCTCCTCCTGTGCACTGGTGTGAACATCTGATGCCCAGATGGGGGTATGGAAACTTTTAGATGCAGCCAGATGCTCTGCGGGGGAGCATATGGGTCTTGAAAAAAGCTTTATGGTTTTTACCATTACAGAAGTATTATGTGCTCACTGCAACATGCAGATCTTTGCAAGGTGGGGAGCGGACCCCCCTCCTCCTCCCAATTCTACAGCCCAGAGGTGAGCCGTGCTAACAGTGTGGATATCTATATCCACATTGTGCACACACAAGCCTGCCTACATATATATATATATGTACACATTTGTATGTGTATACACACTCATATACGTATGTGCTTCATGCGTGTATTACATGTAAGGTTCATGTTTCTTCCATGGGCTGGTACAGCTTTGAATGTCAGGACACACGGAACAGCCTCCCTCTTTTTCACGAGCCCAGAATTCCATGGGTCCATGATTTACGTGCTCTGTGGACTACTGAATACGTTCCTTGGCTCTGATTTCGGGCTATTACAAGCCATTACATGCTGCAGTGGGCACGCATGGGCACAGCCAGTGTGCACTTGGGGGAGGATTTCAATGGTGCAGAGGCTCAGCAGTGAACTCTGCCGTTAGCTGGCCTGGGGCTGAGGACTGGCTCTCCCTGAGCAGGTCACGGAGCTCCATGCCTCAGTTTGCCGATCTGTGAAATGGGATTCCAGCACGCCCCCCCCTTTACGGGATGGCATGGGTGGTGTTCAGCAGGGCATCGGCGCCACTGTGGGCCAAGCTCTCTGATGGTGGGTCTCCGCCTGGGGTTGGGTGGCTTGGCACCCGGGGCCCAGGACCCCAGGCTCCAGGTGGGGCCCGGCTGGCAGGGGAACAATGCCCAGCTCTGGGAGAACAACAGGCCCTTCCCTGCCTGTCAGGGCGTGAGGATTACATGCAGAATAATGCAGTCCCCGATCAAACTGCAGCTGTAACTCAGGCCCCAGACTCTGCCAGCGCCATAAATTTGGGCGGGAAGTGCTGCTCTAGCAGTTTGCGAACAAGAGCAGGGGAGGCTGGGTGAGTTACAGCCACGGAGGAAGCGGAGGCCCCCTGCCCAGCATTGTTAGCGGGAGCCAGGGATTGATTGCTCACTGGCTTAATGAAATTGAATTTTAATTTATATCTCAGCCCACGACGGGGGGCAGGGGCGTGCCTGGGCAGAGGTGGGCTCAGCCCCAGGATGGGGGCTTGTTCTGTGGGGGTTGGGGGCCCACAGTGCTGCAGCCAAGTCCTACAGGAGGGAACCACAGGCTCCCCAGGGTGGTACGTGCTCCCCAAAGTTTCCAGGTTCTGCCAGTCGCGGGGCGGGGAGAGGGGGGCTTTGGGAAAGTCATGTTACCTGCTGGGGCCTCGTCCCCTCTCTGAGCATACCTGCCTGGCTCAGGTGTAAACCTCCGACGGGCTCTGCGTGGGAGCCGGGAGCCCTGCCGGGCGATAGGACCGGATGTGGAGGAGATGTCTCCGGGCAGGTTATTGAATCTTGGGGCTCTTTGCAAGTCCCCCACTGACCCCTCCCAGTTGTGCAAAAATGACACGTTAGAACTTGCCGCTGCCTAGAGCCAAGTTCAAAGTAATTTTGAGGGCCTGCTAGTCGCAGGGGGCTATCCCTGGGGGCACGTTTGGCATTTACCTGCCCACCAGCGTGCACACGGCACCACGTGCTCTGGG